>NC_134569.1:45333609-45671942 GCF_050947875.1 Dermacentor variabilis | reverse complement strand
TGCGCGCGAGTTAGGTGCAGGAGTCGTCGAATGGCAGCGCTGTTGGGACACTCGTGAGGAACTGGCGAGGTATCCGGGAGACCACGTGCATAGCCAGCCAAGCCGTTATGGTGACATTTGGAAGTGTGGAGGTCTGACCTCTATCAGAAACAATCCTGCGGGTTCGCACATCGGCCTGGAGAGGCCTGAACCCATGCTTTTCGTGCGGCAGCGAAAGTTGTCCTAAGAGTCAGTGCCTTCGCCGAAAACATTGCAGTGTCGTGTGTTTCGCGCCCGAGCGACCGCTCTTGCGATTGTGGACCAGTTGAGCTCGAGGTCGTGCGATCCGTGACCCTCGCGAGCAGCGCGTATCTGGGTAACCCAACTGTGTAAAATCGGAACGTGCTTTTGTGAAAGACAATTAAGACGGCAAGCTGGGCGAGTTGGTGATTGAACATGTTCCTATGGGTGGGCAGCGCAACCCGGACGAAGGACTTCCTCTCGTTGTGTACTTCCTCTCGTCCTTCGTCCGGGTTGCGCTGCCCACCCATAGGAACATGTGAAAGACAACTTGCGTCCGGCTGCGTGCCCGCTGGCTTGCAGGTAGACTGCACCGCAGGCGCTTGCGAGGGCAGGGGAGCTTCTCATAGCGGACCTGGTCGCGACGTCCTGTTGATTGCGAGAAAATCCGGGACCCCGCAGGGCAGGCGTGACGTCCCCGCGGCCCTACGTCGGCCGTGTAGTGTAACACTGCGATTGAGCGCACGGCGATGACCTTCGGAACGGGCGTTCCCGATCGCGATCGCTCCCGTGACCGTTTCCTGTTCGCCAGTCGCAGCCAAGAATGCGCGCCTGCCTGTTCGTTAACTGCCAGCCGTCGAACTCTCGCGGGTCACGATCGGGAGCAGGATTTCTAGTACCGGCCTTCGTAGTAATCGACACCTTATCCGATTAGGCAGTTTGTTAAACGCTCATATGCCATTGAAATAAGTTTTCGTCGGCACCTTCACCCATGCACTTGTCACGGCAAAGCGGCCAATCGCATTGAGGCCAAATAGTCGGTAGATGATATGGTGGGCCACTGTTTAAAACTGGAGCTATATAAATTGCTGGTTTTCACCGGACAAATTGTCACTCTAAGAAACGTATGCAAGTTCGCTGGTTCCGAAGATATAGGTTCTGCTGTAGGAGGCGTTGGCGTTAAATGATTGCCGAATGGAGATGCAGCGAATGACGTGGTGTCGCGTAAAGCTAATGAACGCAAATATTCCTATGTAACTTATACAAAACTATCTTATATAAGGAAATATAACGTACTAGGCGATATTCTCGAGCGAAGGGAAAGGACCATGTACAAAGTGCAGACTCATACTTCATTTATTAGACGGACAGTCTACGTTAAAGAAAAAAAAAAATCTCTCAGCACCATGCTAGTTACGCACATCCAATACTACAGCCGCGAAAGGGGCGCGAATTCAGGGATCAACTTACTAATCGTTTCGCCATCATTCGTAGCGTTAGTAAGTTGGGCGTACAAATACAAACGCACGAGAAATAATGTTACACTTGTTGCTTTCACCAACGAGCCAGCGTGTTGCTGCCTTTTTTTGAACCGCGGGAGTACCACGACTTTTGTCGCGTTCTCCAAGATCACATGTTCCCGATCGTTGGTTGTGTGCTTCGTGCCCCCTGTTCACTTGTTGTTCTCCGTGTTGTTGTTGACCGTACAGTGTTGTTGTACACGCGTCCTCCAGTGTACAGCGAAAGTGTTCCTCTAGAAAGTGGGACGCGCACGCACAATTTTACGCTCTCGATTTGTGCACTGTAAATATTGCCTAATGGGCGCTCCGCCAACTTTTTCTCACCTACGCTATACCTGACCAGCCACCCCCGCCTTAGTCGCTGTGATAGGGGGTTTGTTGCTGGGATCGCTGCTGAAATACTGCCGAGGAGAACAAGGGACGCAAATTCTGCAGGCATTCGTTCGAGATTCGGTTCGTTTCTGGTTCTTCATAAGGTCGCATTTAGATCGTCGTTAAGCTATACCGTGGGCAGCGTATTGAAGGTGTGCGTTTGTCTCGCTAAAATCGGCAGCCTTAAAAAAAAAAAAACCTTAGTATCGAGAGGATATTTGAGCCCCAGTCTCTCGATGAAATAGCACAACCTATCAAATGGGGCTGAGGCATGCCCCAAACAATCACAGCTCCTGATCTTTGTACAAAAGACACCAAAATGTGCCCGGTTGATCGTGCCTTTTTAAGAGCTTCGCACGAATTTGCTGTCATTGTTTGAACCTGTCATTTCTAGCGAGAATGGACCGAAAAAGAAGGTTTTGATGCCTGCAGAATCTGTGCCGAATACGCGGATCCTTACGCATGGGTGCGCGGTGAGGTCGCATGCCCGTCTTATGGCTGGCCTCTTCTTAACTTTTTTCTCGAGAAACACAAGAGCAATGTTTTGCTGCCTTTAAGTGACCTCGCTCTTGCCTTAGCCAAACAAATGGTGTCAGCTGAAGGTTGCCAGTTGTGGCACTTCCCTTTTGTAAGCTGTGCCTTTTCTGGCTTCTAGACAAAGACACGGATGGTCAGCAATACAACACCATTGTACGCCTTTACGGCCTGGAGGTCCGTGTCCAAGATCACGTCGAGGGTTCTTTACTAGCTGCCAGTTCCAATGACCGTACCTTTTCTGTAAGGCAGGTTGCACACGACGGATGAAAGTGCGGACTCCGAGAACGGACAGCCCACCACGTTACTATGAAACCAGTACGCGCGGCGAAGGAAAAATAGAGCTGCAGAAGGGGAATAGGGGGCAGACTTTGTGTCAGGATATCGCGTCGTCTGCTCATGCGCCAGCTTCTTATCGAGCACGGCTCTTCACTCATGACAGTTGCGAAACGGTAAATTGACTGCACGCCACCAGTAACCGACAATACGGAAACTTCGCTTCAACGCTTCGCCACCGATCGTCTTTTGAAAGGGTATCGATCCGACAAATTCGGCTGCAAGAAAGGTACTAATTGGAAATGCTGTTTATATGGCGTTGCGTAATGTGCTTTTCGCCAATCACTGTGGCCATTTTCTGAAACACGGAGAATTTCGCAACTTTTTCATGATTGGAGAGCTCTACCCTTGGATGGTTTTCGGGGGACCACGACCGGAGCAGACCGCCGCTTTCTACCACGGCCGTCGGAGGGCGCGCTGGGGCCTGAAGCTGTCAACCAGCGCGTCTGCTACGTACTGCGCACCGCCGTAGACTGCCGTCTGCACCTTCCTAACGAAAGAAAGGGTTCGGTCGAGCAGAAGGCAAAACGAGCACCCGTTCCTCGTTGCGGGCACACACTCCATGCTCGAGTACCGCGGCGCGCAGTTGGAACGCGACCGCCGCTGCGCCCCGTTCCAACTGGGCTCCGCTTCCCGTCTGCGAAGCCAAGGCCGCAGCAGACGTTTATACATTCCCAGATATCTCGCACACGTCCGCTGCTGCCAACGGACTTCTTTACTTTCCGGGCGCGCGAAGACGTGTTCAAAGTGCCTGCGCGCGGTTTCGCTTAAGGCCTGTTGCAGAGGGTTGCGCGAGAGGCGGTAGTTTACCAACCAGCACCAGTGATATCGCTGCATCCGTCTTGCATTGCCATGGCCAACAGGCTGGTGCCTTCGCGCCTTGTTCTTCATTTCTTTTCTCATTTTCGTTGCGTCTTCATTTTTGCGGCTTGTACTTGAAGACAATTTCTCGTTTCTGTCGTCGCGGTTTTCTTGAAATGTTTACTCGTTGCATCATCCATTCCTGTGCCTTCCTTTCACTTTACCTTCCTTTTTCCCCTGCAAACCTGCGTCGGTGCGACGCTTGACTAGAGTTGCATGAATCTCGCTGTTTCGTTGTGTCGCATGACGGAGTGTCCCTACTCCGTCAAACGCGTTTTTCCGCCGAGAACCCACACGCAAAGTGTTTCCGTGCCAAACATTGAGTGGCTGCTGTGCTTAATGATTGCAGTGTGAAGTTGCCGGAGGGGTGGAGGGGAAGGGGGAGCAGTATTTGTCACTAGCACAGAGAAAGCTCTTAACGACCGCTACCCAACACGCTCGATACACACGTCGCAGAGTTCTCTGTTAGAGAAGGAGACGTTCTTCGTCGTTATTCGTATTTAAGTTTGTTTTTTTACAGAGAAACTTGAGGGCAAAGGACAAGCCTGTACTCAACTAGGTTACTAAATCCTGTATATATTGATAAGAACATCAATTTTTCTCTTCAACATTGCATAGTCTAGTGTTTTTGATGCGGCTACTCGAAGCTGTCCGGATATTTGGATAATCGGAGAGAACATCGGGAGTGCGATCCCGTCATGGCGCCACTAGCTCTCTCACAGGCTATCTCCAAGGGTGTTGTCAGGATACCATGCACTGCCTGGAGAGTCGCTTCTCACTCGTAGGTGAAACACATGTATACAAACACTCACAGCAGCTTGCCGTAATAGAGAACGCCTGCCAATTATTTGATCATTGATTGGTACCAATCTTAGTCGCGGTGCAAAAACGTTTATTTCTTAGAAAGCAGCGACAATGTTAAACTTTATCCTGCCTAAAATACTAATGGTGCGCACCCTCTAACAGTGGACCATCATGTATGCCTTGCCGAGGCGGGTCGGCGTTTGCTATCTTTTAAGTGCCAGTAAGAGCTGTTTGATAGATGTAAGTATGCTTGAGCTGTTTTCCAAGCTCAGATGAGTGAACACGCACGTTTTGCATGTGGGTTCGTCGCGTGTGACTCAAAAATCTCCCCCATGTTGCACTCGAAACGATTGTCTAGTTTGCTGTCACTTCGGTGCGAACGGGTTCCCCGCACTATCACTGTTTTTTCTCAAGTCATGTGTTCTTTTTTTTTCTTGCACAGAATTGTTGTCCTAACTTATTTATTTATGCTCTTATTATTGAGTTATCATTATATGACTATATATTATTAGTATATAAAGAGAATGCTATTCTATTGAACGACATGTCTCAGTTAATTCAATGTGTCTTTGTTGGTTGACGGTAGCGTGGTTGTACATAAGAGTGATATATACATATGTGCGTTTGCGACTTTTCGTTTTTTTTTGTACAAATGTCTATATGCACAGTTGCCAAGATGAATGAAACACCATTGTAGAAAAAAAAGAAATTGCTGTCCGTATGGTTATTTCGACCGAGGTATACGTTGGAGGGCGAGACACAATGTTGTGGCAAGATCCATGTTGTCTGCCCTGAATTTCTCCAGGACATACAGGGAACTTCCCATCCTCAAAGCAACACATGATGTTTTACCAGTGACTACAGCTTGGACGAAGAGCTGTTTCTAAAATAAAGTTAATTCTTTCTCTCTCTCTGCTTACAAAAGCTGAGCTGTCAGCGTTTAGTATTACGAGCAGAAATGGGCGTTCGTATAGAATTCATCGACCTTTTTCTTTCTTCTGATTCTGTAGAAAACAGAGCCATTAATCAGCACATCTGTAGTGTAGTAGTATACGTGTACTGTGCTATAAATATATTATATACAGACGAACGGCCCACCTATAGAAGACGTATTAACTTCGAAATTTCCATTGCCACTAGCGACTAAAAGCGACTGAAGGCGACTGATGCTCACACCGGCAAGCCCGGGCCAGCGCGACCTGCAAGTCGCAATCTCGGAGATAATCCTGGTGGTGGTGGTGGTGGTGAATTGTAGCGACAGGCGGGATTAGCCTGGCGATCAAGGCCGGCTATTGCTCCGCCTGAGCGTCTCTTACAATACCGCTGAAAGGGTTTCACCACATGTCCATCAAACCAGTCTTTCTTAAGAATTCGATAAGGAGACGTGAAGTTTCTTTCCGGGCTATAACTGATCCCTCGGCAGATATAAGGTGGTGCAGGCACGCATGCGGAAGGTCTTTTTTCTTGCAGATTCTTCAAGAAAGCGTCCCTTTCATCTTGGAATTTCTGGCAGGACCACAAAAAGTGTTCAGTGTCTCCTGTCTCGTTGCATGCCGTACAGTTCGGGCGCAGATCGCCTGTTTCGCGTTCAAGCAACAGGCATGGATTTTAATTCGAGCGTAGAGGAAGACGTCACTGTGCTGACGTGCGGTGCCGTGCGTGGTGTCAGCTTTGGCAGCGCAGAAGCCTGCGAAGAAAAATCGATGCTGCTGGATGCGCCCTTGCCGCCGTTCGAGACAAGTGGCCGGCCACGCAAGCCGCCTTCTGCCCGAACTCCGCGCGGTTGACGAGGAGTAATGTCTAGAGTAAGTTATAATTTATAGTTCGCGTTGCGTGGGAATCTGCGCATAATTTTTGTGCTTTCCTCTTGGTACGTGTCCTGCGAATGCTACCGCGTGGATTCAACACGTTGCTGCTGGAGCTGCTGGGGCTGTAAGAGTTGGGGGCGGGCATGAAACAAGTGGTAGCTGGCCCATGCCGTCGTCCGACTCATCCACGCTAAGGACGTTGTTGAAGGGAGGGACTTGTTCTAATCGAGAACGAGGAATATGGGATTTATTTACAAAATCTACATGCACCGTGGAGAACGTTACATTGCATCAGTCTAGCATGACTGAAAAGAAAGCACGAAGCCCACAGCACACGACTTGCGAAGACTGCTGCGTAACAACCCTCTGTCCTCCCTACATCCCTAGGTGAGCGAAAACTGTGGAACCTTCGTCCACTGGGAGCGTCCAAAGTCATCATAGTCGACCCGCCTTAGAGGCGGAGGGTTCACACACACACTTCCGCACTCTGGTTTCACTGAACGCACCTAGGGGAGCGGGTCCTCGTAGACATGGGTTGTCACGCTTGACCCCAGCCGGCGCCTTTTGATTGCAGAGCGGGCTCCTCAGGTACACTGTAAAATAATTTACACCCTTAAAAGCGAAAAAGGGTGTAAGTTTGTCTATAACTCACACCCTTAGGGTATGATTTGTATAACCGACATCCTCAGGGTGTGAGTTATAGACACATTTACACCCTTTTTCACATTTAAGGGTGTAAATTTTTTTGCAGTGTAGCCGCCGCGACTGTCAGCAGACTGACGAATTCAGGGGCCTGTGAAAACGCGCCGCAAAACACCCTTTTCCAGGAGATCTCTTGCTCCAAGTAGACCGTGAAGGCGACAGCGAATCAAGTAAAAATACTCGGTCCGCCGAATGTGGCTAGCCTTGCTGGCGTCGCCGAATCTCCGAAGAAGGCGCATGGTTGATTAACTTTGCTGTGGCCTCCAGTTCTCCGAAGGAGGTGTATGGTCGCTTAGCTTTGCTGGCGTCGCCAGTTCTCCGAAGCGACTTGTCGCAGTGGGCCGGGAAGGGTTCGAGGGTCGCTTCTCCGAAGGACGCCACCCCCGCAGGCCGATCGTAACAGCTCCTCCATGGCCCGGAAAATCTCGACTGGCCACTGCTAATAACTGCTGGGCAGGAAGAGAATGGCTGGCGAGCAAGAATATGGTTTTGCTCTCTGCAGCCACTGCGCACTTGGAATGCCTTAGACCATCTCACAACAACCGGCACAGAAGAGTCGCTCCCGGCAACACAATACCACTCAGCGTGCAAACGCCCGGAATCAGCTGGTAACCCACCAGGCTTCCTATCAAAATTTCAATGTAAGCCGCTCAACTGGGAACCGCAAATTTTGACCCCAAAATTTTGTGCCGCCAAGGCGAGCGTTCACGTACCCCCCAAATCTATCCAGGCCTGACCGTCGCGCTGCACAAGAGCAAAGGTTTACGCAGAACTAAACCGAAGGCTCTCAACCACCGAACAGCCTATTCTAACCCTATCGCAGTGGCGTACTTATCGCACATACTGGTGCCACTGAACAGTCTGGTCAACTCCACAGGTACGTAATCACAATCGCGCTAGCTTTGTGTTTCCTATTCAGAATGCGTTCTTACGTCGTACGCCAACGTTTCATCACGCGTACTCGCGTTTCTTCCTCTATAGTCCATACAGGACACGTACCTTAAACGAACAACTAAACTTGCGTAACTTACACACTCCGCAGAACCCCTAAAAAAGATGCGTCTTCTAATAACTAGTTCCACGCACGCTTACTAGAGAAGTCAGAACGCGGCCGTCCCCAACACACACGAGCGACCCAGTCATAAACATTCCGCTTCCGTCCGCACAGGACACGCGCTAATGGAACTATTAAGAACGCTTCTCAGTGCAAATTATGCACTTACTGAAAACCTACGCGTTTAACTTCAGAAACTTCCAAAATACTTCTAAAAATAAAGAAGGTTAACTAATACTCATGCGCGTTACCACAGACCTCTCACAGAGAACTTCGAGACTTTCCAGTTTATGCAAAAAATAAATAAAATATAATTAATTAATACCTCGCGAAACTAAGTGTTTCCATAAAACCTATCTTTCAAATCTCGGAGCTTCCCAAACAAAACATAAACAGAGCTCATACCTTAAATAAAAAAGAAACATTAGTCTTATATCGCGAAAATTTTCACACGCTCAAAAATAAACCAAAACAACACGTTTCACTTCTACGGAATCTGTCTTGGTCTCCCGTTCCAAACATTTACGACTGACTCATACTTCTGAGCCGTACTCGAGGTGGTCGCGGTTCGAAAACTATTCTGGCTACCCAAAAACAACAAAAGGACTGACACGCTATCAGCTCCTTCAAGACGTTACGTCTTGCTTTCATCATGAACGCGACTGACCGCGTCGCGACTCCCTACCACCTCGTCTCGTCTTGTCACCTTGCGCTCCTTCGCACTACATTCTGCACCCCGAAAAGAACGAGGGAACGACGAGGAACATAACTGCCCCGTGCCCTTTGTCCGCGTCCGAGCAGAACATGCTTCTCGGTCTCTTCTTGACCGGTGGCTCGAACGTGCTTGATGCGCCAGCGTCGTCAACGACGACCGCACCTTGCTTTTCCTCGCGCCCTGCCTTCTTCCGTCTGTCGCCGTCATTGGTTGCGCAACATTAGCCACCGCATTCCGATCTTTACGGTGCTTCTCTCTACGGCGCTTTTTCTTTGAACACCCTCTCATGCCGCCTTCTCGCGCCTCAAGCTGGCCGGTACACATCTCGTCGCCCCGGATCGCTCTCCTACCCGCAAATTGTGAGTGATTTTCATTTAAATCAAGTCTCTCTTTGCCTCGACTGGCGGACAACTCAACTGACTCTGGAACAATGCAGCAGTCTTTACTCGAGCTATGCAACTCGCGCCCCTGCGAACTGCCCTCTACTGCATTGCCCAGCTCACGCTGTGCATAGGCACACAGCTTGTGGGTCTCGATCGCTGTCTCACCCGCACAGTCCGAATGATTCTTAACAAATCTGTTGGCTACCTAGACTGGCGAACAGCTGCACCGATCCCTGAACAATGCAGTTGTCTTCCCTTGAGCTACGCAGCTCGCAATCCTGCGAACTGCCCTCAACTGCATCGTCCAACTCGCACTGCACTTCGGCACGCAGATCTGACTCGACATGGGTGCTCGCGTCTGTCGGGTCAGCAGTACTCTGTACTTTGTTACCACCCTCGTTAACACTACAAGCGACGCACACGCGCAGTGACTGTGCCAATTAATTCAGAGCTGGCCTAGCTGTCTCTACAGTGCTCTGCACAGCATCTCGTCGCTCTCACTACGGCCTTTAACGGCCTCTGTTGCCACTAAGGCATCGTTAGCTGCTAGCACTTCGAGTTCACCTATGAACGTGCTGCTAATCTCGCAGGTACTGCTCCTTCTCTCGGCTTTCGACTACAATCTGCTATCGACTTCTTCCCACTTTCGCTGCGTCCAGCCTACAGGTTTCTCAAGCCGCTGTTGACTGCGTTCGATTGACTGTTCCAAACCTTGAATCTTTTTGTTCAATGCAGCAACGTAGTGCCTCGTTACTTCTGTTACGCCTTCTTCCAGCGATATTCTTTTCAGTTTCTGCCTAGCTTCTTCCTGTTTTTGCCTCATTTCTTCCTGTTCTTGCCTAATTGCTTCCTGTTCCCGTTGTTTGCTTATAATTCAGTTACCTAGATGTTCGATGAATTTCAAATCATTGCCACTTTGGAGAATGGTTTTATAAATTTCTGCTTCCATCAAGTCCTCCTCTACGTCTACCTCGAGCTCTTCACACAACCAAAACAGGTCAGCTCTCGTCAAACAAAATAGGACCATATAGGCGCTACGTTAAGCTTTGGCTCTGCTGTGACACAATACTTGCTGCGATACCCATGCAAATCAGAATACAAGTAAAAGATCCCCAGCGATTCAAATCTACAAACCCAGAGAAATTGAAGCCTGGTAAATCTTACAGCCAAAATCAAACGCTTACCAACCCAAGCAGCACCATATCACCAGTCCTTCTCCGCCGTATCCAGTCAGTTGTAAGAGGTGGTCAATCCCAAGTCGCCTCCAACTTGATCGGAATATCCGCCGGTCACCATGTCCCAAAGTCCGTGAGATCTCATTGCTGTCTACGAGTTGTAGGACGATCTCACTGCTGCCATCCAGTTAGGTTTGGAGGACAATCCCAGCGCTGGCAACGAGTTGTAAGGTTTATAGGCGTAGTTGAAGGGAGGAGATTCCCACCGCTGGCAAAGAGTTGTACGAGTTGGGGTCGGGCATGAAATAAGTGGTATAGCTGGCCCATGTCGTCGTTCGACTCATCCACGCTAAGGACGTTGTTGAAGGGAGGGACTATTCTCATCGAGAACGAGGAATATGGGATTTATTTACAAAATCTACACGAAGGGTGGATAACGTTACATTTCATCAGTCTAGCATGACTGAAAAGAAAGCACGAATGACGAAGCATGAAGCACGAAGCCCACAGCACACGACTTGAAGAGCAGCTGAAGACTGCTGCTTAAAAACCCTTTGTCCTCCCTAGATCCCTAGGTGAGGGAAAACTGCCGTTCAACCTTCGTCCAATGGGAGCGTCCAAAATCATCGTAGTCGACGCGCCCTTGAGGGGGAGGGTTCACACACTTGCTTCCGCAGCTTGGTTTCACTGAACACACTGAGGTGAGCGGGTCCTCGTAGACCTGGGTTACGACGCTTGACCCCAGCCGGCGCCACTTGATTGCAGAGCGGACTCCTCAGATAGCCGCCGCGACTGTCAGCAGACTGTGACGAATTCAGGGGCCCGTGTTACGGCTGGCGTCTAGCACCTATTACTTAAATGATATTGCGCGACAAAAAACGACACGGACGTGAGAGAAGACGACACACCTAGCGCAAACTTTCAACTAAGTTTATTGTGCCACTGCTTCGAAGCAGTGGCACAATAAACTTAGTTGAAAGTTTGCGCTAGGTGTGTCGTCTTCTCTCACGTCCGTGTCGTTTTTTTTTTGTCGCGCAATATCATTTAAGTAATGGATTACCAGCTTGCCCGGAATGCTGCTCTCATTAAGTCTAGCACCTCGTGCAGAAAGGACTTTCACCGAAGCAGTGGCACAATAAACTTAGTTGAAAGTTTGCGCTAGGTGTGTCGTCTTCTCTCACGTCCGTGTCGTTTTTTTTTTTGTCGCGCAATATCATTTAAGTAATGGATTACCAGCTTGCCCGGAATGCTGCTCTCATTAAGTCTAGCACCTCGTGCAGAAAGGACTTTCACCCACCATGCCTCGTCGAAATGAAGCGTGACTTCCTAATTCGCCATGGTCATCTCGAGTGTCTGCCGGTCTGGCGGAAGCCCCGCAGTGTTCACAGGCCTCTTTTGTGTGTGTGTGTGTGTGTGTGTGTGTGTGTGTGTGTGTGTGTGTGTGTGTGTGTGTGTGTGTGTGTGTGTGTGTGTGTGCGTGCGACTTTAGAGGGACCCTTTCCTCGAACTGTCAGGCTCTACAGGGGAACTTCCGCGAACCAGCAACGCCCAAAAGAGAAGGACAAGCATCTGCAATTCCCGGACCTGAGGCTTGGTATAACCGGAGGCGGGACGCTCTCCTCCTTGCAGCAGACTCGGTATAACCAGATGCTCGGTATGAGCAGAGGAGGAGGGGCCCTCTTTCCGCGAATCAGACTCTGTGCCGATCACGTGACGTCGACGGAAGATAGATCCCTCCCACGATTGTAGAGAGCCTATTTAAGGGGCTCCGAAATGTACTTTTTAGATCACTTCATTCTTTTCTCATCATCTTTCATCAACCTTTCAATAAACCGTGGAAGTTTCGCACTAGAAATCGTCTCGTCCTCTCTTGGTCGCCATGATCTACCGGATGCCTGCAGCCCGCCGACAACACCACGCTACCAAATAGTAACGTCGGTCGAGCTTCGATAGGCAGGCGTCACTACAACTCGGCAGCAGTACGATACGCTACCCTGGAGTACGCAACACCCGTGAAAACGCACCGCAAAACACCATTTTCCAGGAGCTCTCTTGGTCCAAGTAGACCGTGAAGGCAACAGCGAATCAAGTAACAATACTCGGTCCGCCGAACGTGGCTAGCCTTGCTGGCGTCGCCGACTCTCCGAAGGAGACGCATGGTTGAATAACTTTGCTGTGGTCTCCAGTTCTCCGAAAAAGGTGCATGATCGGTTAACTTTGCTGGCGTCACCAGTTCTCCGAAGCGACATGTCGCAGCGGGGCGGGAAGGGTTCGAAGGTCGCTTCTCCGAAGGACGCCACCCCCGCAGGCTGATCGTAACACGGCCAAGCATCATGAGGCAAGGAACCAATTGCATTGGTTTATGGTCTGCCATGGCGGCGTGGACTTGGTGCGACGCAGAAGGAAGCCGGATGAGAAAAAAAACATGCTAACATCACTTACGGCGCGCCGCTGATTGGTTTATCAGCTTTGCGACCACGGTCGCGCGACTGAAAAATGGAGCAGCGAGCGACTGGCCCAGAATAGTCGCTTTTCGTGCAAAGCGACCATTTGCGACCAACTTGGTCGCGCGACCGCTGTCGGTCGCCGGTGCGAATGGGTCTTCATGCTTGCTAATTGTGCAAGCCTTCCCAATCGAAAGAGGGCACTACAAGCCGATTCGCCACGAGTGTATTGTCTCCTGCGGCGCGAGCGCTGGCGTGGGAGACTCACTTCAGCAGCCGCCATAAGGGAGAGAAGGCGGTGGCCGAAGAGCTGTCTTTCCCGAGCGCCGCCACCACATCGTCTAAACCCTATAGTCTACCACCGTGTTTCAACCCTCTAAACCTGGTCAAAGCTATCGCGTGACAGCAAGTGCGCGGCGCAGCTCGTTTGCCCGAGAGCACGGGCCTTATTCAACGGCGCCATCATATGGGCGGTCGAAGTCGAACCGCCGTGAAAACGGGCGAAAGAGCGAAGGTAAACTATTCGCTAAAAAAAAAAAAAAAAAAAAAATCTGGGCTACATGTGACAACAACCGGTCTGTAGCTAGGCGGTAACGGCAAAAAGCCGCAGACGAACACGTCGGCTTTCGCAACGCATTCCGGAGCATCTAAACCCGTGAAGTAAAGGCGACATTCACTCTCGTATCTACCATCGCACGCATTTGTGAATATCGGATGCCAAATGTAATGCTGTAGAAGAAACGAGCCACCGGCGTTTAAACCTTTTGCTTAAATCTACACGCAGATATTACGTGCTTCTTCTGCGGCTAAAGGTTTGACCAGAGTTTATCTCATATTGGGTAGTTGTCGTCCCGAAGCAGCACTGACGCGGTGAATATTGAAAGGTTCGTCGTAATTGAGAGTTCCAAATATTTATCGCTCGGGAGTTCTTTTAAGTGCGCTTATGAATGAAGTACAAAGGGGCTTTCGCATTCCGGCCTCATAGGAATTTCGGCCGGAAGCCGGAAGCGCGCCATTGTGTTCTCAAATTCTATTGACAATGAATGATTAACTTTCAAGCATGGTAGTACTTCCAAAAGGAGTGTCGTCCAGGAGCACGAATAGCAACAGCTAATATAGTGCCCAAAAAGTCGCGGCAATCTCTAGCGCCAGCTCGACGAATCCGCGTGTTTGAAAGGGAATCTTGTTTTTAAAGATAAAACATTGCAAAATCATTAGCCTGAGTTAGCAAATTCTGGAGTTTTACGCAACAAAACCACGATTTGATATGTAGGCATTCCGTAGTGGGGACTGCGGATTAATTTTTTATCCCCAGCGGATTCTTAAAGTGCCCACAATGCGCGGGACACGGGCGTTGTTTGCCTTTCGTCCCCATCGAAACGCAGCCGAGGCCGTGGCCTTTATTTGATCCCGAAACCTCGCACTTATAGCTGCGCGACACCATATAGCCGCTAAGCCACAGCGGCGGGTCCTTAGACTGATCCTAATTTACACTGCCCCGCAGAGTAAGATATGTGGGAGATTAAGGGCAAAAGGCCGCTTCATCCGAGTGCTTCGGCAAGCCCATACAAGCTTCGGTCCTCCAAATACACTTCTATCGCCACTGCCGTGAAACATCCAACTTGTATTCTTTTTTTTTTTTTCAGAACGTGATTTAAAAGAACGAACTTGCACGCGCTGCGACGTGGTTATCGTTGCAGCGACTACAGCTTGTTCAGACGATGACGCAGGGAATCCAGACGGCAAAAAGTGACAAAAAGACTGCAACGTCACCGGTAACCACCGTCAGCGCATTCCGAATAGTGAGATCTCAGGCCGTAGTTTTGTAACGATCTACTTCGGCACCGCACATCGTAAGAAGAATCGAAAACGATGTGAAACGTTACGTTACGAAACTCGGGCCTTTTGTGGCGGTAATCTGTAACGATTCATTTCATTGCTTATTATTATCGCCCGACGCCCCGAGTGACCGATCCAGGCGATAAGGGTCATAACGGCGCATTGGGAGGCGAAAATAATGGGAAGTGAAATGAAGACCACAAATGACGGCCTGTGGTTTTCACCATGCCGACCCAACGCGATGGCCCAGCGGCTATGGCGTCGTGCTGAAGAGCTCGCCAGGACCCGGGTTCAATCGCGGCGGCGGCATCCCGATTGGAGGGGCACACAAAGACACCCGTGCATAGGGGGCACGTTAAAGAACCCGACGTAATCACAGTTAATGCGGTGCCTTCCACTATAGCGTGCCTCACAATTTAATTTCAGTTATTCTCTATGTCCGTGCTTTAAATGAAAAGAGCCGAATTCATAAAGACAACTGAGATGAATGGGTGCTTTTTCTTTTTCGGCGACGCATCTGGTGGCGGTCGACATAGGTAAATACGAGCGACTCAATGATAACTCGCTAAGATTTGTGAGCAAACTTTTCATTAATCGCTCTAATGTACATTTTATTGCGGAATGAAAACCGGTAAGTGCGCGAGGCATGCCCGCGTAGTAAAAGTCCTGAATTTCGAGATGTCCCGTCTTCGAACTTTCACAGAATGCATTAACATTTCGCGCAGCTTCCTTCCGTATTGCGCAAGAAATGCTCATTGGGAAATTATTTACTGGGATGCCAAATTCTTCCAGAAATTCCCCTTACAGCTGACCCATCCGTCAGTTCCCGCGTCCAAAGAAACCGTGGCGGGTCCTCGACCCCAACGCGGAGAGTGCGACGGTGCTGTCGGGATTAATCGCGAAGCGAAACTGCTTTGCAGAATGAAACCTGCGTTTATGTCGTCCAAGGTCAGTACGAGACACGGAACACAACGCTGATGATGGAGTACCACTATAGCGCAATAAAGAGAAAAATAAAATTTACTAAATAAATAAACAAGTGAGCTGGTTGCGTGTGGTGCAGGACAGCAAGTGAAATGTGGCTTCTACATTCCGTTGCCAAGCGCCCATGTACCGGTTTAGAAGACTCGAAATGGTATTAGTTAATGGATGACATAGAGTGATACATCAATACGTAAACACGAAACGCACACAGACCTTGCGCTGTCAGTGTGCATGTTGCCGGCAGCGCAATGCATATGCCCGCACCAATAGCGCCTGCCGAAGCACTTAAGAAAACTCCTAACACAGCTGCAGGACGTCGACTTGTGCACAGCCCTTCAGGCATGACCTTGGAGAATAAAAGTATCGCTAATTCGCTATTACCGCGCTGGTTAATCGCGAAGGCAACACCAACACTACCCGACGGCGCATTGACAACAGCACGCAGTTGTTACTACAGAACCAACAGAACACAGCGTTAAGGAGTTCGCTGGTGGCGCCATAAAGCGATAAATAATGCTACTATTCACGTTAGGAATTCAACAATAATGACTGCGCACATTCAACGTTCCATTAACTCAACGGTGCTAAAACAATATAAAAAAAAGCCACTTTAAGGTCGTCTGAGTGAAGAACTTGGCATTGGAAGCGTTTTCCTTTCTTTTTTTTCCACTTTTAGCAGCGCGCGTAATTTGAAGAGCAGTGAAAGGAGACCGCGAAACGTTTTATCTCGCACGTTGACAGCAGTCATGGCTCAACTCTAACCGGTGGTTTTACTTGCTGTATATCGCGTGAACTTATACAGCTGAAGCGTAGCACATTCGCGAACCCTGAGAAGCCATCACTACAAGAATAGGAGCAGCCATGTCTTGGAGTTTCGTTCCAGGCCAGCTGGCCGGACGTTGAATTAAGTGTCACAGGCATTGCTGCCAAAACGGTAAATGAATAATGTGATTCTAGTTCACTGTCATCCGCAAGCTAGTACGGTTGCCTCGAACTGACAAATACGCACGATCAGCCACGCATGCGCGGAGGGGCGCTTCGCGGAAGCGCCTATCGCTGTATTACAGTTCGCGGTAAGCTAAAGCGCTCTATCTGTATATCCTATCCACCGATGGCTGGATAAGCTGGAATTGTTCGAGAGAAGTCGAAGCCGCGCTCTAGGCACGGTATGACGGCTTTCGGCTGCGTGTGCTACACTGGTAGGAGCGAAATGGCGCATTGTCCGTCGGGCGAGTCGCGGCGAGCAGACGATATGTTTACGACCAGAGTGGTTTCGCACGCGGCACCGATCCGCGCGAGGAGCAGTAATTCTGGAGCACGCCGAACAAAGGCAGCTTTAAGCGAGGCTCGATCAGCTCGTACGGCGATGCCGCTGCGTGGTTCGCACTGCTGCGGCGCTACGCTTTGGCTGACCGCTGTCGCCGCGCTTGTGACTGGTAAGCTGTACCCTTCCTTCATAAGCATGGCATTCATTGAAAGATGATATGTTTCTTCTTGAATCCTTACACTGTACTGTCGGGCCAGACTGTAGCGGTAACAGAAATAAAGAAGGTAGAGCTCCTCTAACGAATAATAACTAGTGTATGTGGGATCATCATGGCGTAGCCGCGGGTGCTCTAATGTCAGTACCAAGATGACCGTAGCAGGTGTCCATACCCGCGAGTTGACCGCCCACTGAACCCTGACCAGTCTTGCCGCGGTCGCAGCATGCGGCACTCTCGAGCCCGAGTGTCTTCAGCCTCTGGTGCGAGGCTCGTGCGACCATCTGCACGGCCGCTTCTTCTACAACGCCACCAGCCACCAGTGCCAGGAGTTCTTCTGGCTCGGTTGCGCCGAGAACGCGAACAACTTCGAGAACCGCGAGGACTGCGAGAAGGAGTGCCAGCGTGAGTACCTCATTATGGCGACCGGGTGCTGCTCCTTACTGGCGCTGCCCTGCTCTGCTGATTTTGATGAAATAGCATTTGAAGACAACCGGGAGGTGTGATGCGCATTGGATGCACTGATGTTCCATACTGTGTGCCGGAGAAATCTATATGTGTAGCCAAGGGGCGGGGGGGATTATAGGGCTTATAGGGCTTATAGATACGTAGATTTATTGGAGACTTATACGTATATTTAAATATCTTGTTGCGAGGTTTGTGTATACGTGCAGTGAACTGTCTTTCCAGTGACACTTTTATGCCCTTTATCAAGATGTATCTTCGCATTTGTATATTCCATTGTATCTAGCATACGAGGGCGAGTCAAATGAAAGTGAGCCTACCCACCCTACGCATTAATGGTTCGGTTATTTATCTGCGAGGCATGCACGTAGCACAGAGGCATCTCTCATGTACAAAAGGGGCACGCAGGTGTGATGATAAAGGTTCTTTGATGCTTTCGTAGACTGGGTTGAATATGGTTGCGTGACATAATGGACACTCCAAATGTTCATCAGCGTGGTGTCATGAGGTTTCTGATAGCTGAAGGTGTTTCCCAAAAGGTGTTTCCCGTATGGCTGCTCTGTACGTTGAACATTGCATTTCATTGGCCACTGTGAAGCGTTCGAGCAAACGGTTCAAAGAAGGACGTGAAAGTTGCAAAGACGACCCAAGACCGGGCCAAAGCCACCATGCAATCACCATCAACACAATTGCAAACGCTGATGAGCTGATTAGACACGAACGGAGGATAATCATCGATGAATTGGCAGCGCGTGTGAACATCAGTCACGGTGTGGCTCACACCATAATTCATGAACATCTCGGTTACCGGCTCTTGTGTGCGCAATGGATGTCCAAGGTTTTTGACCACCGCCAGAAGACGGGGAGGTTCGGCGCTGCCTTGACTCATCTAAACCGGTATCATGATGAGGGTGACGACTTTTTGTCTGCGATTGTGACCGGGGACGAATCATGGTGCCACTGCTACGAGCCTGAAACACGATGGCAAAGCTCACAGTGGAAACATTTGAATTCACCAACCCCCAAAGAAAGCAAAGGCCATAATTTCCGCCGAAAAAGTGTTGTTGACTTGTATTTTTCGATCGTCAGGAGCCATCACTGATCGAATTTGCTAAACCTGGGGAGACTATCAATTGGTTACGATACTGCGAAACGCCGGATCGGCTGCGTGTCGCAATCAAGAACAAACGACGTGGTAAATTGAGGAGTAGGGTTATCTTAAACCACGACAACGCCCGTCCACAAGTCACTGATGTGGCTAATAAAAAACTGGCAATGCTCAAGTGGGAAACGCTGAGACATCGCCATACAGCCCAGACCCAGCATTGCATCCTAAAAAACAGCTCAAAGCAGCCAGATTCGTGTCGGACGATGACATGAAACAGTCAGTTACAGTTTTTTTGAAGCAGCAACCGAAGTGGTTTTACGATACTGGAGTCACGCGACTCGTTAGTCAGTGAGACAAATGTGTAAATGCTCGGGGAGACTACCTTTAAATAAAGTACCCAGTTTGTCATATATTCGCAGTGGACATTCATTTGACTCGCGCTCGTATATATTGCATTACTCTTGCTTTCTATATGTGCTCCCTGTTGCGACTACAATTTCGGTGCAATTACGATACACGACGGCGCAATACATTGTAACAAAGGACAGCGTCATTGAGATTTTCTCCTGGTCACTGCATATGTACAGAAATGTAAACAAAGTTGTTGAATGACAAAGTATCATTAAAATATTTGTCCTCCACTTGTTCATTTCGGTACCTTTACATTTTTCATATCAACGGCATGCGCTACTTTGCTGGTATCAAACTGACATAGATCTTAAGTTTGTGTGATATTTTGTTTAGTTATTAAATAGACAAAACATGGAAGAATTGATATAAGTTATTTCGGGCGCAGTTTTTGGGACACACAAGTATATTCTTTTATGAAAAAATACATATTTTACTTGTCTTGACAGTGCGTAGCGTACAAGAATTAGTTTGCAGCGTCTTCGGTAGCGGCAAGGCCGTTGTTATTAAAGGGACACTAAAGGTTACTATTAAGTCAACGTGGACTGTTGAAATACCATCACAGAAACCTCGAAACGCTTGTTTCGTGCCAAGGAGAGACTTATTTTAAGAGAAAATGCGTTCTGGAGCGTCCGCGTACCTCTAGCGCAGTTCAAATCGCCCGCCCTCCGATCGAGGAGTACTGACATCATGGTCTCATAGTGACGTTGCGCCATCGGTGAGTAGAACGGCGTCCGCAGACGGCGCTACGGCTTTTCTGCGCAAAACGCGAACGCGCGGCCAGAAACAGAGCCAAGACAGAGCCGACAGCAGAGCGAAAGCGGGAGTATGGTGGCTAGCGGAAGGAGAAACGAATTACGTCCCACATTACGTCCCACGGCACACGGAGAGTCCGTTTTCGTTAAACTATAGGCTGCGGCGAGCTCGCAGCATGGTCGGCGTGGTATATGAGAAGCGACGAGCCTTTTCGCACTCTCAACAGGGCATAAAAATGTGCGAATCGACGCAAAACTCGGCCTAGAAACGTGCTTCGCCACAGCCAGGGCTCAATACGATCCAAGCTGGCACGACCCAGATGTCGTTTCCCGCACCGCCACCAGGCGCCGCTACTATACCTCAAACTCCAGCGCAAGACGCCCATAAGCTGGTACTTCATTCTATGACGCTAACTTCGACGCTCGTCGCAATGGACTCTGACACCGACAGATTGGCTCGCGATGGTGGGCTCAACTTCAGCGATTTGAGCACCGACGAGCGCGACCTGCTGCTGAGGGCTCGCACTGCCGGCGTCGTTGCGTACTACGACGGCGGCCTCGACACCGGCTCTCCGGAGCGGGGAAGCAACGAGGGCTTCCCACGACATCACATGGACGTGGCATTCTCGCTGCTTGTTCCAAATGAAAGTTTCGCGAGCCAGCAGAACCCTCACAGCACGACGCGATAACGAAACTACTGAAACTCCAAAGCGTGCGCGGCGCAGAGTAGAGCGTGCAGAGTCGAGCGAAAACGAAACCTTTCGAACACCCATATTACTGAAGGGTAACGTCAAAATGTTATTTTTTCTTAGAATCGAATAGACGTAGACAAGTAACATTTTTTTTCCGTCTTATAATCGAATGAAATGATATTTATAATACGAGTAGTTGAGTATTAGTAACACAAATTATGAGGAGTCCTTTCGTCATCGGGCTAGTACCGGAATGTCGCTAGGGGGTCTCAAATCGTGTCATGCATTTACCTCACGGAGGAAGGAAACTAAGGAGAGGCCCTGACGTCACTCTTTGTGAAGCAAAAGTGAAGCCGGAAGTTGGCGTTGCTCATCGCGATGCTCCGCCTTTTGTGCCACCCTCCTCTCTTGTTTACATATTTCGCGAAACCACGCCGCGCTGCGCGTGGTTTCGCGCACGCTCGCGCAACATCCAGCAGAGCACAGTGCAGGTAACACAGCGCAACAAGATACGGTGACTAACGCAAACCCGCCCACACAGAGCCTTTGCCACGGCACGAAACCTACCAGAGCAACACGTGTGAGCGCTCAAAATCAGAACAACGCCGCCATTGTGGCCCAAAAGGCGTGACCATACAACAAAAAAATAAAAAAGCAGCAAAAAAAATGAGAACCTACTACGTCATTTCCGCCACACTTTTCTCCTAGCGCGCGGAGGGGGTAGGGCCTCTCCTTAGTTTCCTTCCTCCGTGCATTTACCTCAATTTCTCGGTTACTAAAGCTCTGTTCGCGATTATAGTGACGCCTTAGACGTTCTACAACATTGCTCTACCACTTTAACTTGAGTTTCTGGTAACCTTTAGTGTCCCTTTAATGTATTTGATCCGTCGACAAATTCTAGAAGGAGGAGGCAGAGCTGCAATGTGAGCTGAGCCCCCCCCTTCCCGAACGAAATTTCTGGCTACGCCACTGGTGCAGCCCACGGGTAACGAAGCCAAGAACCATGAAGCCATGGCAGAAGGGGGGTTATCTATTCAGGTAGCCTCGATGCCTTTATTGGCCAGTTGCGTGACGCCTCCGGTTAAAGGAATGTTCCACAACAGCTGCCATGGCCGCGGCGGGCGCTGGCTAACACTACCGCGGTTAGATGTGATGCACACGCATAAATACCCAGAAAGCGGACGGGAGGAAGGCTGTTGCCGTAACTCAGTTTGTACAGTGCCGTACGTCATGCGAATGTTGTGGGTTCGGCTTCTACCCGCAGGAAGTCGTTTTCCAGTTTCAATTCCGTTTTTCCTATTATTTGCACATTTCAATTGAAAACAGTCAACTTTCTCTTAGGTTTTATTGGCTTCATTGTCTGATGACTTCATACTGCTGTTACTAGAGATCGAGCCCCTGGGCTCCATCGATTCTCCTATTTCTCTGGAAAGAAACGTTTTACCTTTACATCCGGGTACCGTTTTTCCGTGTAGGCAGAAAAGTGAATCATGCATATTTTCTGTAGCTAAATGATTTTCTTATTTACTCGGTACACTAAACCCGGTTAAGCCTGCACGCAAGATCTGTTAGTGCCGAAATATATCGCGTATATTGGAGTTTCGTAATTGTGTTCGTCTACAACGCCAACATTACTGATTTTATGGCCTGCCTGACAAAATAACGCATTCAGCTTGAAACATTTGCCTATCCGCCTAGCAACTATAACAAGCCATGTTTATCGTTTAATAACAGTAGATAAATGGGAAGGTAGGCTGAGTCGACCACACTAAGACACAACTAAAAAAATTGAGACTATTTTTATCTCATAAAATGTGCAAATACAAAATATACCGTCGACAAAAAGAAACATACCTAAATATTAAAATGAAGCTAACTAGAAGCTTGAGATGCGCACAAGGCCTTGCCCTGCGCGCAATAAAAGCCCTATTACACGCATTGTTGTGTGCTCGCGGAGCCGTTGAGAGAATATGCCACAATCATGCTAATGCAACCTCAGTTAATTTGACTCCTCGCTTAATTCCAACGCACCAGAAAGTTCCGGCGAGAAACCATACACCTTTCATATGGAAGAAAATATGGTTTAAATGGAACGCGAAAGAATGCCGCTTCTATTAATTCTACACCCGCTGGCGTCTCCACTTGCGTTTAGCGGTCACTAAGAGCTTGAAAACGCGCGCGCGCACGCGCACGCACGCACGCACACAGGCACGCACAATCAGCAGGCGACTGTTTCCGTAGGTGCATAGTTGTTTTGCTTTTATCTTATAGTAGCCTACGCTCCTTCCGCCCGGGAAGCCATTCGTTCCTAATTGTTTCGTGTCGTGTTACATTGAGACAGCGTTTAAGCAGGTCAGTGCTTCTCGCGCATGATGGTTTAGGCGTGCTTCAAGAGCAAGAAGCGAAAAGGCATTACGGACTACTTCAAGAAATAAAAAAAGGTCTGAACTCGTTCAATTTGTCGCCATTTGTTAATTCGATGTTGTTTTTTTTTATAGTTCGACCAGTCGCAAGGGCCGAGTTAATAAGACTCGACGTAGCGTAAGATAAAATGAAAGACGGGCACATTAATATGGTTTGCTAGCCTCAACTAAGATAGGAAAATGCAGAAAGCGACGGAAAGTGTCGTGCATGCGCGCACACAGCAGTGATCACTGCTCATTCATAGGCAGTGGGAATCCACCAGCTAGCAGCCCCGAAATGCTGTCACTATCTGAAAGTCGAGCACTGAAAAGCTGTATGTTGTGCTTTCATCATCATCATCATCATCATCATCATCATCATCATCATCATCATCCTGGTTACGCCCACTGCAGGGCAAAGGCCTCTCCCATACTTCTCCAACTACCCCGGTCATGTACTAATTGTGGCCATGTTGTCCCTGCAAACTTCTTAATCTCATCCGCCCATCTAACTTTCTGCTGCCCTCTGCTACGCTTCCCTTCCCTTGGAATCCATTCTGTAACTCTTAATGACCATCGGTTATCTTCCCTCCTCATTACGTGTCCTGCCCATGCCCATTTCTTTTTCTTGATTTCAACTAAGATGCCATTAACTCGCGTTTGTTCCCTCACCCAATCTGCTCTTTTCTTATCCCTTAACGTTACACCTATCATTCTTCTTTCCATAGCTTGTTGCGTCGTCCTCAATGTAAGTAGAACCCTTTTCGTAAGCCTCCAGGTTTCTGCCCCGTACGTGAGTACTGGTAAGACACAGCTGGTTATAAACTTTTCTCTTGGGGGATAATGGAAACCTGCTGTTAATGATCTGAGAATGCCTGCCAAACGCACCCCAGCCTATTCTTATTCTTCTGATTATTTCAATCTCATGATCCGGATCCGCAGTCACTACCTGTCCTAAGTATATGTATTCCCTTACCACTTCCAGGGCCTCACTACCTATCGTAAACTGATGTTCTCTTCCGAGACTGTTAAACATTACTTTAGTTTTCTGCAGATTAATTTTTAGACCCACTCTTCTGCTTTGCCTCTCCAGGTCAGTGAGCATGCATTGCAGTTGGTCCCCTGAGTTACTAAGCAAGGCAATATCATCAGCGAATCGCAAGTTACTAAGGTATTCTTCATTAACTGTTATCCCCAATTCTCCCCAGTCCAGGTCTCTGAATACCTCCTGTAAACACGCTGCGAACAGCATTGGAGAGATCGTATCTCCCTGCCTGACGCCTTTCTTTATTGGGATTGTGTTGCTTTCTTTATGGAGGACTACGGTGGCTGTGGAGCCGCTATAGATATCTTTCAGTATTTTTACATACGGCTCGTCTACACCCTGATTCCGCAATGCCTCCATGACTGCTGAGGTTTCGATTGAATCAAACGCTTTCTCGTAATCAATGAAAGCTATATATAAAGGTTGGTTATATTCCGCACATATTTCTATCACCGGATTGATAGTGTGAATATGGTCTATTGTTGAGTAGCCTTTACGGAATCCTGCCTGATCTTTTGGTTGACGGAAGTCTAAGGTGTTCCTGATTCTATTTGCAATTACCTTAGTAAATACTTTGTAAGCAACGGACACTAACCTGATCGGTCTATAATTTTTCAAGTCTTTGGAGTTCGCTTTCTTATGGATTAGGATTATGTTAGCGTTTTTCCAAGATTCCGGTACGCTCGAAGTCATGAGGCATTGCGTATACATAGTGGCCAGTTTCTCTAGAACAATCTGCCCACCATCCTTCAACAAATCTGTTGTTACCTGATACTCCCCAGCTGTCTTCCCCCTTTGCATAGCTCCCAAGGCTTTCTTTACTTCTTCCGGCGTTACCTGTGGGATTTGGAATTCCTCTAGACTACTCTCTCTTCCATTATCATCGTGGGTGCCACTGTTACTGTATAAATCTCTATAGAACTCCTCAGCCACTTGAACTATCGCATCCATATTAGTAATGATATTGCCGGCTTTGTCTCTTAACGCATACATCTGATTCTTGCCAATTCCTAGTTTCTTCTTCACTGCTTTTAGGCTTCCTCCGTTCCGGAGAGCATGTTCAATTCTATCCATATTACACTTCCTTATGTCAGCTGTCTTACGCTTATTGATTAACTTCGAAAATTCTGCCAGTTCTATTCTGGCTGTAGGGTTAGAAGCTTTCGTACATTGGCGTTTCTTGATCAGATCTTTCGTCTCCTGCGATAGCTTACTGGTATCCTGTCTAACGGAGTTACCACCGACTTCTATTGCACACTCCTTAATGATGCCCACAAGATTGTCGTTCATTGCTTCAACACTAAGGTCCTCTTCCTGAGTTAAAGCCGAATACCTGTTCTGTAGCTTGATCTGGAATTCCTCTATTTTCCCTCTTTGTACTTTGTTTGTCGCGTGTTAGGTGAGTTGTGGTGGCAGTCGAGTTGCTCGCTTTGTCGCGCCGCTAGTACACAATAGCTAGAGCACTGTACCCTAGCTGCTCTTAACTCTGGCATGCACAGTGGCGGAAAAGAGAGCAGCAGCTTTCCTTCCTGCCCCTGCCCAATTTAATGAATATGGGTTTCTTGACTACTTGCCATGCTAGGGCCCCATACACATTCACATTCGCAGTAATCGATAAGTGGGTTCTGCCGAAACTATTTCCCCAATACTTCCCGAGAAAGGCTCCCTCGCTCCCCGGAGGGCTACACTATGGAACGTGTTTGGTTCTCACCGCTGGTACGATCTGTTGGGAACTCGGCGCTGACGCCCGTGGTTGTACCTGGGTCGCAAGCCCCAAGGGTAGCGTTGGCCTGGCGGCCTGGGGTACAACTGGAAGCATCCGAAGGTCCCGGCAAAGCATGAGTCGACTGGTAACAACAAAACAACTTGTTTATTTTAACATCGCAAAGAGTTGGCGGTCAGGTTTGACCGAAGTAGAGAGACGGGAGAGCACTTCACTCAACAGAAGACATCGGAGCCCTCCTTTTGGCGTCCGGGGCAGCTGTTTTTATACTCTCGCAGTTGAGGGCAAGAAGGAACCCCTCAAAAGACGAGCACGTGAATGTACAATGGGCTAATGGTGACGCACACTGTCGTAGCGCTGCCGTAGCACCATGTCGAGCACGATCTCGTAGCACCCTGTTGTAGCGATGCCGTAGCACCATGTCGAGCACGATCTCGTAGCACCCTGTTGTAGCGATGCCGTAGCACCATGTCGAGCACGATCTCGTAGCACCCTGTTGTAGCGCTGCCGGTCGGGCACAATGACTGTAATGAGAGGATGATCCCTGTTTTCGCATCGCCTGGTTCTGGCACAATGACTGGAATGCGAGGATGATCCCTATGCGGTCGCATCGCCGCAGTCGCGCCTGGAAACACCTGGCGGGGAGCGTTGCGGCGACGACGATCGGGCCAAAATGTCTGCCGCCCCGCCGCAGTCGCGCCGGCAAAACCACGTGTCGCAGGCGAAACGCAACAGACCGCCCCGCCGGGGGAAGGAGATCCCGATGGACAGGGGACTGCATCCGCTGTCCGGAGGGATGTCGCTCGATGATGCTCATAACCGAAGTCGGGCGTCCCTCGACGTTTCTTGAGCGCAGCGCACAGAGAAGGCCTCGTTCTCTCGTTCAGGTTCGCACGGGACACTGCAAAGTGACTTCGGGAGAGTTCACATTTTTGTTCTCGTTCCCGGCAAGCGTTAGAACTACGCTGAAACTCAACCGCTCAGTCAGCAAGCACGGCACAACCCTCACTAAGCCCTGCCAGGCTCTTTCCCCTTTTTATACCACTGCCTAGTTCCTTACAGTAGTCTAGCATCACTCAGAACGCGTCCACAAATTGAAAAATTGCACTAGAAAGCATATCATCACTTTGAAACACTAAACAAAAGCAATATGTTAAAAAAAATCCTGCCTCAGGAAGAAAAACATCAGTAACAAACAATTTTGAGGCTGATTCCTACGTTAGGGGCTTCGACTTAAGCCATCGGCGTTACCGTTGAGACTCCCCTTTTTGTAACGCACCTCAAAGGAATATTGTTGTAAAGCGAGGCTCCAGCGCAGGAGGCGGCCATTTTTGGGAGAGATGGTCTGCAGCCATTGGAGAGGGCAGTGATCCGTCTCAATGATAAACCTCGAGCCGGCTAGATAGCATGACAATTTCTGAACGGCCCACATGAGACACGCACACTCTTTCTCGGTGGCGCTATACGCCTGCTCACGACTGGTCAGCTTACGACTAGCATACAGGACGGGGTGTTCTACTTCTCCATTTTCCCGTTGGCACAGTACAACGCCCATGCCTCGCTCACTAGCATCGCACTGAACAATGAACCCTTTTGTATAGTCTGGCGATCGTAGCACAGGCTGGCTTGTTAGGGCACTCTTTAGGGCGCTAAAAGCTCTTTCCTTTGTCTCGTCCCAGACGACTGTTTGAGGCTCTGTCTTTCTTAGAGCATCCGTCAGGGGAGCCGCGATATCAGAGTACCTAGGGATGTACCTCTGATAGTAGCCGGCGACACCCAAGAACGACCGAATATCGGTCTTGGTGCGCGGTTGCGGAAAGTCTCGCACAGCGGCCACTTTTATTTCAGAGGGGCGGCGACGACCCTGACCAATCACGTGACCGAGGTAGACAACCTCGGCCTGTGCTAACTGGCACTTAGGAGCCTTGACTGTCAAGCCCGCTTCGCGCAGGCGGGTTAGCACTGCCCGCAAGTGTGTCATATGCTCAGACCAGGATGCGGAGAATATCGCTACGTCGTCTAGATACGGTAAAGCGAATTCTTGCTGTCCCCGCAACACTTTATCCATGAGGCTTGAAAAACAGTATGGCGCGTTCTTCAAACCAAAACTCAACACTTTAGGACGGAATGTTCCCATTGGTGAAATGAACGCCGCATACCTACTAGCCTCTTCTGTAAGTGGAACCTGCCAATAACCCCTGACAAGATCTAGGGTGGAAATAAACTGAGCGCTACTAACTTTCTCAAGGCGCTCCTCGATGTTAGGGATCGGATAAATTTGATCCTTAGTGATGGAATTAAGCCTGCGGTAGTCGACGCAAGGACGAGGTTCCTTGCCCGGTACCTCAACTAAAATCAAAGGGGAGGTATAATCACTCTCACCTGCCTCAATAACACCGAGCTGTAGCATTTTCTTTACCTCAGCCTCCATAATATCGCTCTGGCGGGGTGACACCCGATACGCCTTGGATCGTACTGGCTCTGGGGAGGTAAGTTCTATATCATGAGTAAGTACCGAAGTCCTACCAGGCCTCTCAGAGAACAGACCTTGAAACTCTTGTAATAGCTGGTGTAGTTCGGTTTTCTGCTCGGGCGACAGCGGTGCTTTACAGAAAAGGTCACTAATGACTTGACCGGTGTCTTCCCTGTTCGTCACTGAGCCTAGTCCCGGAAGCTCGACCGGAAGCTCTTCAGGAACGTTTACCATCATGCACACCACTGCTTCCCTTTGTCTATAAGGTTTGAGCAGATTACAGTGGTAAACTTGCTGTGCTTTCCGCTTTCCTGGCAGACTTACCACGTAGTTAACGTCCGACAGTTTCTGAACAATTCGTGCTGGGCCCTCCCACTGCACGTCTAGTTTGTTGTTTAGCGATGTGCGCAATATCATGACCTCATCGCCAACCTCAAAACGACGGGCCCTGGCTGTCCGATCATAATAAACCTTGGCCCTCTGCTGGGCCTTTGTCATTGCTTCACCTGACAACTCCTGTGCCCTTCTTAAGCGTTCGAGGAGCTTAAGCACGTACTCCACCACGACTGGGTCGTCGCCCCTGCCTTCCCATGATTCTCGAAGCATGCGAAGCGGAGACCGAAGCGAGCGACCGTACACCAGTTCAGCTGGCGAAAACCCCGTAGCCGCATGCGGCGCGGTCCTTAAAGCAAACATCACCCCAGGCAGACACAGCTCCCAGTCAGTTCGATGTTCAAAACACAACGCTCTCAACACGCGCTTCATGACGGAGTGGAGCTTCTCAACGGAATTCGACTGTGGGTGGTACACTGAGCTGTGTAACAGCTTTACCCCACACCTTTCGAGAAAAGTTGTCGTCAAAGCGCTAGTAAACACTGTGCCCTGATCTGATTGGATTTCCGCAGGGAAACCAACTCGCGCAAATATGGACAGTAGTGCATTAACTATCTCAACTGAGCTGAGTTCTTTAAGCGGCACTGCTTCAGGGAACTTTGTCGCTGGGCAGATCACAGTCAAAATGTGTCTGTACCCCGTGGCTGTTACCGGCAGAGGTCCCACAGTATCAATAACGAGCCGTCTAAAAGGCTCCGTAATGATAGGTACCAATTTCAACGGCGCCCTCGATTTGTCCCCTGGTTTGCCCACCCGCTGACAAGTGTCACATGTCCTCACGAAATGGTCTGCGTCCCGAAAACACCCTGGCCAATAGTACTCTTGCAAGAGACGGTCCTTAGTTTTCTTAACTCCAAGGTGTCCGGACCACGAACCCCCGTGTGACAAGCGCAACAGATCCTGACGATAGCATTGAGGCACGATCAGCTGATCGAACTCCACTCCTCTGCGGTCTAGATACTTCCGGTACAGGACTCCACCTCTTTCCACAAAACGCGCAGTTTTCCTGGCGATACCTTCTTTGACATTGCAGCGCACGTTTTCCAGGCTGCCATCCTTTTTTTGCTCGGCTATCAAAGCCGACCGGCTGACTTTTAGCAACCTATCAAGTCCGTCTGACGTAGGCGCGATGAGCAAATCAGTAGATAGCTCTTCTAACTTTCCCGAATCGGGATTTTCCTCTCCGGTATCTGGTGCCTTTAACGTTACAGACTCAAGTTTATTCAGTTCGGGCGTGCTCTGAATATCAGCTTGCTGCGCCTCTGACCCTTTTTCGTTGTTTGATAACGTCGGCCCCGCAACTACCGCCTTTGCAGCGAGCTCCCGAACCTTCGATCTGGTTAAGGCCTGAACACTAGCTTCACCAAACAAAAGCCCCTTCTCGCGCAGGAGGTGATCGGACCTGTTTGAAAATAGGTACGGGTACTGGGGTGGCAGCACAGATGACACTGCCGCCTCTGTCTCAAGCGCTCCGAAAGGTCCTTCAATAAGCACCTTTGCTACTGGCAGACACACGCTATGAGCTTCCACGGCTTGCTTGATCCACGCGCACTCGCCCGTGAACATATGGGGTTCTACATAAGACGGGTGAACTACATCCATCGTAGCTGCGGAATCGCGAAGCACTCGGCACTCTTTCCCGTTCACGAGGAGGTCTCGCATGTAAGGCTCGAGAAGCTTCATGTTCTCGTCAGTGCTGCCTATTGAAAAAAACACAACTTTTGGTGTTGTTTCCGGACACTGCGCCGAAAAGTGACCCGGCTTCTGGCACGTATAACACAAGCGCGCTCGCCTCATCTCGAACCGCTTTCTGCGTTTGGCTGCCGCCGTCTCTTTACGTCTGGTCGGACTGCTTTCACTCGCATCCGCACTACGCGTGTCCCCCTTTACTCTCATGGGTGTGAACTTCGGCCTCTCGAACTTCGAGCCAAATTCACCCTTTTGACCGTCCTTAGCTCCGCGAGCCCGACGCGTCACAAACTCCTCGGCTAGCTCAGCGGCTTTAGCCACCGTACAAACGTCTGGCCTATCCAAGACCCAGTATCGCACGTTCTCAGGTAACCGACTATAAAACTGTTCTAGCCCGAAACACTGCAGAACTTTATCGTGGTCACCAAACGCTTTCTCTTCTTTGAGCCACTCCTGCATGTTCGACATAAGCCTATACGCAAACTCTGTATATGACTCACTTCTGCCTTTCTCATTTTCCCGAAACTTCCGACGGAACGCCTCCGCAGACAGCCGGTACTTTTTTAGCAGACTCGATTTTACTTTGTCGAAATCCTCTGCCTCCTCTCTATCCAAGCGAGCGACTACGTCGGCCGCCTCGCCGGGTAACAAAGTGAGCAAGCGCTGTGGCCACGTTTCCCGAGAGAACCCCTGCTTCTCGCACGTTCGCTCAAAGTTAACCAGGAACAAACCAATGTCCTCTCCAAGCTTAAACGGCCGCATCAGGTCAGTCATTTTGAACAATACGCGTTCTCCTGCACCGTGTGCCTGACTTCCATTACGAGCGCGTTCGATCTCTACCTCAAGACGCTTCATTTCCAAAGCGTGTTGACGGTCACGCTCTTGTTGCTCTCGCTCTTTCTGTTCTTTACGTTCACGCTCTTCTTTTTCTTTCTGTTCTTTAAGTTCGCGCTCCTGTCTTTTTGACCTCTCCTCAATAGTCTCAAGGCATTCCGACAGCTCGTCATCCTCAGCCTCTAACTCAAGAATAGCCTTTAGCAGTTCTGGTTTTCTGAGTTTGTCCGAGACATCCAGACCCAACTCTCTTGCAAGCTCCAACAATTTCGGTTTGCGCAACGACTTCAAATCCATGGCTGCTCTGAATGCTGCTTTCTCTACTGCTTACTATTGTCTTGCCGCAAACTAACCCGGCAGCAACGACAACCACAATTACCAGCTCTGTTTCTGACACTAACGAAAGCCTGGCAAAGCTCAGAAGAAGAAAGTCCCGCACTCACCAAACCTCGCAGCCAAGAGTCCAGCGCAGTCGTTCCGCTGCAGGCAACCAGTCATCACACAGGGCTCGTTGCACTGCTCCCGGATCGTCGTTGAGCTGCTTAGCATACAGTCAACTGCATATCTTCGCTGCTGGCCTCCGTTGTCGCGATCTCACCGCTGGCAGACAGTTGTTTGAAGTCGGAGGCGATCTCACCGCTGCCAACCAGATGTTTGGTTCTCACCGCTGGTACGATCTGTTGGGAACTCGGCGATGACGCCCGTGGTTGTACCTGGGTCGCAAGCCCCAAGGGTAGCGTTGGCCTGGCGGCCTGGGGTACAACTGGAAGCATCCGAAGGTCCCGGCAAAGCATGAGTCGACTGGTAACAACAAAACAACTTGTTTATTTTAACATCGCAAAGAGTTGGCGGTCAGGTTTGACCGAAGTAGAGAGACGGGAGAGCACTTCACTCACCAGAAGACATCGGAGCCCTCCTTTTGGCGTCCGGGGCAGCTGTTTTTATACTCTCGCAGTTGAGGGCAAGAAGGAACCCCTCAAAAGACGAGCACGTGAATGTACAATGGGCTAATGGTGACGCACACTGTCGTAGCGTTGCCGTAGCACCATGTCGAGCACGATCTCGTAGCACCCTGTTGTAGCGATGCCGTAGCACCATGTCGAGCACGATCTCGTAGCACCCTGTTGTAGCGATGCCGTAGCACCATGTCGAGCACGATCTCGTAGCACCCTGTTGTAGCGCTGCCGGTCGGGCACAATGACTGTAATGAGAGGATGATCCCTGTTTTCGCATCGCCTGGTTCTGGCACAATGACTGGAATGCGAGGATGATCCCTATGCGGTCGCATCGCCGCAGTCGCGCCTGGAAACACCTGGCGGGGGGCGTTGCGGCGACGACGATCGGGCCAAAATGTCTGCCGCCCCGCCGCAGTCGCGCCGGCAAAACCACGTGTCGCAGGCGAAACGCAACAAACGCGACTGTATATTTTATCGCCTGTTTGCGGAGGACGGATATAAGAATTTCTGGTGGCGAATGAAGATGACTTAATTCATTATTGCTGGGCTTGAATTCTGGAAATGCCGTATGTGGGGCCCTAAAGAAAGTATTCTTTATTTCTTAAGCTTACTTTTTCAGAGTAGTTCTAGCATCATTTAGAAACCATATCACGTGGACATGTATTTGTTTGAAATGAAACCAATGCTTAGAAAGAAAAATACGAAAAGTCTCGGTGCACATAAATGTGTAAGAAAATCAATGCGTTCGCTCTGTGATCATAATGGTGCTAAGAACACAATAACAAGTTTGTTGGTTTTTCAAAATAATTGAGTATAAATAACGTTGTAGGTAGCTATAGTTGAATATTTCGATATGTCTCTTCATATCCTATTCATATCCACTTGGACCAGCGGAACTGATACGGCACTGCAAATATAGGGGGTAAGAATTAGTTCGTAAAAAAATAAAGTTAGGCGATATCATTATCCAAACGTGCTTCAAGAAAAGCGACTAAAGTGATTGTCTCTTTAGAAAAACGCCAGCTCTCCCAAAATCCATTAGGTGCAGTGACTTTCATGAAAAATAATTATAGATGGGTGTTAAAAAAAAAAAAAAAACATGGCAGGCGTGACGTTCTTCCGGCTTCTGCAATAAATGCCGGCGCATGCAGCCCGTAAAAGCATAGCCTTCGAGACCTGTTTCTGTTTCTCCGAGGAAGCGGTCGCAGAGGGCTGGATTTGGACATCTCCTATTGTAATCCCCGTGGGAGTAGCGTGAAGCTATAATTTGAAGTATACCTTTGTAGTTTCATGCTGCCCTCAGTTGGGTGACAGTTATTCCTCTTTTTATTGAGCTCGAAGTTTACAGTAGCAGGAGCTCAAAGGTAATCCGGAGCGAGATCCTTCGGCTACGCCGTCTCTCATAACCTGAATTTAGATTTGGCGCGTAAATCATCTCGGCCACCTAGGCTGCTGTTTGGTGTCAACGAGTCAGATTGCACTTTTGATGACAATTACCTAAGCTTTTTCTCGCTGGTCAAAGTTAATTTTCAGTCATTTGCATTTCAATGCATCCCCCTTTCTCGACCTTTCTTTTTCCAGACTCGGGAATACCTCTGCCAAGACCTAAAGGCAAGTGCAGTCCGCACACCCTGGCTATTATAGAAATTGGTAGCTAGTGCACTGCGACAGGAATAGCAACCTCAAGTGAGCACGTCACAGTTAATATGCAAAATACCACATTGCTGACTGATTTGCCGCTCGAATGGCATGTGCAAATGCTGGATGTTTTCATATTCACAAATCTCGCCATTGATGTATATAAAATTAAACTGTTCATTGGTCGAAGGGCATTGTACTTTAAATGTTTTCTTTCGTTCAGCTCGTAATGCCGAAGCTCAGTAAGGTCAACTTAAAAACACAGCGTAAAGTATCGATATACTTCACCACATAAGAGACGCGCATTGAGGCGAAGGGTGGCATAAACCATTTAGACGGTTGTGCAGGTAGGTGCCGCCACCTCTTGGTGCTTTCTTGTACCAAGTTCTGGTACGGTTTTGACTGATCGTCCCTCTGTACAGTTCGAAGCGCCATGTCAACAGTCGGCACGTTTGCAGTTTCCTGCATTCACCATCACTTGCTGTCAGTAGAGAGAGGCAGCGGTTTCGACCCTCGAACCAAATAAAGTTGCATGCAAACAGTAGGAGGGGGTGAACTCGGGGGTGCGTTGCGCCAGCAGCATGCAAGCAGTTCTACCGATAGATACTCCCTGCAGGCGACTTCGCATGCATGAGGTTTATCGCGCATGTGGGCAGTTGGAGGATGCGGTATCTAGTGGCAGATTGTTAAAGCTATGCTAAAATATTATTGCGGCAATTACGGGGCTTTCAGTCACATCTCTGAGGCAGTATAACTTAATGATGAACAACACGGAATAGTTAAATCTTGCAGTGTACTGCGGAATCCTACTCTCTGATATGCCAAAACCAATCAGCTTATTCTTAGTGACTACTTGAACGTTCAATACAGAAACGATCGTAATGAGCCTTTCCGTGTTGTTGACGGATAGCGTTATTATTATTATTATTATTTTTTTTTTTTTGCAGAAGTCGTGTTCTTGCTGAAAGTGGTTTTTCGGTGTCTTTTTTTTTTTTTTTTTGCAAAAGTAGTGATTGAACGATTGGTTTTAAAGACTCAAAGCTATGAGAGTCTCCATTGGGGAGAGGGCTCGGGATTATAGCACGAGCTCATGGTAAAGTGCCTTGAAATTGTCGGAACGTGGGAGTTTTTACATTCCGCAACCTTCCGATCGCTGCCGCCACGGCCGATTACAGAAGTCGTGCGACGTCGTGCTCAAACAAAGGTGCACGACAGCTGCTAAAACAACACGGCGGGGGAATCAAGTGTTGTTTGCGCGATTTAATTTTCGTGCGACAGCCATCATTATTGTACAAAGCGCGCTTCCGAGCAGCCTTATGACACGGACGCCGGCACACGAGGGCCGTTAATTAATTCATCCACTCATCAATCAATCAATCAATCAATCAATCAATCAATCAATCAATCAATCAATCAATCAATCAATCAATCAATCAATCAATCAATCAATCAATCAATCAATCAATCAATCAATCAATCGCATGCAGACGGGCCTGGCCGGCGCAACGCCATCTGCTATCGGCGCCCTCGACGAGGTAATTGCAAGGCCATCCACCGGCGCTGGTTCTTCAACTACCGCACCCTCATGTGCGACCGCTTCCTTTGGGGAGGCTGCGATACCAACGGCAACAACTTCCACACCCGGCGTGACTGCCGCGTGGCCTGTTCACTCGATTCTCCGCTCACTGAAAACGACAGATTAAACAGTGGCGTATAGTCTGCCACTGCGGGGGTCTTTTCAAGTTGATCAAATGAAACAAATGACACATACGCAACTCGCACCTATGAACAAACTAATCTAGTGAAGCTGTAATCGAGGCTCCATCATGGGTTCGCCTCGATGTTCCCGCTGGTTGAGTCCAATAGTGTGACTTGCTCATTTAATAACGCACTGGACAGCGTTAGGTCTACTGACAAAAAGGCTGACATTAAAGTGCAGATTTACGGAAATTATAATTTAGAACAATGCAGAGAAATAGAAAAAATAAATGTTAATCAAGGCAGCTACATCGCACAAACAGAATCTGTACTTATAGTGTCCAATACTTTCGGCAAGATCTGCCTTGAAACGTGTTCATCTTAAAAGCAACACAAGTAGGAACTTTCATATTTGTGTTCGAAGATCAGGAAGTGTATACATTAAACTACATTTATATTCATGCAGAAAAATATAGTAACAAATGGAGGAATTAATTAATCACGTCAGGGTAATAGTTCCTGCCCTTACATATTTTAGCAACCTTATTTCAAGACTGCCAAAAATTGCTAGAAATGGAGCACTCAAGTTAAAAATGCAGTCTTTTAGAAAACGGATTCCACGCACACCTCGTGGCGTGCCCGAGGTTACGCGTTTAAGCTTTCTCGCTATAATTGTTTCAACACACTAAGTTATCTATTAAGTTGGTGCAGTTACGTGGCTACTGACAATGGAAAGTTTGTAGCCATGCCGACTATAGGTGACCTCATATCAGTTTTCAAATCGCTCGAGAGGTCCTTCTCCTATTCCCCGCAGCACGGAAAGTTTCTCAATTTCTCGCTGCAAAACTGCAACTGAGCGCTTGAGAAGCGCAGGAAACTACGTGCGTAAGAAGCGTGAGCTATCGACGTCTTATCACGTCTATCTCTCTGCGCCACGCAAGCACAACCACCTTCCTTATTTCGACGTGCTGATTACCACTCAAAGCGTCCGCTTTCCTCGCCACTTCATCGATGTGCCAAAACGAAGATTAAAGCACACTATGTCTGTTTGGCCGCGCTTGTCTAGAGCTTTGCTTGGTGGCGCATGGTTCCGGAGCGTTCTTATTTTTTGATGGAAAATGAACTCTTTTGTTCTCTTTGTTCTTTTGTCTTCCCGTGTGCCTTGCGCTCTTGATAAAACGACGATCGCACCCTTCATCACCGTTTAAGTTAACATCTAGCTTGCTATGACAGGTGATGGCCATGATTCTGGAGTGTCGCCATAGGAATGTAGCCATGGGTGTGCCTCAAGCCGTAACCGCCGCGTCGAAAGAGCGAAGATAGTTCAGCTTGACGGGAGCAGACCGTGAGATGTCTTAATTCGTAAACGGCTGACTTTTCTTGTACACGTGGTTTCCTGCGTACCTCAAGCAATCCCTTCTGCAGTTTTCTATCGAAAAAGTGAGAAAGCTCGTTCTGCTGGGGCTAGGGGAAGGACGCACACACGCACATACATACATACATACATACATACATACATACATACACACACACACACACACACACATATATATATATATATATATATATATATATATATATATATATATATATATATAAGCGTCCGATTGGCGTAGTCTGGTTTCGAAAGATAGACATTTTCATCTTGAGTGCTCTATCTTTCGGAATTTTGGGCAGTCTTGTCAAGAACACCCGGTATATTGATGATCACAGAACACGATATTGTTCAAATCTGCAAGTGATGACTAAGTGACTTAAGACTCAATAAATGACAGCCGTAAGACTACACTTATATGATTTAAATCTATAGCACATTCTTTGACTCATTGCTTTTCTTTTTCAGATATTTAGGATTTCAATGGTTCAGAAAAATATTAGAAACGTGGTTACTACGTATTACTGCTTTTATGGCTCAATACATCTTCGTTTTTCATCATGCACCATCTTGAAGCTTTCAGGTCTCGAAGCAGCGCTGCTATTATTCCAAACACTGTGAACAATAAAAAAAAGGAGATGAAATGAAAAAATAAATAAAATGGAATGAAATGAAAGGATGAAGTACGTTAATGTGGCTAACAATGGTGGACGTTTTGATCAGTAGACGTATATTCAACAAACATATGTCCACCTATAGAAACAACTGCCAGCCTATCCGCGAGCCGATCGATATTACGGCGAGCCTGGTCGAGAAACTTGATGTTTAATCCTTGTTTGTTCACAGTGTGTTTTCACCTATCGACTCCTACATCATGACTTGGGATTTTATAAATACTGATGGCGACCTTTCACTGAAATCTGGCGGTGCTGCCTTCGCGCGCAACCGTAATTAGTGCTGGTCATGACACCCATGGCGGATGATCGGAAGCAAACTGACCAGCAAAACTCTGGATACTATGCACGGAACCAGCAAAAATAAATGTAGCAGTTCCGCCCGAACGCTGAAGCATTGCCAGCGATGACAAGGTTTAGCACAGCGCTTGGAATCCTCAGACAGTGTTCTACCTGCAGGCGGGTGCGACGTGCTGCAGCGTGACGCAGCACGCAACGCAACTCCCGCTGGGCCACGACCACGTGGTCGCGACCGAGCGCTTCGGAGCGCGCGTCTCAGACGTGCGCTTCAGAAGGAATAGCGCTCTGACAGCTGCCAGGCGTCGCACAACGCTAGCGTGATGTGCGCCGCCAGGGGCGTTGCAGGCGTCGCACCTATACTTACGTTAAATAAACCTATACTTTCGTTATGTATACTTGCAATGATATCTCCAAGTGCGAGTAAGAAGATCGAGTGGTTTTGATGGCGGACTAACTTTTGTGACAGTGAAGGTAAAGCTGCGGAGTCGAAGCACACGTGACAGCGTTCCTGAATATTGTCCCCCAGTCCCTTTCGCTTTCGTTTTAGCTTGGGAGCAGAAAGCATAAGCATTTTGACCACGCTTAGATTAAAACAAGACGTGAAATACGCCACTAAGTGTTAAATACAGATATAATTTTTTTTTCGCTTTGCTTTCTTTCGTCCTGGCAGACACGAGCCCGTCGCGAGCGAAAGCTACGTCGATTCAACGTCTGCTTCAAGAAACACAAACAGAAAGCGCTGTCAAACTGCGAGACCACTTGATGCCGAAACGAGCACATCATAATTGGATTTGTCCGCTTTTTCAGCGCATGCGCGAGGAGCAGTGGTTGCGAGAGAAAAATGTGGGGACTTTTGGTGCTTAATATTTCTCTTCGCCTAGGTACTACAGGGAAGAAAGTTGTTAACTCCGTTTGTCCCTAGCCGAGCTGACAGCACAGAATCGACAGAATGTGTGGCCGGCAAGGCGAAGAAGTCGTGTCCGAGGTGAGTTTGTTGCTATTTTGTTGCGACGGTAGCATATTAAATTTTTGTAGTCGCAGGTGGATACGTTTGGAAGTTAGGTGTCTTCTTGGATGACTTTAGTGGCAACGCATTACATCGTGCCGATGCATTGGTGTAGTTGAGCAAGGTCTGCATACCGTACACTTCAGGAGATTCGCGGGAACGGAAACGGTTTATGAATTCGACTGCCGTGCCGATGCGAGTTTGTTGCTTTTTTTTTTGCGGTGGTAGAATTTTGCGGCGGGGCGCATATTAAATTCTGATAGTCGCAGGGAGATACGTTTGGACGTGAGGCGTTTTCTCGGATGACTTTAATGGCACGTCGTGCCGATGCATTGTTCATTACTGTCGTTGAGCATACCACACATTTCAGGGGAATCGCGGAACGGAAACACTTTATGAATTCAACTGCCATGCCGATGCATTAGTGCTTAATGTAACTGAGCATACAATACACGTGGAAATTCGTGGGAATGGAACATATTGTACTCTGTATGTGAAAGTACTGAAACTTGCGTCGCCATGCAATCTGAGCCGTAGATCGTTGTGAGAGCTGTACAGCCACACTGGCAAAACACTTCGCCCTGCGGATGAATACGGAACAAATGTATGCTAAGGAAGAAATTGTCGTCATGCAATTTGATGGCAGTAGAACCTTGTGAAAGCTGTACAGTAACACTGATATTGGCTATGTGGTGCAGATTCGTAGCGATTCTGAGGTGCTTGTGCGCAAAGGAAATTAATGAAGGAGCGCGTATTACAAATCCCGGCTGTTACGATCTCTAGCTCATATACGGGGCTCTCTATGTGGGCGCAACAAGGGCTCAGATCGCTACAACCGCGTGCGAAGTAGCTCTGAAGGCCTGCCAGTACACTTGTTCGGCGCCTCCGTGCTTGTACTGCGACAGGAGAGGTGAGGGCAGGTGCGCACGTATATCACACTATATCCTCTGGCAGTGGCCGCTTTCCACTCTTGGTATACTTCGCCGCAATACACTGCGCATGCTTGATTGCGCGACAATAGTGCATTGCGGCGAAGCTGACTTTAGGCAAGCGGCATTATGCAATGCTTGAGCCATCTTGTCCGTCACTGCGGATAGAAAACGCACACACGGTCAAGCTATTTGAGCTTCATCATTTTGTCGATGTTTCCCCCTCTTTACTAAATGAAGAGGATAACGTACGCCTGTGTGGATGATTTAAAAGAGTGATAAAAAGACTGGGAACCTATGTGCGGTCAGTCAAAAAACACTATTTATGCAGATGTCCACGCTCGTCTAAAAAAAAAAAAATGCAATTCAGTGATGACCCTCTGGAGGTGGATCCGCACCTATGTAAGCACTGGCGGCTCATCAGTCACAAAGTAGGAGCTGAAGAGGACATTTTAATGTTCATTATACGACATTGATAGCGATTAATTTGTGGTCAGCCAGTGACAAACGCATTGCACTAAACAGTGAGACTTCGTCATAATCCGCAATGCTTATGTGGGGAACAGGAGAGCATAAGGTGAAAACAATGTTTTCATACAAGGCAAGTCATCCATGTAGTGGAATTGCATTTATCGTTGGTGTAATGTTGACGCACTTTCTGAAGTACAACTTTTACTGCAACTTACTGTGCTACCAGCTCGGCTAGGGACAAAAGGAGCTAACAACTTTCTTCCCCGTAGTACCTAGGCGCAGATAAATTTTAAGCACCAAAAGTCCCCACATTACTCTCTCGCATCCACTGCTCCTCGCGCATGCGCAGAAAGAGCGGAGAAATCCAATTACGATGTGCTCGTGTAAGGCATGTGTGCATAAGCTCGGTCGTCGTAGCGTTTGCTTCAGTGCCACAGTAAGTCGTGCGCGAGCATCAGGAATAGGAACAAGTTCCGTGGCCTTCACTGCAACCACGACGATGCTACCGGTGCTTCAGAGGTTATCACCAGCAAACAAGAGGACCCTGAAAGCCGCGCGGAACAACTGCCTGCGTATATGCCTGGGCTTCACGAAGGGATCTTCAGCCTCGGGAACAGTAGCGGAAGCAGGATGTCTACCGCTAGATGTCATCGCTTCCCAAGAAACAATGCGTACCCATCTTCGGCATGTGCTCCAAGGGAAGAAGCACTTCATGTACCGCGTCCACCTAACCGACCGTAAGCCTAGCTTTGGCCAAGCTGTGCGAATCCTGCATCTTCCTCCGGTTATTCAGCCTGCCTCAGAAATTACTTCCTCCGACCTTTACTCCCTGGACACTTTCGCCACTAGATGTAAACCGGTTTGTACACGGTGTGAATGGGACAAAGTGCCGCATGCCACAGGCCGCGCTGCTACAGACCACTCTTCTCTACTTAGCCGAGAAATATACTCGCCACACCCACATCTACGCTGCTGCCTCAACCACTCGGGAGACTTTCCCCTGTAGCCTTTATGTGTCCTCAAGACAAATGCTTTCTTATCGGCTGCAGCGGAGGACATGCTCGACGACAGCAGAGCTTCACGGCATCAAAGAAGCTATGCTCTATATACTGCGTCGAGCGCCTGACCAATGAACGATTTTCACTTACTCTAAAGGAGCAGTGTAAACATTGTGCAGTCTGCTAAAAAAATCACCATCCCGTTTCTTTTCTAATCGCGTACTTAGATAACTTGCCTATTGCATCAGGCCACTGTATCACGTTTCAGTAGATACCGGCTCATTGTGGTATTCTCGCTAACGAAAAATCAGATGAAGCGGCACGCAAAGGTCTTCAAGACCAAAACTATAAGCGGATTTATTTCACTAGATCTGATGCTTCCCAACTAGCTAAAATATTTGCTTCTGAAGAAAAGGACTGGCTCTGGAGCTTTCCGACCCACCATTACCCTTTCCTTGACTCAATCAACCCACATCTCAGATCCAGACTCCCATCCAGCATTCTTCGCCATCTGGAAGCTCTATATCATCGCCTTCGCCTGAACACCACCTATGAAACTACTTGCGGTACCGCTTCGGTCAAGTGACAAGTCCACACTGCAACAACTGTGGATCAGTTGAAACCGTGGAGCACATCCTGTTTCAGTGTCGAGCGTATGCCGACGAGCGTGAGCTCTATGAACATCGCATGCATACACTTACAGAGTTCTTTATCATTTGACTGTGTCTGAGGCTTTTTAGCCTGCCTCACGTAACCGAGGTGTGCAATGAACTTTTTATTTATATAGTTAGAAAACATCGGTCAAGTCGACAAACTTTATTTCTGTTCCGTCACCCTCATGCATCTGTCACGCGGCGAATTCTGTCACCTCATTGTGGGACGGTGCATACACTGAATGACTCTATACCATTGCACGCCGTTGCCCATGAGTCAGAAAACTCAGTGCCCAATTTTTTTAACTTATTCCTTTTTTTGCACCTCTCTCTTTGTGTCTTTCTCTCCCCAATATCCTTCCCCACGCAGAGTATATGGCATGTCAGCGATGTCTATGCGCTGGCTAAAATCTGTGCCTTTCATTAAAGGGTTCTCTCTCTATCTCCCAACACTCGGCTGCTTTTGATGCCGAGTTCTTCACTTCTTGACTCTTGTTCGGCTTGCCTGTTGCCCTGAAGCAACTTTATCAACTATAGTTTTTTAACTTATTCCTTTTTTTGCACCTCTCTCTTTGTGTCTTTCTCTCCCCAATATCCTTCCCCACGCAGAGTATATGGCATGTCAGCGATGTCTATGCGCTGGCTAAAATCTGTGCCTTTCATTAAAGGGTTCTCTCTCTATCTCCCAACACTCGGCTGCTTTTGATGCCGAGTTCTTCACTTCTTGACTCTTGTTCGGCTTGCCTGTTGCCCTGAAGCAACTATATCAAAAGTAATTAGTGATATTTTGATAATTAGTCAATCATGCACAATTTTAATGTGATTACCGTTCTTAGGAAACTTCACGCATTTTCAGGTATCTATCTATGCAAGTCCACGCCTGTCCTTAACCGTTTTCCCGGCCGGTGACCCAAGTTGTCTACTAGCTTGGACCGATATAGTACGTGCCCATGGTTGTTATGCCGTCGCTGTCTTTCCATTGACGTTACTCCAGCGTCGTCGTCCGACTCTCCTCATGCCGTGAGCATCACGCCATCGTCGTCATACAGTAGTCGTCATCCAAATGTCGTCAAGCCATCGTCGTCCCGCTGTCATCGTGCATCGTCATCAGTGAAAAAAAAAGATATTGTTGTCAGGTGGTCGTCTTCATATCGCTTTCGTCAACGTCATTCCTTCTTAGTCATTCTATCGTAATCTTGTTTTTGTTAATGAATCGGGATTATTCCACCGTTGTCACCTCATCGGGTCGTCATGATGCCGTAGGGCTCGTTCCATCGTCGTCACGTTGTCGCCGTAACTTCGTCGCCATCCCGCCTTCGTTTGTCATGCACTCGTTGTCTTCTCATCGTCTTCGTACCGTCGTTTTCATGCTGTCAACGTTGTACTATCGTCATGATTTCAGAGTCATCATTGAATACCCGTCATGCCGTTGCAGTCATAACACCTTCGTCGTTCTATCGTCGTCATTCGTCGTCATGCCGTCATGATCATGGGCGACTCTCATGAGTGAGTGTCAGCAAAGTATAGCCGATTCGGGATACATTAATGTCGCATTAGCCTAAGCAGCGGGATTCTGTGAACGACCACTAGATTCTAAATAAAGGCGTTTTCAACAACACGGCATGTCGCTACAGTGCTTGAATGCTCGCATTAACGTCGAGAGTCATTGTGAGATGGGTTCCGTAGGAATGGTTTTTGTGCATGTGCACCTCTTCGAGGAATCCAGATTAAAGGAAACATAACCGGGTCATTCAACTAAACCCAGCTTATCGTTGTAACTGAGAGTAGCGGGGCAAATACGCTCATACACGCAAGAAAACTTGGTTGCTTTATTTTAACCGGAAATTTCAATTTGAGATCAATTCTTCTAAGCCCGTCCTGCCATCAGCCACCGCCATTTGGCGTGGCCCTTGTCACGTCAAGAAGTACACGGCCACCTCTCTGTAATCTGCTTCAGAAGATTCTGTAACCGCCTGCACACGTTCCTAGAGGATGCATGCCCACATGCTTGAACGCATTCGGTGTGCATCTATAGGGCTGACTGTCTCGATGCACATGCGAAAACGCGACCACGCAGGTGCCACAGATGGACCACACCAGCTTCCAGAGTGCTGTGCAGTTCAACTGCGATATAAAAAAAAATTCAAAAAAAATTTCCCAACACACCGAATGCGTTCAATCATAAGAAGCCAACAAACACTGACACCAAGGACAACATAGGGAAAATTACTTGTGCTTAATAAATGAAATAAAGAAATGATAAATTAATGGAAAGTGAATGAAAAAGCAACTTGTCGCAGGTGGGGAACGATCCCACAGCATGCAAGGTTGTGGGATTGTTTTATCCATCGATTTATCGTTTCTTTACTCCTTTCATTAAGCACAAGTAATTTACCCTATGTGGTCCATGGTGTCAGTGTTTGTTGGCTCCTTATGATATGACTAAAAAAAAATCGAGCCCCTCGCTTAACCAACTTTCTTCTCGAATGCGTTCAAGTATTTTCAGCTTGCTATGGGACTCGCACGATTAAACATGCAGTGAATTACTCCAGCACGAAATGTGATGTCCCCTTTAAGGATGAGATTAGTGCTACCTATAACATGCACTTTTGAAAAACTATGTTAGCTTTAAAACAAAACACATTGTAAATGGCCGCTATATGTTCCTAATGTATTGATGAACATTTGTCTTATATGCGGCAACGTTAAGCTACACACACAGCGGGTAATGCTGACGCTCGGCTTAGTGGCTTAATTGTGGCCGAATAAGGTCAGCAAGATCCTAAGAAGATGCATGTGCGCTTTGTCGAAATACAAGAAGCCGAATTTGAATAAACTGTTCCTAGTGTTTATTCTCCTTTCACTGCACCTAACAGGTCAAAGAAAAGTAGTGCTAAACCAGTAAGCGTTCAGGTGAAGCAGCGCGTCGTCTCGTCGGAGAATTCCTTGATGAACCAGTCGACAAGCTTATCCCAGTCGCACAGCTCGTTTGCCGGATTTTGACCCGTCTTTCCACCGCGTCGCCTTTCTGACCTATTACTGTTCCTCGCCCTTCCTTGCGCTCCCACTCTCTTGTTCTTCGATGGAACTTCGATCACAATGGCGTCGCTGTCCATCAGGTACTCGTATCTTTAAAGGAAGAGAGAAAGAAAGAGCGAAGTGAGAAATGAAAAATAAAGAAAGCACTTTCTAGGGTAAATAAAATATCTTCAGTAGAGGACGAAGAAGGACGCATAATCACAGAGACCTCAGCTATAACTTCCCTAAATCCTAAACGTGACGCAACAACGGCGAGTCCGTGGTATTAGGTGACCTTTTATTGCTTTACAACGACTATGCCAATGTTATCCTAATTCTCACATATAGTTGCAACCTTTTGAAGCAGATAAAAGGTTCTTTTAATTATGTGAAAATTACTTTAAGTGCACCCTTCAGTTACCATCGGGGTCATTTCAGTTTGCTCCAAAATTTACTAAAAGGAAAGAGCAAGTGTGGTGCGGTAAATGAATAATGATGACTTCAAAGAAGACATATTAAGATGTTTGGGGATTTCTCAGATTATTCAACGTACAAATAAATAGCGCAGCAGCAGTTGAAATACTTCCTTCTGAATTTATAACAACTGTTACGGCTAAGGAATACCTATAAATTTAGGTAGATCTCCTTAAGTGTGTCTGCCTGGCCACTCTTGCAACAGAGGTGCTGGGTTAAGGTTGTACTCGATGTTCTTTGTTAGCTGGGAAGCGTGGAAAGAACTGCCATTGAAAGGCCGGCCATATCAGAGTACATTAAATGGAAGCGTCGACGAAAGAACTGTGCAACAACAACAATGATGACAGTGACAAAATACCAGATATTCAAGTTTTCAAACTGAGCAAACAAGCCCTAGAGGGAAAGAAAACGAAAACAAACAGGGAACGTAGGCACTCGAGGCGCAAAGCACGTAAGTCACGCTAACTATATAAACCCAAAGTGTGCTCTGACACCCGCGCAAAGGGTTAAATGCAGACAAAACCACAGAAGTGTCCAGCATGTACAGACACAATGAGCGCTAATCAGTAGTGAACACTCACTGTTCATCGCCGAAGGCATCCTTCACCTTGTACTTGGCGTCCGTGCCCATGATGATATACTTTCTACCTTCCTTTACCTGGAGCGACTCACAGTGGTCGCGAGCCTTGATCACACGTGCATTGTTGGCGAGGTCTTCCTCTGTCTCGGTGCCTGCCATCACCGCAGAAGGGACAGGAGTATTAATGCACACCAAAACAAGATATTCAGTTAGTTGCACATTTCGTACGCCACATTTCTGAAGTCGCAGATGAATCACTCACTGCGACACCGCAGGTTTACTGAGCCAGAAATAGGACAATCAAAATCTGAACAATGGTGGCGACGCCACCTTTAAATTCCAGAAGTAGCTCAATGTGACATTGGTTGTTGTGTTGTTGGTTAGGCATTAATTCTCAGGAGGTAAGCGGTGCTGCAACCGGAAAAATAAAAATAAAACGCGGCAGCTGTTGTAGGCTTGTGCTGCAGAAAAAAAAAAAAACTTGGTTTGGTTCTTTACTTTACGACAATATCACCGAGTGCTTTGGGGTAGGGCACGTTCAGAAAGGGACGTTATGCCCTCAATTAGTTTTGGCACGCAATTGTCCCTCTGTAAAGTGGCACGTACAATGAATGCACTTCTGAAGGTAGCCGTACAATCAGTAGTACATCCGCCCGGTGTCGAGGCATTTTACGCTGAGCGATCATCGCCTTGAGATTCCATATGAAATGGGCTGTATTCCTTTTCTCATAGATAATGAAATCGCAATAAACGTGGCCTCCAGAATATCGATCATCCTAGCACCGAATTACGCAATTTTCAGCGGCGATTGCAGAATAGCTATGGCGTGGTTTAGACGAGGCGCAGAGGTGAAGAAGCTACGCCGTAAATGATCCAGGACTGCGTCTCGTACACATACTTTATTTTGCGCACAGTTGAATAAACAAATAATGCCTGCCGACGTATTCATATAGGTTAGTGATGAGGTGCGTCATTTTTCTAACTTACCCGGTTTGAGCACTTTTGTGATGAAGAACCGAACCTCTACAAAACCGTCTTTGTGCGTTTTGGTTCGCGCTGTGCCGAGCCATGCTGAAAAAAAAATCAGAACTAGCGTAAGCACTTTTCATTTTGTCTTACATATGCAAAACCTCCGTTCCTTTCTGCGCTAGAAATTGCTGCATCAAACCAACGAGCCTTCCCTTCATCCCTAAAGTCAAGTATGTCAATAAAGCACGGGACAGCTACCTTCGAGCAGTCCAGCGGAATATAATTACAAAGGCGCTTCATGAGCCAAAGGAATATGAAAATTTCGTTTCATCTGCACGGAAGGCAAAGCATCGATAAAAAATTGGCTATCGTAACCTTTTTTCAGAGCCCTATGGCATATCAGCTATATTACAGATTTTCACCGATGTGGCGCCTGCCTTGCTTTGGCGGATATGGCGCCTGTCTTCAAACTCACTGATGGCTTCCCTTGCCAGGATAGCGCAGACATTTGCCACATTTGTATGCCCTCATGCACGAGCAGCGCTGTATTGTGTAAAGCGCAATAGTAAGCAGAGTATAGCAGTTGTGGTTTGACAAAATTAAGGCAAGCGGACAGTATCTGTAATCAAAGCCATGAAGAATACATAAACTATCGTTGGTTGAAAGGGAAAGTGAGGAGAGGAACGTTTCTAATGATGCGCACCGAAATCTACTCCTTCGCACGCGTGTTCTCTCAGGGCTTCTCGGCACTCCGCTGTCATGACAACTTGGTTCTCGTATTTTGTGAACATCTCCCGCAAGTTCTCGGGTGGGCAACCGCCTGTGGGGGAAAAAAAGAATATGCCCGTCACTCAGTGAAGGACTTTAGACATCATGTAGCTTATCTTTTATTGCTAAAATAAAAAAAAATGCTCCATAGATGGATCACTTTATTGTAGCTTAAGTAAAGAACACATTAAAGAATATTAATTAAAACAAAGCATCACAGATAGTAAATGCTTGACTTCACTTTTGCCTTATCTCGTGCTTAACCATTGCCAGCCGAAAGAACAAGCGCAACACAATTGAACAGTCGACGACTATGGCACGCAGCTGGGCCCTGTCAGGAAAGCTACAACACATTTGGAGCAAAAGCCTTCTGAGAGATTTTATTGCAAATACAGACGCAAGCCATTGAGCTGTTTGCTGTTTTTAATTTCAACGACTGGCAAGCGCTTCAGCGGCGGGAAAGTTGCAGAAAAGTGCTGTACGTTCACTAGGGAAACGCAGAAAGATCGCAAGGTCAATGACCATTTCGTCATCAAGAAATATTTCGGGGTGCATGCATATAAGAAAAGTGCACCCGCTGCAGTGGCTTTGCAGCTATGGGCTTTCGCTCGTGAGCGCGAGGCCACGGGTTCGATTTCCATGCTGGGGCTGATGCACTTAGATATGGGGTTACGAGCGCGTTTCATAGCCCCACGTTGTCAAAACGAATCCAAAGCCGTGCACGACGGCATCTCTCATAGCGCAGTGTGCAGCTTTAAGATGTCGTAACTCATCGGATCGATTCCATATAACTTAGTAAAACGCGGTCGTTGGCTATCGAAGCCACCTTGTCTGCATGCGCAAACTGGTCTTGGAACGACATGGTAATACATTTACTGGCAGTCAACCTTTTGTGACCCCGCTTGAGAAACCGGATTTCATGTTTCTGTCCCCTCTTTCCCCTCTCCCAGAGTAGGGTAGCCAACCAGACGCATTTCTGGTTAACATTCCTGCCTTCTCTCTTTATTTCCGCATCCTCCGTCTCCTCCTATACATACTTCGGCAATATGGAGGCGTATTGTTTATTGCGAGATGCCGACGAGCGCGTTCGCGCCGTCACGCCGAGGGACGCCGACGTTCAACGCTGGTAGAAGCTAGTCGCATGAAAATAGCGTTGATTCATACAAACACGCCCGTTTTTGAAAGTCGCGAGCACTAGGGTGCTTGCTGCACGTGTCCCGAATATCTGCGCTATATATATATATATATATATATATATATATATATATATATATATATATATATATATATATATATATATATATATATATATATATATATATATATATATATTTGTTCGCCTAGGAGCACTAGTTCTAGGTTGTAGCGGCAGGCTTAAGAAGGTCGGCGCTATATCGAAACGGGGAAGCAAAACACTTCTCATCGTCTTCGTCTCTTTCACCAGCACCATGCCCACTGCGCAGTGCCTTCAGTACAATCACTGCCCACCTAAAGTGTAGCCATCTTGGCGACCTAAGGACAGGGGAACACAGGGGGATCATGGCGCTGCTTGAGCCGGGAGACGTGGACAATTTCCTGGCCGTGACGACACTGGTCAGAAGGCGCTTCCGTTGGCTCGATGAGGTAGTTGACCTCGGATGTTTGTTTCAGTACCCGATAAGGACCGTAGTACTTGGAGAGCAGCTTGGAGGAAAGACCTGGAGAAGTAGAGGGCACCCACAACCAGACCAGAGAGCCAGGAGCAAAGCACTTAGCCGTAGTGGATGAATCGTGGCAATGCTTTTGGCGCCACTGGTCCTGCGATGTGAACGAACGAGCGACGTGGCGACATTCTTCGGCGTAAGCAGCCGCTCTAGAAACAGTCGTCAACACCGAAGCATCTGGCCGGTAAGGTAGAATCGTGTCCATGGTGCATGAAGGTTCGTGTCCGTAAAGGAGAAAGAAAGGGGACAAGCCAGTGGTGCTTTGCGTGGCGGTATTGTAAGTGTAGGTGACGAAAGGCAGAATGCGATCCCAGTTCGAGTGGTCAGATGAAACATACATAGCCAACATGTCGCCAAGGGTGCGGTTGAAACGTTCTGTCATACCATTAGCTTGAGGATGATATGCCGTAGTAGTGCGGTGAATGATGTGACACTCCTTTAGCAATGCTGAAATGACGTCTGAGAGGAAAACGCGACTGCGGTCGCTCAGTAATGCTCGAGGTGCTCCATGGCGTAAAATCAAGTTTTGAAGGATAAAACTGGCGACGTCTTTTGCTGTAGCAGATGCTAGGGCTGAAGTTTCAGCGTACAGCTTGAGGTGGTCGATAGCAACAATAATCCAGCGGTTGCCGCTTGGAGTGTAGGGAAGCAGGCCGTATAGGTCAATGCCTATGCGGTCGAACGCGTGCGCGGGGCATGGTAAAGGTTGCAAGGAGCCGGCGGCATGTTGAGGTGGCGTCTTGCGTCGTTGGCATATGTGGCATGACCGGACATACTGGCGAACGAAACGGTACATACCGCGCCAGTAGTACCGAAGCTGGAGGCGAGAGTATGTCTTTAATAAACCAGCGTGGCCGCGTTGTGGGTCGTCGTGAAACGTGGCGCAGATGTCGGAGCGGAGGTGTCTGGGTATAACAAGCAACCACTTGAGCCGCTCGAATTGTAGTTGCGGCGGTACAGCAGGTTTTCGCGAACGATGAAGTGCGCGGCTTGGCGACGGAGCGTCCGAGAGATAGGCGCTGGTGACTGGCTTGACAGGAAGTCAATAAGCAAAGAGATCCATAGGTTTTTGCGCTGCTCTGAAGGTATGTCGGAAATGTTGAGGGCGAAGGCTCCGCACGTGGAAATAGACGAGTGGACAAGACCAGAAGGCAGGGGTGACCGGAATAGAGCGTCTCCGTCTGAATGTTTTCGATCTGAGCGATAAACAACGTGGATGTCGTACTCTTGTAGGCGCAGTGTCCAACGGGCAAGCGGAGCAGTTGGATCTTTTAGTGAAGATAACCAGCATCGGGCATGATGGTCGGTCACGATGTCAAATGGACGCCCGTAGACATAAGGGCGAAATTTTCCGATAGCCCAAATGATGGCCAGACATTCCTTCTCAGCAACCGAGTAGTTCGCCTATGCTCTGGTAAGGATGCGGCTGGCATACGCGACGACGTACTCTTCGAAGCCATCCTTGCGTTGTGCAAGAACAGCGCCGAGCCCGACACCACTAGCGTCCGTATGGATCTCAGTTGGAGCAGAGGGATCGAAGTGTCGCAATACTGGAGGAGAGGCGAGAACGCGTCGCAGTTCTTGGAATGCGCCGTCGCACGCCGGGGACCATGCAAATAGATCAGAACTGCCGGTGAGAAGCTGCCTCAAGGGGGCGATGATAGAGGCAAAGTTATGGATGAAGGGTCGGAAATATGAGCACAGGCCGATGAAGCTGCGAAGCTCTTTGATGGTGGTTGGTTTAGGAAACTCGGATACGGCGCTAAGTTTCGTGGGGCCCGGGAGGATACCGTCTTTTGAAACTACATGGCCGGGAACAGTAAGCGTGCGAGCGACGAAGTGGCATTTCTTCAAATTTAGTTGCAGTCCTGCAGTGAAGAGGCACGCAAGGACTTGCTCGAGGCGGCTGAGGTGTGACGCAAAGTCGGTGGAAAAAAACACAATGTCATCTAAATAACCGAGGCACGTTTTTCACTTCAGCCCTCGAAGAATGCATGGTGTCCATCGTTCGCTCGAAAGTGGCAGGCGCGTTGCAGAGGTCGAACGGCATGACGGTAAATTTATATAGCCCATCAGGAGTTACAAAAGCTGTCTTTTGGCGATCGGCCTCTGCCATTGGCAATTGCCAGTACCCGGAGCGCAAATCCAGCGAGGAAAAGAATTCCGCTCCCTGCAAACTGTCCAAGGCATCGTCGATGCGCGGCAGAGGATAGACATCTTTGCGCGTTATTCGGTTAAGGCGCCGATAGTGAACGCAGAACCGAATGGAGCCATCTTTTTTTTTTTTAATGAGGACAACCGGAGATGCCCAGAGACTGTTAGAGGGCTGAATGATGGCACGCTCCAGCATGTCGTCAACGTGCTGTTCGATGATACGGCGTTCAGCGGCCGACACACGATACGGACGCTGGCGCAATGGTGTTTGTTGACCGGTGTCGATACGGTGAACGACTGCGGATGCTTGGCCCAAGGATGGTTGGTCAATGTCAAATGAGGAACGAAAACGTTGGAGGAGCTTGATTTCTGTGTGCTGCTCAGGTGCGAGTTCTGCGTCGACGGCACGAGCGAAGATGTCTACAGGGGCATCGGTCGCGGCGGAAGGAGTGACGGCACAAATCGGAAGTGATGCCGTATCACCGAACATGGTGGTCGGGGGAACGCAATCGAAAGCTTCAGAGGTACCCGGGCACTCGCCGTGAAGGAGCGATGATGATCAGGCGGACGGATTGCACACGTAAAGGGCAGCAGAACGGAAGCAGAAAGTTCCGGCGGCGCGCACAAGTGGCCGACGGCGTAAACAGGACAGATGAGTTCGCAGCAGAGTTACATGACACAGGAACCAGAGCGTCGGAGAAAGGTGCGATATGGATGTCAAAGGCGGCAATAACTTTAGGAGAATGATGGTCGCCAGCGTCAACAGACAGCACTGATAATGTAAGTTCGGCACGAGCGCAGTCGATAAAAGCTTGATTGGCAGATCGGAAATTCCATCCAAGAATAACGTCGTGTGAGGAACGAGATATGACGACAAATTCGATAACATACATAACGCTTTGAATGACAACCCGGGCTGTGCACGACGCTGAAGGCTGAATGCGATGGGAGGTTGCCGTATGCAGAGGAAGACAGGTAAGGGGAATGGCCACTTCGTTCAAATTGCGGCAAAGCTTCTCACTAATAATAGAAACGGCGGCCCCGGTGTCGATAAGTGCGTGTACGGTGACGCCGTCTACGGGCAGTTCAATTTCGTTGGCCGGGGCAGTTCTTGCCTCTGGAACTGCGACTGTTATGCCCCAACACTGGCACGCGTCGGAAAGCTTCGGCACGCGCCGAAGCGTCAAAAGCGTCGGTCGGAAACACGGCGAAGCGTGACGACGCGCAGCGATTATGTCCTCTGCCGATGCTAGAAGTTTGCCGACGCGAGGCGACGCTGCGCCTGCATGCACTAATGAGAAGCTGCGACGCGTCGCAGGCGTCAACCAATCGGAGGCTGCGGAGCCTCCGGCTGCTATGCCTATGATGGCCGCCCGGGCAAAGGCGCCGGCACCAACGATCGTCCGAGTTCCTTGGACGTACGACGCGCGCGATAGTGTTCCTGAAAGACAGTGTTGTAATAGTAGCCCGACAACGACACGGCCGACCGACCGACGACCGTGGGTTGTGGCAGTGCGACGTGGATCCGAAGCGACTTCGAACGACGCCGACTAATCCAACTTGCCTACTGGGTTCCGCCGGGCTCAGTCCGATCGTCTACTAAAACAGCCAACCGAATCACGATTGCCGCAACGTCTGTGCTTGTTGTATGTGTATTCTGTTGTGCTCAAAACGAATGGAAACATGTTTACGACCTCTGAAGTCTGGATCATCAGCACTCGCCTATCGCCGATGTTGTTTACGTTACGCATAGTCCTAGCGTGTCCATCGAGTTCGTAACTGGCGAGTGAACGAACTCAGCTGAGAAACTCTGTCGAAGGAAATGAGTTTTCAGGTCCGTTTGGTGCTGCAGTGATTTAAAATATGGCACTCCTCACTTCGTGTGATGTGTGATGTGGTGAATGAACCGTGTGGAAGTTGGGTTGGTCAGCCGCGGCGTGTTTCGTGTGGTGTCGGGTGACTCAAGTTTAACGGGAAAACTCTGCGCTGTTTCCAGTGGTAAAGATAACTTCCGAAAGCGAAAGACACTAGTAGCCGAACTATGGGAAGTACTTACATAATCAGCCGTGCCGCCTGTTTCAGCTGACACTGCGCTCTTCTATTCGGCATGTGAATCCAGTTCAGTACAAGTTCACTGTACTCATTCACTCACTTCTTTCAAGTGCTTCCGTCTTTTGGGCTAGTTGGGGATAAATCGCTCGTGTAGCAATCAAGAACGCTGACCCACTGAAGCATACGTGACAACGCAGTCATGTTTGAGTCAGTGCGTCCTTATACTTGAGCACTGCAAAAAGAAATGATCTGTTTGCAACGCGTGCCCCGTGTGCAGTGCATAGCAGGACCTGCATCATGCAAGACCTATGCATGTAGCAGCGTATACCACGATTGCTTCGATGCCCGCTTCAGAAGCAGCAAGTACTGAGTCATTGTAACTAATTGATTCTTTATCTCACTTTTTGTTTATGGAAAGTCTAGATGGTGTGAGTGCATTGTGGGGAAGGTGAAAAGTTAAAGGTGTCATCAGTGTTTTGTGCAGTCGGTATGCTTAAACTGCTGGAATCCCTTCAGCTTCTACTAAAGTGTTTCTTGCTGCGATACTATAAATTGTAGTCAGGACAAAGATCTACTCAAAACCAAGTTACTAATGCGTCTGCGCAGAATGTGTTTGATTAACAAGTTAACATTTCCACAACAACAATATGCCGACGCACAGCATATGTGCTTACAATAAATACATTCCGTAAAGGTGAATGACTGGGCCTACAATATCAAACTTTGTAGTAGCACCGTAAAAAGTGCTGCCATGCGTATCAGCCACAATGAAACTGCTGCACGTCAAACCTTCTTCCATGGAGGCACCTCTATAAAGACTGTTCGGGCCCTTCCCATTCTGGGTGTAACATTTAGCTCTTCTCTCAACTTTTCCACATATGTCACCAGCACTGTATGTAAGCATCGGCCCATTCTTGGGTTTGTGTCCCTTGTCTCCCTGATGACCTAAGGTTTTCCGAGCACTCTACACTTCTATCGTTCTGTCACGACTTGAGTAGTGCTTATCAGTATAGTTCCCGTACCAAACTCGCGAGGCTAACAAACTTAAGCTTGTTCAGCGCCGGACAGTACGCACCCTTTACTCCCGTCTTTTCGGTTGTCGCAAGCTCATGCCAGCCTACGAGGATTGCCTCAAACCCCTCAGGTAGCATACCCTGCAATACCAGCGCAACATTGCACCACTCTATATTGCAGGGTGCTTGACGACTCTCTGGACAGCACTAATCTTTGTTCAGTTCGTCTGAACAAGTGGTCAGCATAGCCTGAGCCCTCATCGCGCCTCTATGGCCCGACACCACAACTCCATGATTATATCTCGCATACAGAGCTTTATCTCCACCCCCCTGGCCATTTGAATTCTCCTTCCTTCAGACTAAATTGGCACTCCTGTGTGTTGTGCACCTGTCGAAAGTGTGCGTGTGTGCCGTGCTGTGTTATTGAGCAAGTGTGTGTGCACGTGCGCGTGTGTGTGTGTGCAGGTGGAGGGGAAGGAAGTGCCTTCTGCATCCTGCGAATTCCTGCTCCAGATGTCTGGTTACCAGATGCTTTAACATACAAGCATCAGCCTTTTTTTAGTCTAGAGTGCCAAGTTACCACTAAGATTATTATTATTCTTATTCTTATTATTAGAATAATCTCCACGACCACATTGATTGTGTGGAAGCCAGCGAGACACATATTTCAAAATATTTCTGGAGCTTTGTGGGCTCTCACTCTAAAAAGAGTGCCAAAGATGTACGTCTTCATGAAAATAGTGGTGTTGCCTCGAACACTGCTGATGCCATTACAGAACATTTCTGTTTGCTATATGATGTGAAATATGCTTCAAGTAACCTTCCTTCTCAGTCTGGTACAGTGTACGCTATCAGTCAATGAAAACCTTGTTTCTAAGTAGATGAAGTGTCTTAAACTTTCCCTTTCTTGTGGTGTTGATGGTATTTCCTCCGCAAAGCTTAAGACGTATGGAAGCATACTTGTTCCCTGTTCTCACAAGCATCTTCAATAGTTCCCTAAAGTCTAGTACCTTTTCTAGCACTCGAAAGGTAGCATGGACATTGCCCATGCACAAATCAAGGTGCTGGATGGGCAGTTACTAACTGCCGACCTATATCTATCCTCTGCAGTGCGTCAGGTGTTTGAATCTATATTGGATTCCTCGCTTTCTGTTAGTGCTAAGAGCATTTTAATAAATGAACAGCATGACTTTGTGTGCCGACAACTTAAAACTCTTTGAGACTGTCAACAGTGTTCACCACTGCATCGACTTCCAAAAAGACCTTTTTTCGCTCTCAAACTGGTGCAGAAACAATAAGTACTCTTAAATGCTTCCAATACTATGGCATTAAGTTATATGCAGAAAACACGCACCATGTGAAATTTTGATACACCCTACATGATGCTCCACTCCTTAGGGTCGATGAAATGAAAGATCTTGGTGTGTACTTCGACAAAATGCTAAGCTTCTCTTCACATAGATAATTACACAACATGCCCTTCACGCTCTTGGAATTGCATGCCGTATATTGCATGATTTCCACTCACCTGTTGTGTTTCTGAAATTCTGCTGTGTGCCTCCAACTACTAGAGTATGCCTCTGTAGGAGGGGGTGCAATGAGCAAATCTAATTCTGACCTCATTTAACGCATCCAGAATAAATTGATAGCTATCTTAAAGCACCACTATTGCCATTTTGGCGACCACAGTTGAGCCTTCTCAAATATACTTCAACTCGCACCTCTAGATTCAAGACTTACTTAGTGACGCTTTTTGTTCCTGTATAAAGTGGTCCATGACATTATACATTCCCTAAAGCTTCTTGATCATATGCATTTGTTCGTGCCGCAACAGTACACCAGGTAGCATTCCACATTCGTTGCCTGGCCTTGTTGCAAGATTGTGCTGTATAATACTCGACTCCAAAACATACTTCAGAGTTCATTTCCTGTGTTTTGTGTATCTGTAGATAATCACGTAGGATTTAACTCCCTTTTACTTTTACTCGTTTCCTTTTTTCCCTATTTGTTTATTTATCTTGCATTTTTTTGTCTACTACATTCATGTTTTCTGTACATTTTGCCTCACATAGTGCTCGTTAAGTGCACCAGTACAAAGGCCCTCTAGCTGTTCCTGTGCACTACAATAAATATTTGAATGATTAATTATTATCGTAGTATAAAATCGTGCTTTTTAAGTATGTACTAGTATACTATTTCAGAGCAGTAGCTTTCGTGCAATTAAAAAAAAGGGCATGAATTAAGAAAGTGCAATATGCTATGTGCCTGATCATATGCATTGTGCTATTAATTTCTTCTGAGTTCTAATAATGGCTGGCTACTGTATGCAGTGTTGTGCAATAAAATAATATGTCACAGCAATTATTGTGTGCCTCGCAGAACAAATTGAATATATCTTTCTCGGTCAAAACATCATAGCAGGCTGAAAACAATAAACTGCATTTTTTTGTGGTGACGAAGTGTATAAATTGTGAAAATAACCTGTTCATATATTTCTTATACTATGCAAATGAGCTGCTCCCATACATTCGAATAAGCGCTTCAATAGTACGACTTGGCAAAGGGCAACGAAAGACCACTATTAAAACCCCCCAATTCTCAAGCTCAAGCTCAAGGCGTAAAGCCAGGGTAAAACACATGAACAAAAGTTACTCTAAGGACAAGGAGGCGGTCTTCACCGACGCAGCCCGCTATCGAGACAGGAAGAGTTTCGTGGCGGCAGTTACTAGCCACCGAGGCAATCACCTCACGAGCGTCACCGCGAACACGGCACATGCCGAAGCGGCAGAGAAGGCGGCCATAGCACTGGCCCTCACACAAACCAAAGCTACATACGTGATCTGCGACTCGAAAACGGCAATTCGCAATTTTGCAAATGGGCGCATCTCGCAAGAGGCGTATCAGATACTCCAGCGACATCCCATGCACCAGGGAGAAACCGACGTTGATAACCGAAGGCATTTGCTATGAATCCCGGCACACACTGTAATGAGCACCCCCAACGAAGCGGCTCACGGCGTTGCTCGAGGCCTGACTCACCGAGCAGCATCGGAGGAAGAGACCCCGCGGGGTACTGCAAACGTCTGGGCATGGGAGGATCGCATGACCAGTTTTCACGACATCACGGCACACTACCAATTACAAAGTCGCATATACCCATTCCCTCACGCTAGGTTAGACAGGACGCAAGCAGTACACTTCAGAAAATTACAAACAGACTCTTACAGAAACCCGACTCATGCACGCCATGTATCCAGACATGGACACTACAAACAGATGCACATCGTGTGGCGAGGTTGCCACACTAAATCACATGTTATGGGAGTGTCGGGACCTAACAAACAAGTCGGGCAGTGCCGACCCCTCCGTCTCTTCCTCCGCCAGCCTCCAGTCACGCTGGATGACCGCACTGCTCAGCTCTGGCCTGACAGCACAACTCTGGGCCGTCCAGCGAGCCGAGGAAGCCGCTTCGAGACAAGGTCTCGGAACCGCGTCCGCGGCGGGTGCCCAGACCCACTAAAAAGACGCCGGACTCAAATCTTGTTGATTTGAAATAAAAGGTTACGCTCTCTCTCAAGCTTGCATTATCTGACGGTATGTCATTTCATTAATGTAAAGAAAGACAAACTTGACATGTGGAAACCAGTTACAAGAGAACGTGGCCCTTACACTGTGAAAATGTTTTGTAGCAATACACTTAATGTGAAGGCCTCCGGATGCGGTGTTGATGCATCAAAACAACCTAGAATAATAGAGGTGCTCCATGGGCTAGATTTGACAGAATCAAGAATCGGGGGGAGACAAGCTACGAATTACATACATTTTAGCTATTCTAGATTTCTTTTTTTTTTGTGAGTGCTACAGGTGTTTCAATTTTTTTTTGCTGATTTTCTCAGAACCCACTTTTTCACGTTTCTTTCATTCACCAACAAGCATAATTATATTGACACGGATGCTTTATCTGTATCCGGTTACCGTATTTCATCGGCTAAAATATGTTAAACGTTATCGCTCGGTGCAGGATGCGCCTGAACGTATCGGAAGTTTCGCGAATCCTATCGATGGTTCTGTCTGTTGTCGACGAACCTTGTTAATCTGATTGCATACGCGACACGAATTGTGTAGTAGTTTGTGGAAGGCGCGCGGACACCAGCGAATAGGCTGTAACTTTCGACGACTGATGTATGCAAACCGACGCGCTTGACACGCAGATGAGATTTTCGACGATTGCCGACATTGCTCGCCGCTATCGTTGCGATTCAGTCGGCACTATTTATTTACTGTCACTACTACGTGGCAATATTTCCAGCACAGATTTTTTTCAGTGATACTTTGCACGCCTAATTCTTACATGGTTGGCTGTGCAATAAGCTACCAAAAATGAAATGGTACAACAGTTTTTGATATGATATGGCATCGTCCTGCAGGTTTCTGCAAAGCGATCTTGCAGACAGATGACGCGCGAGCGCTGATATCGATATTTTGTGCACTATTGTTACTTCAAAAATAAAAACAAACTGTTGCGGCAGGCGTATATTCATTATTCCAACGTGTTTTTTATATCTAAACGCGCATACAGATCACTAACTTATTGTTTCACGCTTAGTTTACAGCAGGCTGTTTTAGGCCGGACTTTGACCGATAAAGATAAAATAGTCCAGGAACAGTGCGCCGCAGCCGAGGAGCGAGCTTCGGCGCGCGTGTGTGTGAAGTGATTTTTGAAAAGGAGACGGAAGAGATGAGTGCAGCGCCGTAACTGTCTCTCACAGGAGGGCACCTCAACAGCACTGCACGGGGAAGGGGAAATGGGGAGAAAAAGGTGAAAGAGAGAAAGACGGGAGGAACGTGGCAAGGGCAAAAAAAAAAAAAGATGAAAATGCGAATGCGGGGCTCAGAGCCGCGCTCTCAAGTGCATCGCATTGCAATAGTCCAGCAGTGCCGAAAGAGCGTGCTTCACGATGGACGAGTGGGCTGCAGGGAATAGCAGCGCGGTCGCCGTATCGCAAGTCAGTCCCAGTCGTCGATAGACTGTACACAAGTCCGTGCACTCCACACCGAAGGCAGGGCAGTTCGCTCCAGTGGTTGCGTGCCCTCTTCCTCCGACCAACGCGAAACGAAGCCTTCGCTTGTCGACGCGCGCCGAAGCTTGCCGACACGTGCCAGTGGTTGGGGCATTAGTTTTCTTCTCGAGCTGGGCTGTGTCGGCGAACCATCGGGGAAATGGATCGGCGACGCGGGGAAGGCGACCGGCGTGAATCGAAGGGGAGGCGACTGTAATACGAGTCCGGAGGAAGGCTATAGATGGGCCGTCCCGCGGAAGTCGAGCAGGCCTGTAGCTTGAGGCGCCCCCACTGTCAGGTAAAAGGGGGACTGCGACGGCGGCAGAATCGTGCGACGTCGCCCGAAAAATAGCAGCAATAGCATATTGGCCGGTTATCAGGTGTACGTCAGGGATTTACGACAGGGGCTCCAGAGGCCAAGTAAGGGCCGATTTACGCTCGAGCCGCCCATTGCCGCAAGCCGCACCGCACGCGTGCGGTCGCGCGAAAGATTGCACGTATCAAGCACTTGTGCACAAATTTCGGTTTACAATGTGTAAGGTATACACTGTGCAAACAGTGTAAATGGTAATTTGTGCACAAGTGCTGGATACGTGCAATTTTTCGCGCGATCGCAAGCGTGCGGTGCGGCTTGCAGCGATGGGCGGCTCGAGCGTAAATCGGCCCTAAGGGACGACAATCGGACGCGAAGGTGGCGGCGGCACATGGAAGGTGCCGGAGGCCCGGTAGGCATCAGGAGCCGGAGGAGCGTAAGGCCGGGCGACAACGTCAGCGTACGTTAGCGGTCCAGTTGCAGGCTGTGGAGGAGGGGCAGATGGCAGCGCCGCGGCAGCTTGCGTCTGTATGACGTGACGAAGCAAAGGAGCCAAGGTTGCCGACGGCTCGGGTGTGCTATTCGTCAGAGTGAGTTGGCGTGCGACTTAATGACGGATGAAGTGCTTTATCTCCGGCATTAAAGCAGGGATGTCGGCAGCGTCACGGCCGAAATACAACGGAAATAGATCCGCGGTGTCCTGCTGAGCAGCGCGTGTTGATGCACGCTGCTTGCGCAGCTCGTCGTACTGCTGACAAAGTTGCATGACCTCGGCGATTGTCTGGGGACTCTTCGCGACGAGCATCTGGAAGGCATGGTCATCGAGGCCTTTCATGACGTGCTTGACCTTCTCAGCTTCGTTCATAGATGAGTCGACGCGTTTGCAGAGCGAGAGCACGTCTTCAATATAACTGATAGGCCTCCTCCTGGCGTTGAGCTCGACCATGCAAGCGTTGCTCAGCGCGAAGCCGGTGAACGGCGGGACGGCCGAAGACCTCAGCCAAAGTTGTCGTGAAAGCCGACAAGGTGTTAAAATCGGCTTCATGATTGCGGAACCATAGGTCTGCCACGTTAGTCAAGTAAAAGATGATATTTGTGAGCTTGGCGCGGTCGTCCCACTTATAGCGGCTTACACGGTCGTATTCGGCGAGCGAGTCTTCCACGTCGTGGTTGTCTGTGCCGCTAAATATAGCCGGATCGCGCTGCCTGAATGCGCCAGAGCAGACGATGGCCGGGGGCCCGGAAGCAGCAGCCTGGGACGGTCCCGGTTCATCCATTGCAATAGCTGGTGGTAGCGTCCGACTGCGGAGTTCCAGGATGTCGAAGAGAAACCCAGCAGCTCTACCAAATACAACGGGGGTGGTCGCCTAGCAGCACTAGTTCTAGGTTGTAGCGGTATGCTTAAACAGGTCGGCGCTATAACGGGGAAGCAAAACACTTCTTGTCGTCTTCGTCTCTTTCACCAGCACCATGCCCATTGCCTTCAGTAATACATATATATATATATATATATATATATATATATATATATATATATATATATATATATATATATATATATATATATTGCAAAAAAAAGCGACGTGTTTGCCGAAATTTATCCAACCGGAAACGCTTTTTAATCATTAAGGCGCAAGTCACTGCAGAACAGTCTGTATAAACATGCAACGCTTGGCGGTGCTTTTTGTGAGCTGTTAAACGTGTGTTACTCTTGCTGAATCCGTGCTCAGCCGCGTCAATCTAGGTCCATTTCAAAAAGCGCCTATTTAGGCGTTCCGGTGAATACACCTGTACTAGAAGTGGTTGCTGATGTCCGGCAGCTTACAGAACATCGTGGCCCGTATTCGCAAAAATGCTTTTAGGGCTTCAATTGTTCTCGTAAGAGCAAATTTCAGGTAATCCTGAAGCTGTGTATATTATTAGCGGAGCTGGCCGGCCCGCGGCAAACAGCGCTGACGAACGAAAAGCTTTGTGAATACGGCCCCGTATTTCTTTGCTTTATAATCACACGAAGCACATAAATTTGATCAAAGTGCTTACTTTCACAACATCAGACTGTATTGCTGCAAGTTAGACATACAACTCTCTATCCGAATGCAAAGCAATTGTTCGGCCTATACCATCCCTCCAAAGCCGGCACGTACGTCAATATATACCATCTCTGCGAGTAGTCGTACCCATACGTATGTGGCAAAGGGACGAGTGTCTCACCTTCCAAGCACGTGCACACATCAGAGTGGCCCGGGTCCTTGCACTCCATCTTCAGCAAAGGGCTTGCACTGTTCGGTGCGTAGAACTTGGTGCACGATATATCTAGAAAGTAAATTGCATGTGACGGAAGTCTGAACGAGTCGCTTTACAAATAAGACGAAAAAGTTTGATCAACCTCACAATAATCCTCAAAATGAAGGTCGCTGTGGATGCGTTGCAACGGCCTTTCAGAACATCGATATCGAAGGACTGAAAGCGATGACCTGTTTGGCCAGATATTTCGGTGCCAGAGCGAGGTGGGGTTGCGTTCGCGTAAACATTCATCCGCAGAGCCGTGGAAAGCACGTAATTTTTGCTGCAGAGACACCAGCACGCTTCACTTTGCACAGACCACCAGTATACGTATTTTAGGAACAAGCATCCGCTGTTTCTATATACGTGAATCGCTATTAAGGCTGTTCCAGGTGCGTCGATACGCGCAGCTTACCGGGATTGTAGTATGCGTAAGCCTTCACGGAGCTCGACTGCAGCTTGCTCACGGCGAATTTTTGATCTAGATCGAATTCGACGCACACATCCTTGTCTGCCGGAATGGTGGGGAGGTAAAACACCACGCTCCTCTGGCTCAACTCATAGTGGTCCACAATTGTTTTGTTGACGAGCTGAGAGAAAAAAAAAAAGACATTGAGCGGCTCAGGGTGGGGTTCACACAGTTTCACAGTAGATATTTTACTGATATCAAAATCAACGTTGCAACGTTCATTAATAATATTTGGGGTTTTACGTGCCAAAACCACTTTCTGATTATGAGGCACGCCGTAGTGGAGGACTCCGGAAATTTTGACCACCTGGGGTTCTTTAACGTGCACCTAAATCTAAGCACACGGGTGTTTTCGCATTTCGCCCCCATCGAAATGCGGCCGCCGTGGCCGGGATTCGATCCCGCGACCTCGTGCTCAGCAGCCCAACACCATAGCCACTGAGCAACCACGGCGGGTGTTGCAACGTTCATTAACCGTCATCTAAATCCCAGTACATAAGCGCTTTACACTCTATCCCTATCAGATAGCGGCAGCCCCACAGCTGATGATCGAACCCACGACCTCTTCCTTGCTAAGCAGCAGTGCTTCATAGCAACTCTGTCACTAAAGTAATTAATTATTAACATTTAACGCGCATATTGTTTGCATGGATTGGTCCATTTGCATCAACAACATATTTTACGTACGGGAACAAGATAGATTCTTTAGGAATTTGTTGTCTATCGAAATTACTGTTTCTTATACGTGCACCGTCGGATCTAGGTCAGTCTACGAAATAGTACGCTCCATGCCTAATTATTTTCTTTCGTTCTCTGCATGATTTGTTCTACCCGAGTGGTAAACATTATTCTAGACACCGAACCCTCTCCCCTCCCTACCTCTGCGTCATACGTTGCAGCCTAAGTAAGGCTTCGATACATAAAACCACATCAACTAAATAAATTAGGGCAGCACAAAAACAAACGAACAAACAAACAAACAAACAATAAACGCAAGTCATAAGTAGGTTTCAGCTCTATCGACGGCGAAGCCAAGTAAGATAGATTAGCTTCCAAATATTTTCATGGCATTTGAACGATTAGGGCGTGAATCTTCTTTCTTAAAAGAACTGCGTGGTAGAGAAAACCAAAGAAATGGCTCACATTCCCATCTTGACTTTACTAGGTGGTAGTCACATGGTAAGGCAATTCTTACCTTTTGCAAGTCGGCTTCAACAGGCTTAAAGCCTGACATTAGTCCAACGTCTAGTATGGCCATGCCTCTCACATCTTTCTCCAGGGACCTACGAAGAGAAGACGTAACCTGTGTATTGCATCTGATGATAGAAGCACTCTATGAAGGCTTTAGTATAAGAAAGCACATTTGGGGTGATAGTTTCATTTGGGGTGGTAGTCTTGCGGACATCAGAGTGACTGCAATGGCCGGGACACGTGCTGAGTTGGATGAAGACTACATCGGTTGGAAGCAATAAGACTGAACTCTACGGGAATGCGCAGCACGGCCAAGTAAAAACAAAATCGAACTTTTACAAACAGTAAAAAAGATAACGTGCAATAAGAGCGACCTAGTGAGAAAATGGGACAAGAATTTCGTGATTGAAGCTGGTATGGGGACGACTGCAATGCTCTGTTATAGTTGCCGCTTACAAGAAGAAAGTTTTTAAAAAGTTTCTTGACGTATTGTTATCTCTAGCTCAACAGTTTCTTTGTTGCGTCTAATTACTCTTGTGATGTTACTTCGGCGTACAACAGCAGTACTTCTGCGATCCAAAACAAGGATTTGCGCAAAATTTACGGTTTCCTTCCGCCGTACACTTGGGGATGACTTTTTTTAAGTGTTCTTTTTATGCTCCTTCAATGCACAACTCCTATTACCCTAACAATTAAACCAGGTTACCAAGACTTTGCAGAAGAAAGCCCGTGTTTTTACCATAAAAACTGTTTTTGCTTTTCAAGAGAAGCTTTCTCGAAAAATCGCAGACAGAAATGAAGGATTTCTTTTGTTTCAGAGTAACTATTGCGCGACGCTGACGCTAGGAGGCTAACGTCCGGTCTGGTGGCTGCATTTTGGTTTCATGCGCCTATTTATTCTCCGGAGTCAGAAATGACCTCTTTCTTCCAGGAGATGTTCCCAACCTTACCTCGCACAAACTTTCATTGCGTACGTCTCCTTGAAGCCATTGCCACCTGCATACAAATACAACAAGAACGAAGTAGGCATCAGAAACTGCAAGGTTTTGTCTTTGGATGAGTGCTCGGGTTCTTTCGTAAGGTGTATGCTTCCCTTTTACGGTGCAGAATTTGTGAGGGGCCCCTTATAGAGCCGTTAAGGGTTTTACGCAAATGCCAGCAGCACAAACATAATACAGTCTACAGTAATTTTAGTGCTTGAAGTTATATGTGGGGTCTGGCGGAATGACGCAGTTTGCTTTGCTCCCGAGTACGAAGTTGTATCGAATCCTAACAAACTTGTTAGGAACATAACAAGCACAGTGTGTTTAGGTCGACCAGGAAAATTATGTAGTGAAGAAAGAGAATAAGGCTTATTGTATTGGGGTGCAATCCTGGCCGTGGCCGGTGGTCGCAATTATTAAAGGCAGGCTTCGAAACCCCTATTCATGAAATGAACACTAAGGTTAAAAAAAATTATGGGGTTTTACGTGCCAAAACCACTTTCTGATTATGAGGTACGCCGTAGTGGAGGACTCCGGAAATTTCGACCACCTGGGGTTCTTTAACGTGCACCTAAATTTAAGTACACGGGTGTTTTCGCATTTCGCCCCCATCGAAATGCGGCCGCCATGGCCGGGAATCGATCCCGCGACCTCGTGCACACTAAGGTGTTCGGCGGTAGGCCATCATCGGACGTGTTGGGATCGCCTGGTTCACGCTAAGTTTCGTGTGAAGTATGCACAAACTAGCCTACCTAGAAGTTCTAATCGCGTGAACCTTTCGTTCACTTATTAGATTAGATTAGATTAGTCAGTGTTAAAGAAGCGGTAGGAAGCCAAAATTAATCATGAGTCTTCCACAGCAGTTTTCTTTCAATCCTACTAATATTTCAAACATTAAACCCCACAGATTATCCTTAAAATAGTTGCTGCAGATTTAAGAGCTAGTAGATACTAGGTTAAATGTTGCTGCTGCTTTGAACTCGATGTGCTAGCCTCCCCGGCGACGCATTACATCGAGATATTTGTGGGCTAGCCATCAAAACTTCTAAGTGCGCTGATTGTAGACTGGATACTGCATATAGAGAGACTGTCGTGCGAGTGTAGAAGATGTGAAACTGTTAAAAGATTTTAGATTTCATGTGCACATTTGAACTATTGAGGAATGACAATCTCCGCGAGCACGTGATTCCTGATAATAAGAAAGCTTTACATACCAAGACGGACTTTTACTGCTTTACCTTTCTGCCTTTTCTTTGTTTCTCTCTTTCTCCCTTTCTCTATCTGTTGGCAAAACAACTATATACCGCTAAAACCCATTCTTTATTGATTTCAGGGAACTCTAACGCAACACAATTGCGATAAAAGGGGGCATTGTCAATTCATGCCTTCATTTTGCGATTAAAAGGCATGTACACAATTTTACAGATTTTCTCTCTTTTTTTGTGCCATGTGGATTGGTTGTAAGCGGCATGTTTCTGGGAATATAATATATCAGCGGTGTCTCAAAATTGAGTGAGGACCAAAATTTAGACTCCAAAATCGTCTTGGACCTCCTGTCTGAACGTAGCACCTGTCAGCAATGTTACCAAATGTGCGCAAGCTTTCACACTACCTGAAAGAATATTACCAGAAAACTAAATGGAAAATGCAAAGGTGACGTTTACCGTACAAATTAGCTTGTTAAGAAATCTCAACAGTCCAAAGACGTGCGGGTTGTAAGAGTTGGGGTCGGGCATGAATTAAGTGGTAGCTGACCCATGCCGTCGTCCGACTCATCCACGCTAAGGACGTTGTGGAAGGGAGGGACTTGTCCTCATCGGGAACGAGGAATACGGGATTTATTTACAATATTTACATGAAGGGTGGAGAACGTTACATTTCATCAGTCTAGCATGACTGAAAAAGAAAGCACAGCGAACAGCAGGAAACGGCTGCTTAAAAACCCTCTGTCCTCCCTAGATCCCAAGGTGAGACAAAACTGCCGTTCAAGCTTCGTCCAATGGGAGCGTCCAAAGTCGTCTTAGTCAACCCGCCTTTGAGGGAGAGGGATCACACACTCACTTCCGCACTTTGGTTTCACTGAACACACCGAAGTGAGAGGGTTCTCGTAGACTGGGGTTGATACGCTTGACCCAAGCAGGCGCCTCTTGATCACAGAGTTGACTCCGCAGCTAGCCGCCGCGTCTGTCCATTGACTTTGACGACTTCTGGGGCCCGTGAGAAAGCACCGCAAAACACCCGTTTGCAGGAGTTCTCTTGCTCCAATCAAACCACGAAGGCGACAGCGAATCAAATAACAATACGCAGTCCGCCGAACGTGGCTAGACGTGCCGGCGCCGTTGGGCTGTCGAGGAGGCGCATTGTTGTCTTTACAAAGCGAGTCGTCGCAGCGGGCCGGGAAGGGTTCGAAGGTCGCTTCTCCGAAGATCGCTACTCACGCAGGTCGATCGAAACAACTGCAGCGGGCGGTGGAAGGTTTGCAGTTCGGTACCCCTGCAGGCCGATCGTAACAGGGTACGTTTACCTTGGCATTCTATGGTGCATTTGTAGATTGTACGTCAGGTCGCCCGCTTTAAAGTAAGCGTAGTGTACAGAGCTCTATATTGTCACATGGTAGTGACGTATAAACAACACAGTAGGAATACTGTGAAAGCTGAAACTAACTTTTATTGGTCAAATCTGTGCCCACAAAACAGGCTACACTTTAAGAACGGCGACAGCGGCGAACACTGTTGGCGATCGTCAAAATCTGATCAGCGGGTAAAGCGCGTCGGCTTTTATCCATCAGTCGTCGAATGTTCCAGAGTAATCGCTATGACCCGCGTATCTTCCACAAAGTTCTATATTATTCGCGTGGTGCATACATGCAATCAGATTACGCAAGGTTACGTCACAGACAGCGGATGGAACCATCAAAAACATTTGTTCGGCGGTGAAACGTGGTTGCCCGATAAATATAAACAAGTACACGTGTCCATACCCCCGTCTTAAAAAGCATCGGCGCGATGCTGCAAACAAACGAAAGTAATAAACAAAAACACCCGTAGCAAAGAAACAACAAAATAAGGAAGTTTGTCAGCGTGCGTAAAAGGGCTTCAGACGCACCACGTGGATCACTTCAGATCGTGCGCGGCGCCGCTGTGAATGCGAAATGCCGTCTGGCACGACCTCATAGTCCAATGCGCCAATACGTCGGATGATCTTGTAGGGTCCGAAATAGCGTCGCAATAGTTTCTCACTGAGACCTCGTCGGCATATCGGGGTCCAAACCCAAACACGGTCGCCGGGCTGGTACTCGACGTAGCGCCGTCGGAGCATGTAGTGTCGGCTGTTGGTACGCTGCTAGTTCATGATCCGTAGGCGGGCGAGCTGTCGGGTTTCTTCGGCGCGCTGGAGATAGGTGGCGACGTCAAGATTCTCTTCGTCGGTAACGTGCGGAAGCATGGCGTCGAGAGTCGTCGTCGGGTTCCTGCCATAAACCAGCTTGAACGGCGTGATCTGTGTTGTTTCTTGCACCGCCGTGTTGTAAGCAAATGTTACGTACGGCAGGACCGCGTCCCACGTCTTGTGCTCGACGTCGATGTACATTGCTAGCATGTCGGCGAGGGTCTTGTTCAGGCGCTCCGTGAGACCATTCTTCGGCGGGTGGTAGGCAGTTGTCCTCCTGTGGCTTGTCTGGCTGTATTGCAGACTGGCTTGGGTGAGCTCTGCTGTAAAGGCCGTTCCTCTATCGGTGATGGGAACTTCTGGGGCACCATGTGGTAGCAGGATGTTCTCGACGAAACATTTCGCCACTTCGGCTGCGCTGCCTTTCGGTAGAGCTTTAGTTTCAGCGAAGCGGGTGAGATAGTCCGTCGCCACGACGATCCATTTATTTCCGGATGTTGACGTCGGAAACGGTCCCAACAAATCCATCCCGATCTGCTGAAATGGTCGGCAAGGAGGTTCGATTGGCTGTAGCAATCCTGCTGGCCTTGGCGGTGTCTTGCGTCGCCGACAGTCCCGGCAAGTCTTGCCGTAGTGGGGGACGTCGGCGGTCAGACGCGGCCAGTAATACCGTTCCTGTATCCTCGATAGCGTCCGCGAGAATCCGAGGTGCCCAGCGGTCGGATCGTCATGTAGGGCGTGCCGTACTTCTGGACGCAGCGCTGAGGGAACAATATGAAGGTAGTTGGCGCGGACTGGTGAGAAGTTTTTCACAAGCAGTTTGTTTTGTAGCGTGAACGAAGACAATCCGCGCTTGAATGTTCTAGGGACAACGTGAGTGTTCCCTTCCAAATACTCGACAATGCCTTTTAGCTCTGGGTCTGCTGGTTGCTGTTTAGTGAAGTCCTGGCGCTTATTATTCTAAGGAAGGCGTCGTCGTCCTCGTAGTCGTGATCGATGGGGGCGCGTGATAGACTGTCGGAATCAGAGTGTTTTCGTCCGGACTTGTAGATTGCAGTGATGTCATATTCTTGCATTCTGAGGCTCCACTGAGTCAGTCGTCCTGAAGGGTCCTTTAAGTTAGCTAGCCAACACAACGCGTGATGATCGCTGACGACTTTGAATGGCCTGCCATATGGGTAAGGGCGGAATTTTCTGTAGCTCAAATGATGGCGAGGCATTCCTTTTCTGTCGTAGGATAATTGTCTGCCGCTTTTGACAGCGACCGGCTAGCATAAGATATCACCCGTTCAAGTCCGTCTTCTGGACTAGGACGGCACCGAGGCCTAGGCTACTGGTGTCAGTGTGGATTCCGGTATCGGCGTCCTCGTCTAAGTGCGGAAGTGCCGGCGGCGCCTGCATGCGTCGTTTGAGTTCTAGAAATGCGTCGGTCTGCGCCATTTCCCACTTGAACTCGACATCACATTTGGTTAGGTCTGTTAGCAGCTCAGCGATGCGTGAAAAGTCCTTGACAAAGCACCTGTAGTAGGCACACATGCCAAGGAATCTACGCACGGCCTTCTTGTCGATGGGCTGCGGCAACTTTGCGATGGCAGCTGTCTTCTGCGTGTCGGGCCGTACTCCAGATTTGTGATGACGTGGCCTAGGAACAGAAGCTCATAGTAAGCGAAGCGGCACTTTTCCGGCTTCAGAGAACCCTGATGACTTGATGGCCTTTAATACTGTCGCAAGCCGTCTAAGGTGATGGTCAAATTTCCGGCGAAGACAACGAGGTCGACCAAATAAACAAAGCACGTCTGCCACTTCAATCCTGCTAACACCTTGTCCATGACGCGCTGAAACGTTGCAGGCGCCGGGCACAGTCCGAATGGCATGACCTTGAACTCTCGTAGATGCCGTCTGGCGTCATGAAGGCGGTCTTTTGGCGAGATCTCTGGTCGATTTATATTTGCCAGTAGGCAGACTCATCGACGAGAAGTATTTAGCGTTGCAGAGCCGATCCAATGCGTCGTCTATCCGTGGAAAGGGGTATACTTCCTTCTTCGTGATCTTGTTCAGTTGACGATAATCGACGCAGAAACGTAGGGTCTTGTCCTTTTCTTCACCAGGACTACAGGAGATGCCCACGGGTTTTTCGACGGCTGGATGATGTCGTCGCGCAGCATTTTGTCGACTTGTTGCCTAATGGCTTCACGTTCTCGCGTCGAAACTCGGTAAGGGCTCTGGCGGAGTGGTCGAGCGCACTCTTCGGTTATTATGCGATGCTTTGCGACTGGTGTTTGTCGAATCCTCGATGACGTCGAAAAGCAGTCTTTGTATCGTCGAAGACTTATGAGCTGTTGCTGCTTACTCATGGGGAGACTTGAAATTATTTGGAAGTCTGGTTCGGGAACTATGGTCGTCGGGGTAGATGCGGCAGAATCCGAGAGGAGAAAGACATTGCTAGTTTCTACAATTTTCTCGACGTACGCGAATGTCGTGCCCTCGCTGATGTGCTTGAACTCTTGGCTGAAGTTGGTTAGCATCACTTCCCCTTTCCCTCCTTGGAGTCGAGCGATCCCTCTTGCGAAGCAAATTTCACGGTCGAGCAATGGATGTTGGTCGCCCTGGATGACGCCTTCCACGTCAGCGGGTGTTTCGGTGCCGACAGAAATAACAATGCTGGAGCGAGGCGGGATGCTCACTTGATCTTCGAGCACACTCAAGGCGTGAGGACTACGAGAGCTCTCCGATGGTATCGCTTGACCTTCTGACAGCGTTATCGACATCGACTTCAGGTCGATGCTTGCGGCGTGTTGGTTCAGGAAGTCCATGCCGAGAATGACGTCTCGTGAACACTGCCGGAGGCTAACGAAGGTGGCAGGGTAAGTCTAGTCATGAACGGTAATTCTTGCCGTGCAGATTCCAGGCGGCGTTATTAGGTGTCCTCCAGCTGCCCGAATTTGAGCGCCTTCCCATACAGTCTTAACTTTCTTCAATTTGGCGGCGATCGGTACACTTATGACGGAGTAATCGGCTCCTGTGTCTACGAAGGCGGTGACTGCGTGGCTGTCGAGAAGCACGTCGAGTTCGTTGGTTCTTTGTCTTGCGTTACAGTTAGGTCTTGGCTTAGGATCACGGCTGCGTCGCGTTGACCTGTGGCTGGTACATGGCGTCGTCAGGTAGTCTTTTATCAGCGTATTCTTTGCTTCGAGATTTCGTCGGGACGGCGGTGTGTCGTTGTTATGTCGTCGAGGTAGTCTCTTCGGCGTCTTCGTCGGCGGCGGAGGATCTTCGTCAGTTCGACGAACAGCAACCGCACCTCCGTCGGTTGCTGGTTTTAGTTTTCCGGATATGGGCTGACGGACCGGCCCCAGTTGTTGCGGCGACAGGTAGCGGCCTGGTGACGGCGAACGGGACGGTCGTTGAGATTGGTTTGGATTGGAGCCAACTTTATTTATGCCTGCAGTTGGGCGCTCGCGCGCCCTGACGAGGGCCTACGTCATCTACGAGAGTTCCACTGAGTGGCGGCTAGGTAATCGGCGATGCCACGTGGGCGCTCTCCAAGCTATGGACGCGACGCATAGACGGCAAACCCTCTCAGTCCCAAGTCGCGGTATGGGCATCGGCGGTATACATGGCCGGCTTCTCCGCACTGATAGCGAGCGGGTGGTGTTCGGGGGCTCGCCAAATGTCCGTCTTCCTCGCGTAGCTGCGCTGGGCGACGGGTTGGCGAGCTGGCGGCGGCGGCGGTGGACGACGGAATTGCGGCGTTACAGGGCCCTGGCGTGGTCGCGGAGGGGTACCTCGACGGCGTGCGACGGTGGCGTAGGTTATCGCTTCCGGCTGGGGCTGCGGTAATTGTGGTTGCACCTCAAAACTCCAAGGGATCGCTGAACCTCTTCTTTCACGATGTCGGCGATCGAGGCCACTTGAAGCTGTGATGGAGGCAAGAGCTTGCGCAGTTCTTCGCGCACAATGGCCCTGATGGTCTCTTGAAGGTCGTCGGAACCCAGTCTTTGGATTGCGCACTGCGGCGTGAACCCTTGTCGGTCATACTGCCGAGTGCGCATTTCCAGAGTTTTCTAGATTGTCGATGCCTCTGTACAAAACTCAGCTACGGTCTTGGGCGGGTTGCGAATCAGTCCGGCGAAAAGTTCTTGCTTGACGCCCCGCATCAGGAAGCGGACTTTTTTCTCCTCCGACATTTCCGGGCCATCTCCTCCGTGAAGCTCGCTACGGTCTCATTGGGAAGCTGTACTCGAGTTTCTGGTCTCTTTACGCACGGCGCTTGTGAATGTTTGCATGAAGCCGCTTCGGAACAGGTCCCACGTCGTTATGGTGGCTTCTCAATTCTCAAACCACGTCCTTGCGGCGTCTTCCAATGTGAAATAGACATGTCGCAGCTTGTCGTCGCTGTTCCGGCTGTTAAATGTAGCGGCCCTTTCATACGCCTCCAGCCAGCTTTCCGGATCCTCGAATGTGGAACCGCGTAACGTTGGTGACTCCCTGGGCTGCTGCAGAACTCTTAAGGACGCTGCGGCTGCCATTGGGGCTGTCTTGACCGCGATCTTCTTAGTCGTTTCTTGTAGAAGTCCGTGTTCCGGAGGCAGCTGCTGTAGTCGGCGGCTTGCTCGATGTTCCGAGATGACGTTGGTGTTGTCTTTGCGGTCCGGGCTTGGATCCCAGCTTGTCGGGGGCGTCCTGTACATGAACGTAAAGCGCCTCCACCAGATGTCACGTGGTAGTGACGTATAAAGAAGACAGTAGCAATACTGTGAAAGACGAAACTAGCTTTTATTGGGTGAACCTGTGCCCACAAAAACAGGCGACACTTAAAGAACCGCGACAGCGGCGAACACAGTCGGCGATCGTCAAAATCTGATCAGCGGGTCAAGCGCGTCGGCTTTTATACATCAGTCGTCGAATGTTCAATAGTAATCACTGGGACCCGCGTGTCCTCCACAAAGTTCTACATCATTCCCGTCGCGCATAGAGGCAATCAGATTACACAAGGTTCTTTGACAGACAGCGCATGGCACCATCGATAACATTCCAGAAACTTCCGATACATACAGACGCGTCTTGCGCTGTGCGATAACATTTGTTAGGCGGTGAAACGTGATCGCACGATAAAGATAAACAAGTACATGTGTCAGCATTGTATTTTGATGGTGTTTGTTGCCCAGGGAGCGTTCTGAAGTCCGGATGAAGTAACACGCGCCAAGTTAGTGTCAAATTAAGGGTTTAGTTACATTTGCTCGAAAAAGAGAGAATTTCAATCTGTGGGACAAACGTAGCTGATAAAAAAAAATTGTGAAAATGAACAATGAAAGGCTCTTGGCATACGGCGCCTGTTCCTTCAAATATTCTTACGTAAAGGAACGACAAGTTCTTCGTGGCATGTGTTACCAAGATATGTTTGCAAACAAGTCTTAAATTGTAAACTTCAAATTGCGAAATTGTGCACAAGGTTCATGCGCACAGTGGCGTAGCAACAGGGGGGCGGGGCCGGGGGGCTGTGGGCCCCGGGTGCAAGGGGCCAGTGGAGGGGTGTCATATATACGTCTGAAGACCCCTCTTTCCGCCGGCTACACCCGTGGGGGGGGGAGGTGACAGAAGACCTATGGGCCCCGGGTGCCAGACGACCTAGCTACGCCACTGCATGCGCACCATTTATTTAGGCAGTTCTTGTATTCTTTGTCTGCGGCCCTATATTGAACAACACTAAAAATGCTTTGAAACTGCATGTGCCTGTAGGAAGGCTCGGAGCCGAAAGACATATTACCGGGGAGCTAGTGCACACAGTGGCAAGGACATCACGTGGTTATCCCCGTGCAGGAATGTGACCAAAATAAATATCTTCATAAACTCACCTTTCAACGCTTCTTTAATAGACACTTTGTTTTGCCGGAAGTCGATGTCTAGCTTGAACTGGAATTAAAGTGAAATAAAGATTTAAAAAAATTCAGATGATTGCCTCTAAACGCGACAGCTGTTGATTCAACGAAGCGCGCCATATGTTCACGCCGCGATAAGGGCGCGTGTACTGCACGGTTCGTTCAACGCCTCCAAATCGCGAAATGAATGGGAATGCGAAGTACTGATCGCACGGTGACAATAGTGTACCTTTGTAGGAAACTTTAACAACACACTCTGATGATATTGCGGTTTCTTACGGTAGGCAGACATCAACACGCACGTTCACGTTTGCGTACCACATTTTGATGAGGTGTCGTACTCTGGCGGACGAATAACGAGTTATGCAAACTCAACCACGGCCTCCGAGATTTGCGCGCGCCGGCTGGTTTAACCGGCGCGCAAATCAGGGAGGCCGTGACTAAACCAGAGACTACAGTAGTGCTACAGGTGGCAAGCAGTCCCTACACCTCGAAACAGGTCCTGTGGCATTGGCTTGTCTACAAGGCGGACAAACCTGAGACTTAATTACAGATTTTTTATAAAGATGCGATACATGGGCGCGCAGCGGGGAGAGCTTGGCGTCGTGCTCAATTGCTGATAAACAAAGACACGAAACCCTTATGGATTATAAACACGACGTTGATGTATGTACATGCGGCTGCAAAGTTTCGTACAAGTGAAAAAGAACTTTCTGGACCATAAGCTGAGCAAGTGAACGTGAATCACCACACGACGCGTACGCCTCACGAACAGTATACATTCGTGCCCTTAGAGCGTTCACTTTGATCACTGCCTAAAGTAAGCAGTTGCGGCACGTCACACTTTCGGGGCACAAAATCGGCCACTATAATGTTGTGCCGTATCATCTTAGCGGAAGAGGTGCTATAAAAATAAAAGAAACTAACGTACCTTGCACAAGAATTCGGCACCGACAGGCTCGTCGTGGCTTGTAACAAAGTACATGGTCGCCGTTCCAGACCCTTTAACGTTCACGAAAATCTTGTCTTCGAATTGCGGGATCTGCGCAACGAGAGTGAACGATGTGTTTGGAGAAAATAATGCGAGAAATGCCAAAGTTGTGAATGTCATAGATAAATTGATGAGCGGCAGCACTGCAGGAAAGTGCGTCCGTTTTATTTCATCTAAGCATGCGCCTTTAGTGCACTGATGAGCCCCTGAGCATGATGATGAGCAGGAGCCCCCTTAGGACTATGCTCGCAGTACGCGAGCGTCTGTTAATCTGCTCACGATATCAATGACAGGAGAGGAAAGGAAACATCTGGTGCCACAGTAAGCCGACAATAAATCATAATGCGGTTTATCGCTCACATTTAGAGGTGTGCTTTTAGGGCAGACGTACTTTAAAGCAAGCAATATTTGGAACGAGACGTGATGTGGGGAATTAACTTCACTATCGTAACAACAGAAAAACAAAATAAGCATGACTTCCCCTCAATAGCATACCCATACAATATTACGATTCCTCGAAAGCTTCAATGGTTAACTGAACATCACCCCCAGAAAATGCTGTAATATACACGCTTAACAGCTGTCACAGACAACGCACGCGGTTTGCAAATGGATACCCCACGTTAGTTCAGAATGCCATATTTGCTCTTGCATTGAGATTGCGCAGTAAAGCAATTCGCAGTGTGTCAAAAACTGATGCCTCGCATACCTCTATCCTGTTGCGCACTTGGGCGTTGTCTCGCTTGATGCGCACGGTGCGGTTAAACGCCTTGTCACCGCTGAGCGTCACCTCGCAGGTCAAGTCGATGCCTGCGTTCCGGGCGTAGATGGCGTACTTGGACAGCGCTTGCAGCGCCACTACAGTGTCCTGCAAGTATCGCATAAGCGAAACAGCATGAATCCACTGTCCGGCAGAACAACAGGCGCCGAATTCACATAGCGTTTCGTTCGTAAGGGCTCTTTGCCATTGACAAGCTGCTTGCGCTCACAATATGCCTGAGCTCACGATATGCCGACGTGCGGCCTTGCGAACAGGTCTAGCCTAATATATTTCTCTTGCGGGAATAAAGGCACAGATGTGACACGTTGTCTTTGTCATTTATTGTCGTTACTGTGGGGTCTTGGTCTTGCATAGATGTAAAAACATTGTGGCAAAGTCATCATCAGCATCATCATCAGCCTGGCTAGGCCCACTGCAGGGCAAAGGTCTCTCCCATACTTCTCTAACTACCCCGGTCATGTACTAATTGTGGCCATGTTGTCCCTGCTAACTTCTTAACCTCATCCGCTATACGTTGGCAATGTACAGGTGATAAAAAGAAAGTCCAGTGATCGCGGCCAGTGTTTACGCCTTACTACAATTATATCGATGCTAATATTCACTCTAGAAGTTTAGAACTGTCAGAACCAGTTGAAGGTATGTATGTTTCGCTGGAACTGAGAACCGCAGCTTGACTACGCGGGACCCTCCTGGACGGCTGTGATCATCACTGCCAAAGTCCCTCTGTGCTAAAGAAAGAACGAGAGAGGTAAAAACCAAGGAGAAGGAAGGCAGGGACGAGACGAGTCGACCGTCTACCTTGCTTCTCTACACAGAATGTAGAGGAAAAAAGTAATCGAAAGAGGAAAAGTGGGAGAGAGTGGGCATTGCGCGCACACAGTATAAGAGGCACGGCCTCACTACAAATGGTCACTCGCGCTGGTGCACCTCGAAAACTGCACTAGTGCGCGAAGAACGTTTGTGTTTTTGCTATAGCGATGGTTGGGAGGAAACTATAAACCACTGAGCGCGTGTCGTGCACCTGTCCTCTATACGAGGTCGGGCGTCTCTCTCCGGAGGGCGTTATACCATTTTCCAGAGAGGGAAGCGACTATAATATAGGGAGGATAACCGGGCTCAGCTTACCAAAGCTACCCTACACCGGAAAAAGATAAAAAGGGAACAAGAAGGAAGATTACAAGTAAAGGCCTTAGCTAGGTCATCTTACGAGCTGTTTCGTTTAGAGCATAAGCAGTCTTGTTTCGTCACCGACTTCTAGCAACGAGTACATGTGCGACTAGAATACGGGCGTTGAATCGAGCAGCACAATGTTGAATTCAGTAGCTCGTGTAGTGCTTACCTGACTGGAGCTAAGCGACCCGCTGGGGTTCATGCGTAGGTTGAGCCATTGCACAAGGCCGGTGATGGTGCCTCTGCTCTCACCGACCTTGAGCAGCGCCATGAGCGCGTACGACGTGGCCTGCACCGACAAGGGATCGCTGCCAGCGGACACGTACAGACCACCTCCTGCGCATGTTCAGTGAATAGGAAGTGGACGTTTAGCACACTTTCTCGGTGTAGTGATTGAACGGCGTAGCATCAAAACACGGAATAGTAAAGCACCATTAGCCATGCATAGAGAAAAAGAAACCAGCGTACACAAGGCGTTGCTAAAAGCCGATTCATCGAAGGAATGAAGAACCTATATGCTTAAACATGCAGTACAGCCATTCCTGCAATTGCTTTGCATATGCATTAGAGAACCGCGTTTCCGTGGATGACTAAATATATAGGGGTGTACTGATATTGAAAACTTTCAAAGGATGAATTGAACATTGTCCCATTCGATGCTGCCTCCGAAAAGCCGAAAAGAACATTTCTGTTATGAACTGCACTTACTTTATCTGACTTCATCACCTTACTTCATCTGACTTCATCACCTTACTTCATCTGACACACGCACATGCGCACCCCCCCCCCCCCCACACACACACGTGTGTGTGTGTGTGTGTTTGTGTGTGTGTGTGTGAGCAGCTAGTACTACACGAAGGCGCCAACAGCTCCTGAATACCGTGTGTAAAAAAAATGTAAACGGGATGCACAATGCGTTGCTAAATATGGAATTATTGTAGGGATGTAGAACCTATATTTAAAGGGGCCACCATGAACCGCCCCTCAGGCTTGGTGAAACAACGTAGTCCGCGGGTAGCGTACGCTGCTGTGAACATCTCAGCCAAGTTTTGCTGTCGTACGCGGTGCGTGGAGCTCGCAAGTGGATCACGAAGTCAGCTTTCTCTCAAGCGCTCTCTTTCAGCAGAAGGCCCGGTCCTCACCATCTTCTAGACGCATTATTTCATCATCGGACGCACTATTCCGTCCTTCCCTGTGGCTGATAGCCGACATCAAGCTGCACTCGGCTACGTGGCGTAGATACCACGGTCGCCGCGGGGTGCCGCGACGAGTCCACTGGCTAAGCGCACTGCGGCTCGCTGAGGACAACCGCGTGTGGCTCATGTTTAGCGCGCCGTGGGCACCGAAGGCGGAGGTCGTGGCGTGTCCAGAATGAAATTTGAACTGCGCGCCGCGGTGACATTGAGAAGGCGGAGCATTGTGGGCATGCCCCACTGCGCCGGAGCATTCGCAGTGCAAGGCAATGAAGAAGGAACGGGAGCACAGCGGAGGCCGTGTTTGAGTGCCAATTACTCCGCTCCTGCTCAATGCATTGGAGTATGTTTTGTGGCAAAGTATTTCTGAAACAGCCTATTTTCACCTCAAATGCCTTTCTCCACTTCGATAAAAAGTGGCTCAGGGCCACTTCAAGGAGGCAGTGTAACCATGCCCGTATATACTCTTCATTTGCATCCGAGAACCACAGTTCCGTTGAGGACTGCATAATAGCGTCTCCGATTCACTCTCCGAATCGAAAAGTCACTATTCGCAACTATAGTTTTCGAGTATTTCAGAATAATCAACTGTGCTCAATCATACATAAAATTAGAGCAAATGTAGAATAAGCTTAATCTGCTAGGGATACAGTAAGCATGAAACATCAGAAATTATGCCGTGGAGCAGACTGCGTCGATAAGGGAGTCAGCCCTTACAAGTGAACCACGATCATTCATGTTCTCCGAAGAGCCGTGGCTATGCGAACAAACAACGCGTTTGTTACGATTGCTCCATTAGTACTTTTAATAAGCGAGGCTTCATAACGTGCAACGTAATGTCAGAGACTTACTAGTGTTACTAATACTAGGATGTGACATTGCTTTATAATAATCGGGAAAACAGCTGTTTATTATTCGAGAACTATATATTTATATTCAATCCGATTTAATTCACTTCCAGCACAAGTCGATGCGTGCTCAACTTGGTCTAAAATTTACTATTTCCTTAACCCTACTCTATAGCGCGTCATATGGATGCTTGAATTACTACGTATTCATCATAGAGTTCAATGCACAAATCAAGATATTGGTTTTAAGTAGCACGGCACTAATCATGGCAGTTATCATGGCAGTAAACCTTCTGGCTCAGCTACGGATATCTACATATATCAGGTTGGATTCGTGAAGTCAGTAATTGAATTTGTCTTCGAGGTAACTGTAGTAACGCCTATACGTCTGCAGACCATACAAATTTCACCTCTGCGGACTCGTATATTTTTGAACGCCGCGCGATTACCTCGAACGCTTTGTCTCTAGAACAATGGCTCTTGGTAAATACAGTCACGAATCATCCGATGTGCATGCGCCCCTACATTTCTGTTGTTATATCGCTCATGCAAACCCACATTCTTAGTAGAGTGGTCAATATTTTCGCTATAAGAGCCAAAGGTGGTCTCGCAAGCAGAAGTATATGAAGCTGGTGTTCCAACAGACTTCAAAAGAGTGGCGGTACAACTGAACCGTCATGAGTCAAGAGTAAAGCCTCGCTCAAGATCGCTACGATGGTTTTGGATGTAGGAATCTTGAAAGGCTTCCTCCCTCTATGCTTTTATTTAAATTTATATCAGGTTGAGAGCGCCAAATATCGTCACAGCAGTCTGCCCAGGGCGTTTATGTAGCGGTTCTTACGTTGGCCTCGTTGCAGAATGCCGCGAAGCTTGCGGATGGCGTCGTTTTTGGCGGGGCTGTCGCCGAGAGAGAGTGCGTAGGCTGCCAGAGATGTTTCGTAAGCCGGCTGGTCCCGCTGCAGTTCTTTCCCAATGAAAGCGGTAGCTCTCGCATGGGACTCTTCTAGCCCTGGCACCTGTAGAGGCACGGTTCGTTTCGATGTGAGCACTGGTTACGTGATGGCATTTGCCCAACTCATTGCCCGCAATGGCTCAACGCTCGCGTGGCTCAAGAAGACAAGTGCTTGTGTTCAGAAAATTCTTTCACTGAAAATGGCACTGAACAGACATCACTGTATTTAGTGAGAACTTGTGGAAATTTAGCAACCGTGGCGTACCAAGTATTTCTAGAGTGGGGGGCAAACAGCCGGTGATCTGCCCTCTCTTTATATATATATATATATATATATATATATATAATTCTTGTTCAATAAGTGAAGTGACTGGAAATGCTTCTGTCAGTATATTTATATTTAACAGACAGAGACCCATTTGTCATGCACACATGGTGAGTGGTGAAACACGAGGGCCCAAAAAATGATGTGAATTTGCATTTATCTCTCGCAAGTATATAAAATCTCAAGATGATACAGGGATGTATGGCAATGAGTGGTCCCGGATCCCGCCCTGGAGTAGCAGTACTACAGCGCACATAAAAAAATGCACATTTGCAACAAAGAATTTGAATTATTCAACAAAGAATTGTACTTGCTGTTTAAGTCTACAGCAAAAAATAATGTATGGCTAGCTCAGGTAATAGTGTTTTTGAGGTTATAAGCCACGACGTACAATGAACATAAATTACTTGCAATATTCACACAAACATGACCCGCCATTCCGGCCCTGCGACAATAGATCGCGATGTCCAGTGAATATGTTGAAAACCACCACTAGTATTGCTCAGGGGGTTTGCAATGCTTTCTTGTTTTGTAAAGACTCCCCCTCCCCCCCCCCCCCCAAATGTATATTCCACTAGATTTGACATCTGTTGAGTTCACAGTTCTTCCAAGGCAACTGCATAAATTCCTTGTTCGCAAAACACATTAATAAATTTCCGGATAGCTTCCATGCGTAATTTACTAAAACTGTCATAATTAGTCCCCCATCTTTGAAGTTTACCTGCATATTGCCCATAACGCGCCTTTTAATTTCGCCAAATATAAACAAATTGACTTGTTTATTGACGAAGGACATCGCTGAAATTAAAACGGAATGTGTTATAGCGTCTCAAAATAGGGAAAGGAAAACGACGGCTCATTAATCATTTGCAACACTTATAACTGGACCACAAACGTAAAACATTTATCGCACATTGCCGTTACCATGTCCCCCTCAACTTTCCATGAAAAAGACATAGCTGTTGTAAACTATAAGTATGTCGGGACACTGGGAAGCATGACTGATAGCGGCCATTTCACAGGCCTGGGTAACACCTGGGTAAGAATTTTTTAGAAAGGCCGTGTTTGACCCAACCGCAATAAACTTTTCACAGGGCGATTGCACAGTGCAACACCAATTTTCACTAAATTTGTCTTGGCGGCTTTTATAGTTCTGCCAGGTCAGCGGCCTCAATTCTTCCCCGTTCGTTAGGCACACTCAAACATTCTGGAGTGCTTGCATACGTTGTGTAATTCAAAATCCACAATTACCCATCTATATTAAACTCCACCTCCACATCACCGATTAACTTTTCCTTACAGTCCCAAAACAGAACGAAGATGCCTCCTTTAATTCAGGGAGAACACCAGGCGAAACTAATATACTACGCATGAAAATGTAAGAAAAAAAAATGAGGGTTCAACATGGAGGAACAAAACAAAATAGGATAGGCCCCGACGTCACGTTTCTGATGCCGGAAATGCAGCCATGTTGGTGTGCGATCACCCTTTACGCCTCCAATCAGCTTGCCGGGGCAGACAAGCTCGAGCTTTGAACTTGCCTCTCTACAAGCCGCTGGAAGTGGGTGCTGCCGACGCGCGTCACAACGAAGCCACGAAATTTCTGTAACAGCTTTAGGGAAGCAGACGCGCTCCTGTGCTTTTTCACAGCCCGTTGAAGACGACGACGAAGACCGGCGCCGTGATTACTTGAGTGTGTGTGTTGCTGGCTGACACTCACACTCATAGACCCTAACTTTCAAGCTTGCACATCACACTGCGAAGTCATCATGCCTCGCGAACAGACTGTGTCGCGAGAAAGAGACGGGCCGAATTAAGACGTATCTCACTTTTCAGAGGCCTAGATCAGCAGCGAAAACTTTAGGAGCGCCGTTGCTATGACAACGTTGACGTTTGGGGTACCATTTCCAGTGTTGCCTTCCGAGAAACAGCACGTGACTTCCACAACACTTTATCCAACAAGTCCGTGCTGGCCGGGGCCCCTTATATGCTTTCCTTCCTCCACGGGGTTCAAGAATTATTCGTAACGCGTTTAAATAACCCAGAAAGGTTAAAACTGTGCGACACATTCCACCTAAAATGCTACCTATTCCTTCAAAGCATAATATATCTGAAACGCAGAGATCTCTTGGGACATTGGAAAACCTAGCAAATAGCAGTGGCGTGATAACTTCGAACACCTGCTTACAGTATTTTTAACGCTGTATTTGATCAACACGTATATACAATCGGACATAAACTTGGCGTATTGTTCCCCTTGTTTTCGCAAAATTTGATCGCAGTTGTAACTGCGCCAGCGCAGCCGTCAAAGTCTTACAGCGCTCGTAAAACAGACTAGTAATGCTATCGACCACTTGATTACGTATTCTACTAGAACACGCGCATTTAACCAACCCGACTGGAACATTACATGCACCTTGTCCATACCGTGCCTATAATTTTCCCTAGATGTAAACAAGATGCCTTGTTTTGGTCGCTGAGGACACAAACTACCAATCTCGTAATAGGCCCTTCAGTCACGGCGTACACGTTTGTGAACGCGACTTATTTTTGCCATTTTTCTGCAATGGTTGCAAGGAATACGCAATGAACATCAAGATTTGAGTAAACTGAACATCCTATTTTCTTAAAGAGCACCCATTTCACTTCTGAGTTATATGTATCGATTCTCACGATCGCTTTCATGAAGGCATTGCCGTCATTGACGGGACATTTCAAGTACGGCGTTTCGGTAATAATCGCGAAAGATTATTTATTCCCTTGTTGTAATGCTTTGCCCTGTAATTAACCTATGTGCACGCAATTCGAGCGGGTTTTTCAGTATATGTAATGAAGAAACGTAGCATGACTGACTGTACAATGAATGAATATTTAATTACTATATAGTTATGATGGTTCACCTTAAAATACACAGGCTAATTTTCCCACATTGTCTTGCTTTCTAAGCGGAGTCTTCAGCACCTTCGCATAAAATTATGTAAATTTTACACATTTCTGGACAGGCGATCGTAATTCGTGACTCAAGGTATTTTACGAAAATGCATGAAAAAACCAGGGTTTAGTAATTATCCGCGATACTTGCATTTAAAGCAGAAAAGTGAAAGTTTCTCAACGCATAGCGCTTAATATTTTTCCAGTTTGAAGGAATATGACGTCCGTATTTCGTGCATTGCTTCAGGAATCTAGAAAACATCTAGATTAGCGGCAGTATGACACCGCGGAACGCGTCAATGAATTAGTTTCTACAAAGGCTCTAATGAACCTGCACAGAATGAACAAATATCGATCGTCGCTCGGAACATTGTTTCGTATGTGGAATAAATATAAACACCGTGCCCCGCATATTTTACCGAGGATACCCGGAGAAAAGAACCAAATGCCGTGTATAACACAAAAAGAGGGGATAAAGCTATCAGTCAGTTACTGTTTTAAGAATACATACGCAACCTGCACAGCGCAAATTTTCAGTACACATCGCTAAAATTGGCCCTCATTTTTTCAAAATACGAAATATCTGCTGTTTGCTCCTGCTGTGAAATAAGTATTAGTATAGCTCTTATTTGGAAACAGCCTAAAAAGGAAATCGTGCGTCACAAGTGACACATGTCTTCAGAGCGAGAAGAAAGGGGGTTAAGCGAGAGGCCCGATTTTTGTTAATCACATCATGCGAAGCCAACAAACAGACACCAAGGAAAACATGGCAATGCAAGTGGATGAAAAAACAACTTGTCCCAGGTGGGGAACGATTACACGTCTTCTCATTACGCGTGCGATGTTCTGGATGAACGTGGGATTGTTCCGCACCTGCGGCAAGTTCCTTTTTTATGCCATTTCTTTGCCATTAATTTATCATTCCTTTGTTTCCATTGGTAAGCACAAGTAATTTGGCCTATGTTTTCCTTGGTGTCTTTGTTTGTTGACTTCTCATGACATGTCTTTAGAAAAGCCGGTGTTCTATCGGTATTGAAATGGCTCTGTGAGTTCGACCAAAGTCATTTTCACGAGCACATCCATGCTGAAGTCGTGATTACGCAATGAAATTCGACAGTGATACCTGTAAGAGGTTTGATAAGATTGCTGATGATGATAAGATACTGAGACTACAACGCTGCAGCGGACAGGGATTGAATAGTTCCAGCATTCGATAATACAACGATTTCAGGCCGTAAGGCACACCTGTCGTTCGGCGTGGCTGATTGTAAAACTTTACTCGGACTTCCCCCTCACCCGCATATTAAATGTAACAGCTGATTGTGTTTTAGAATACGGATATAGCGGTGCCAAATAACTGGGCACGATGCAAGTTGCGCAAGCTGACAGTTTCTTAGGGCGGGAACTGCCCAGCGCCAGGCGCTGTCCGCAACGCGAGCGTGCGCGGCGAATCGCGCGCGTCGTCCGCGACAGGGCGTCCCGAGAAGGCGCGAGAGACAATCGTCGTTGTCCGAGCAGGGATATGCGTAGTAAGAAAAAAAAGCATTAGTTATGTGGTCACTCTACTAAGAAAGAAAATTTAGCTTCAGCTGTAGTTTTAGTGGACTTTCCAGCGTGCAGCGGAAAGTACCAGTGCCCACTTTCAAAAGTGAGTGCGTGCGTGGGGGGGGGGGGGGTTACTTGCTTTGACTGCCCCCGCTTTTGACAGTGGGAGGCAAGTGCCCCTCCCCCCCCCTGACAATCATCTTCACCCATCCCAGTGCTTTCATTCCCCTTCCCTCTTGCCCAGTGCAGAGTAGCAGACTAGAGCGCACTCACGTCGACCTCTCTGTCTTTCCCTTCAATAAATTCTATCTATCTTAGGCAGGGAAGACGAGGTGATGTAATAACAATAACTGAAGTTTAATACATAATTAAGGGTTAGCGGTGCGCTCTAAGACAAAAAAAGAAATACAGAAACGTTCGGCATGCGTGATCCTGCACGCACACGTAGCGTCTCACTGGCCTTATTTTACCCTCCACAAACCGGGCAACCCCATTCTCTCTTGCTGTCATGTTGGACATGTTGGGTCAACCCACACAGAGGAACACGGGGAGAAATCGCTCTTCGGCGCAGAATAGTCGATCGTAGGTCACGTAGGGTCAACCCGCATAAAACACGGAGAGAACCGCTCTTTGGTGTAGAAAACCACTTTTTGGCGTAGAAAGGTTGAGCGTGGGCCAAATGAGAATAGGATATGCACTGGTGCATAATCCCGTCACATACATCCTACGGAGAAGTCTTTTCATGTTGACGAGCGTGATGATTAGGTCTTTCGTGTTTCAGGCGTTTGGCATCCGTTCCATTCATTGCCGCACAACGTGACCCGTAACACCCCCTACCCAGCGAATTCATAAGCATGGCCTCTGAAGTGGTACAGTCTCAGAGGCCAGGTGGACGACATAACCATAAAACTTACATAGTGTAATCGCAGCTTGAGCGCATAGAATGTGCTCGCAAAGCACAGTTTACATCACGCACGCGCACTTCGTGCCCCTTAACCATTGTATTTAAGCTACCTCATTGCCAGCGAAATTTAAGCGGAATTCCCACACGAAGATAAGCAAAACCGCGGTCTTGCCACGTCCCTGTTCATGCAGAAAGCACCCACTGGTATCCTCAAAGCTCGTGAGACCGTCTACTAATTAAAGCCAGACGTGTGTCTAGGACACAGCGCATGCACACCGTCTACTAATCCTGCACGTCATAAAGCAAACGCTAGAGCTTGGAAACAGAAGGGATCAACATATATGTCAACGCTAAGAAGCGAAGCTCCGATTGGTATCGTGGTGAAATAGCCACGTGCAATATGGTATGCTTCCTCACACACCAGTTTCACTCACCTGAAATGCGAAACCCATCTGTTTACTACTCATATGGCAATGCGCGTGACAGATTTCGCGAAACACATCAAGAAAAGCAAGCCTGTGCGCCTGATCGCTGTGCTTCTTTCTTAAAAAACACAAACTAAATCTGCAGCAACTAGGCCGCTCGTGAAAAACTTGCGTGATTTCACACAAAGCACCGATGTAACGGGTTCAATAGTGAGCGCACAATATTTGCCGTCTGGAACGCGCGAACTGCGCAAAAGCACACGGCATCTTTCACAAGATGGTGTCAAACGCTGCGCGCATCTTTTTAAGACAGACGTCATCTGCTAGCTGCTTGCGCTTGTACGAGCAAAAATCTGCTGACAGCTCCGAGAGTCCGCGTACAATCCATCAGGGTCCGTGAAAAACGAACGCAATTCTGGCAGCTCTCGGATTGGTGGGCCGAGCTTCCGAAGCTGTTCAAGAAAACCGAATGCGGTACAGGAGTCCCAAGCAGTCCGGGTGTGTCAGGGACTGATAATCGAAGAGGCCCACTGTGGGTAAGTGACCGAATTGGCAAAGTCAAACCTTGTCTGACGCCCTCATAGCTTTAGCGACAAAAAACAAACAAACCGAGTAGGTGTAAGGATCAGGTTTGAACTCACCTTAATGCCATCTTTGGCACATTCTTGAAGGGTAAGCAGAGTATACGCCGTAAGTGGAAGTGGTCCAGTCACGCCGCCCTGAGAAAGAGGAGGGAAGATGTGATCTATGAAAAGAGTTGTCACTCGAATACAAGACCGGACATTTGAACCCAAACGACGGAGCTCACTCTGGCTAGACGTGCGGATGCGATTTAGCAGGGAGGATTTAGTTGTGCGAATCGCCTTGTGGCAGTTCTTGTCAATGTGTCGTGCACTTTTGAAGGAGTGTAAGTGAAAGGTGCGCTCACTGCCTTTGCGTTTCGGCGAAAATTCAGTTCGCTATGAACCGGGCCATCCGCTGACAGAAGGGACAACCGTATAGAAGAAGGGGTTTCACAAACATTAGAAATTTAGGAAAACGAACAAGGTGTTGAGTATCTTGCGCTATTCATTTAGGAGGTTTGTGTCTGTGAAGTTAGGATATACCAATGAGCCGGCATTGTAGTGACAGATATTATGTCGCGATTTATTGTTTCATTACTTAGAACAGACGTGCGCTCACTGGCGGTATGCGGTTAGGCAACCTTCAGTGCTACATAGACCGGTTAGCCGCTGCAGGCGCCCAGCGCGCAAGTAAGGATGGCTCGTTCAACAAACTCTACGAAACTGACTATTACGAAAATTTGCTATAAGCGTCCTTAATGTGGCATACACTGCAGTACAGCCCATACACTGAAGTTGGCGTGCTCCTGTCCCGCGCAAGTAACTCTTTATCACGTCGTTCGCTGCGTGCGGCGTTAAAGCTTTGCGCTTTCTCTGTCTAGCATTGGTCGCAAGTAGCGTGTCGAAAATTGGGCGCAGAAACGAGCAAAGATGTAAGCAGTGGACACAACAGAAACCCTCGGTGTTGACGTATATATGAGTTCGAAATCAACCTTAAATTGACAGCGCTCGTGTTGTGCAAGGTTTTCGTTGAAATGCTTGAGCATTTGTTTAAATGCTTGCGCATTTCTATGCTTACCTGACGGAAAAACCGTCTCTCCGTCCGTCGATCGCTTTTAACACAGACGATCGCTTTTAACATAGTGCCCGAAGCAGCGAGCGAATATACTACGTCCTGCCTCTCACTTCAACGCTAAGTAAGCGGCGAGGACACATGGCGCGCGAACCTGTGGGCCCTCTGTTCGGGCATGGCGCATCGCTTTCAAGACACGGGCCACACCACCGCGCCGGACGTAGCCATTGCCGTAGCAAGGTTGAACACGGTTCGTAATGGTTTAGGGTAACTAATAAATGTTGCACGTATTTCCTTCTGTCGCTGCATCTCCCTCGTCATTCCATCCCACGTCCATATCGGCTGCGGGATATATCTATAACACGAGTGAACGTTGCTTCCAACTCACCCCCTGCGGCGTCGTCTCGTGCAGGTCTCAATTAACAGTTCGGCGTTGCAGCCGCGCTTCCCCGTTTCACGGTTCTTTCGCGGTCGTTCTCGCCCGTTATACGAAGCACATCAGCATACTGCCACGAAACGCCACGCCCAGTACTACGAAATGCTTACAATATATATATATATATATATATATATATATATATATATATATATACACTAAAGAATACGCAGACGCATGTAGAAAAGCAACAACAAACATTTAATTACGTCTTCGGAATCGGGGTCCGGTTTTCATCTTGATAAGGCTGGACCCCGGCAGTAACGTCGACATTAAATGTTTGTTATTGCTTTTCTACGCTCGCCTTCATGTTCCTTCAAATCATTATGCACCGGATCAGAAGGCACGCCAAACCACGGCGTCGGGTTTAGACAAAGAAATGTTTGCTTTAACACTGGCGAATAAATGTCTGAGGGTTAAACAATGAGACCCACTGACCAGTAGGTCGCCGTGGATTAATTTCCAAATGTCGTGGAACCGTCCGTCTTGTTGTTGTTGGCTTAGTATGTAGTGGAGGCCGCTGGTGAGGACGTTCTCGTCGATGAGGACAGACTTGCGCGCTTCGCACAGACTTCGCACCACGAAGGCTGTAAGCCTGCGTTGCAGAAGGGAAAATTAGTTTCCGGCTTAGATGTCGCAAAATAATGTTAGAACGGGGGAAAAAGAAGCTTCAGAACCGCGTTTTGCCGGTGCGATTCTTTGGACAAGAACTGCGTATATGGGCCAGAGCTATGAGCTATGAGCCAGGTATCGAGCTATGAGCCCGATATCTCATGGCCCATTCGACTCGCCAAGCGCTCTAGAGCGCTCTGACTAGGAAATTATTTGAGCGCTTAGAAAATATTTGCCTGGTTTTTGTTTGTTTAGCATTGAATTTTGTAGTGTCAGAGGCTTCAACTGCTTAAAACGCAATAAATATAATAACAAGTGAAGAACAGCAAAGCAACGAACAAACAAAAGCAACAAAAGGAATTGATCTACGAGGAGAAAATGAGCTTTGAATCGTTGCGGACCTAATTAGAGATTTATCACTTGATAACAAACCTCTAAAGCATGGATTACGTAGCCCACGTTTACCCTAGCATATATATATATATATATATATATATATATATATATATATGGAGAGAGGGAGAGAGAGAGAGAGAGATTTATTACGAAGGAAAAGCTGAGAGGTCAGTCTGAATCACTGTGTTCTAGCCTGCTACTCAGCGCTGAGGTAAGAGGGAAAGTGAATAAAAGAGAGAAAAAGTGAAGATGACAATAATATGAAAAAAAAGGCGTGAATAGAAAGTAACGACTAACCAGAAACATTTATTACAATCTTATAACCGGGTCGGCGTCCTCTCAAAAAGCTCACAATGGCCTGGTTAAAGCGAAAGGCTTAATGCACCCTTTCCAAATAGCTCCCGCCACGTCATCTCTTAAAAGCCAGCACAGGAAACGAATACAGGAATAACAGTGGTAGTACAGGTGTCGGAGTGGCGATTATTTTTGGACAGTCGCTACAGATATAGAAAAATGCCGGATATTTTTAACGTTGAAGCTATATTGTGTAAAGCTTATTACGAAAAGAGGAGTTATGTCATCGGGGCTATTTATCGGTCACCCACCGCTTCCATTGCTGTTCTTTATGAATTAAATAACTATCTTGAGGCACATGTAAAGCCAGGAGATCAGTTTGATTTGGCCAGAGATTTTAGTTAGATACATATTAATTGGCCCTTTTTCGCTTTGAACCACCCTAACGACAGGATCGGTGAAAGAAGAATCGATATCGGATTTTCTTTTGACTTATTTCAAGTTGTCAATAAATTCACCAGAATTCAGGGAAACTCTTGTTCAATACTAGATATTTTTTTTTTGTAAGCGGGGCACTTGCTGCTCTGGCTAGCTGGGATGTTCTCGCCGGAATATCTGATCATCAGGCTGTGATGATAGCCCCCTCTGATGTTGTTTTAAGCAAAAATTCCAAGAGGGTTTCTTTCCCCAACTTTTCACATGCAGGTGATACTTCATTATTGGACTTGCTTTCATTTGAATGTGATTCTTTAGTATTCATTGTTTATGGAATGGTTGTAAGGACCTCATAAATGAGTGCATTGAACGATTTGTTCCACGGATTGTAAAGAGATCGAAAGGAAATAACCCCTGGATTTCTTGGGACACGTTGCAGTTGCAAAGACGACTAAAACGGTTCGAAAATAAAGAACGCAGTTCTAATGACGTAGGTGCTCGCCAGCAGCGAATAACTGAACTTTCTTCTCAAGCCAAGACAAATGTTTTGGCTGACAGGGAACGCTATTTCGGCGAGCAGCTTCCCAACTTCATATCGTCGTCTCCTGAGAGGTTCTGAGTCTGATTTGCCCACTGCGACCAGTGATGTTATTTAAATTAAAGGTGTAGAAACTAGCGACTGTTTTTCTATTTCTAATGCTTTCAATTCTCATTTTAAATCTGTTTTCACTAAGGTAACGCAGTCCTCGACCGTTTTTTTGTGTCGTGTCCACCTATATCTGACATTATGATTAGTGAGTAGTTTTTTTAAAAAATTACTTCTGCCACTTAATGTAAAAAAAAAAAATCTGCTGGGCCGGATGGAATGCCGAATGAGTTCTCAAACGTTATGCACAGTAGGTTGCAAAGTATCTGATAATTCTATTCTCTAAATGTGTGAGTGAGAGAAGAGTTCCAGATGATTGGATAAGTGCCAGAGTGAAGCCCCTTCATAAGAGTAGAAGCACATATTGCGTTTCTAATTATCGCCCAATTTCCTTAATTGCAACTTCATGTGAAATTCTTGAACATATAACACATAAGCATATTTCGGAATTTTTGGATAAGTACAATATCTCGTCAAGTTATCAACATGGCTTCAGGAAAGGGTTCTCTACTTGCACTCAGTAACTACCGTACATGATTTCGCTCAAGCTATAAATTCCGGAAAACAGATTGATGCAATTTTTATGGATTTCGCTGAAGCTTTTGATAAAGTCTCTCACAATAAACTAGTCCTTAAATTAGATATAATGTTTAAAAACTCTCAGCTTGTAAATAGGATTTTTGCTTATCTCTCAAATCGAAAACAGTATGTCTCCTTTAATGATGAATGTTCTAACACAGTACCAGTTGACTGTGGTGTCCATCACGGCTCTGTGCTCAGTCCCCTTTTGTTTCTTTATTTATAAATAATATAATGCAAGACACACCTGTAAAAGTTAAGTTACATGCAGATGACTGCATCCTTTACTCGGAAATCGCAAGCCAGCAAGGTCAAATACTCTTGAACGAGGCACTTTAATGGGTTATTCGTTGTTGTGATGAATGGCAAATGTCTGTTAATTTTGAAGAGACAGCTTTCATGAAAATTTCCCATAAACGTAATCCACTCCATTTCACATATTCAGCATGTAGTGTCTTTCTGTTAGAAGTGGATCACTACAAGTATCCTAGTCTTCGGATTTCACCTGACCTTAGCTGCACGAAACGCATAAACGCCGTAATTAGCTCCTCAAGCTATGAACTATTTTATCTAAGCCGAGCTCTCGAACTTTTTCTGCTCCCGCTGTTTGAATTATTGCGTTTAAGGCAATTGTTCAACCAAGTTTAGATTACGCATTGTTACGTTTCGCCTACGACGTGCGGTATAGCCGGCGCGGATGCAACGGACGCCGGGGCTTCGTTCAAAGCGCCGGACATTTTGGCCCGTTCAGCGCTGCCGCAACGCCTTCCTGCCAAGCGCGTCCAGGCATGTTTCAATGCCACGTGTCTTCGTGTGTGTGTGTGAGTGTGTGTGCATGTTGGTGCCCACGCTTGTCAAAGCGCGGCAGCCGGGGAGAGGAGCTCCCCAACTGTGAAGCGAGGAGGTCTGACCGGCGCCGGCCCGGCGGATGCGTCACTTCTTGTCTCAACGTGTCCGTGCTCCGCCGTCACGTGCGCCTCTATCGAGGCGTTCCTTCTTGCCCTCGACTCCGAGAGTATAAAAGCAGTTGCCCCCGGACGCCAAGAGAGAGGCTCCGATTTCTTCCGTTGAGTAACGTGGTCTCCCGTCTCTCTACTTCGGTCGACCTGACTGGCCGCTCTTTTGCGATGCTATAATAAACAAGTTGTTCTGTCAGCAGTCGACTCATGCTTTGCCAGGACCTTCGGATGCTTCCAGCTGTGCCCCAGGCCGCCAGGCCAACGCTACCCTTGGGGCTTGCGACCCAGATGCAACAACTGGTTGCCAGTGGTGAGATCGCGACAACGGAGGCCAGCAGCGAAGATATGCGGTTGACTGTATGCTGAGCAGCACAACGACCATCCGGGAGCAGTGCAACGAGCGCTGTGTGATGACTGGTTGCCTGCAGCGGAACGACTGCGCTGAATTCTTGGCTGCGAGGTTTGGTGAGTGCGGGACTTTCTTCTGAGTTTTGCCAGGCTTTTGTTAGTGTCAGAAACAGAGCTGGTAATTGTGGTTTTCGTTGCTGCCGGGTTAGTTTGCGGCAAGACAATAGTAGGCAGTAGAGAAAGCAGCATTCAGAGCAGCCACGGATTGGAAGTCGTTGCGCAAACCGAAATTGCTGGAGCTTGCAAGAGAGTTGGGTCTGGATGTCTCAGACAAGCTCAGAAAACCAGAACTGCTAAGGGCTATTCTTGAGTTAGAAGCTGAGGATGACGAGCTGTCGGAATGCCTTGAGACCATTGAGGAGAGGGAGACGGCAAAAAGACAGGAGCGCGAATGTAAAGAGCAAAAAGAGAAAGAAAAAGAGGAGCGCGACCGTCAACACGCTTTGGAAATGAAGCGTCTCGAGATAGAGATGGAACGCGCTCGTAATGGAACTCAGGCACACGGTGCAGAAGAACGAGTATCGTTCAAAATTACTGACCTGATGAGGCCGTTTAAGCTTGGAGAGGACATTTATTTGTTCCTGGTTAACTTTGAGCGAACGTGCGAGAAGCAGGGGTTCTCTCGGGAAACGTGGCCACAGCGTTTGCTCACTTTGTTACCCGGCGAGGCGGCCGACGTAGTCGCTCGCTTGAAGAGAGAGGAGGCAGAGGATTTCGACCAAGTGAAATCGAGTCTGCTAAAAAAGTACAGGCTGTCAGCGGAGGCGTTCCGTCGGAAGTTTCGGGAAAATGAGAAAGGCAGAAGTGAGTCATATACAGAGTTTGCCTACAGGCTTATGTCAAACATGCAGGAGTGGCTCAAAGAAGAGAAAGCGTTTGGTGACTACGAGAAAGTTCTGCGGTGTTTCGGGCTGGAACAGTTTTATCCATTCGCCTACCTGAGAACGTGCGGTACTGGGTCTTGGATAGGCCAGACGTTAGTACGGTGGCTAAAGCCGCCGAGCTAGCCGAGGAGATTGTGACGCGTCGGGCTTGCGGAGCTAAGGACGGTCAAAAGGGTGAATTTGGCTCCAAGTTTCAGAGGCCGAAGTTCACGCCCATGAGAGCAAGGGGGGACACACGTAGTGCGGATGCGAGTGAAAGCAGTCCGACCGAACGTAAGGAGACGGCGGCAGCCGAAGCCAACGCAGAAAGCGGTTCGAGACGAGGCAAGCGCCCGTGTGTTATACGTGCCAGAAGCCGGGTCACTTTTCGGCGCAGTGTCCAGAAACAAAAACAAAAGTCGTGTTTTTGTCATTGTGCAGCACTGACGAGAACATGAAGCTTCTCGAGCCTTACATGCGAGACCTCCTCGTGAAAGGGAAAGAGTGCCGAGTGCTTCGTGATTCCGCAGCTACAATGGATGTAGTTCACCCCTCTTACGTAGAACCCGATATGTTCACGGGCGAGTGCGCATGGATCAAGCAAGCCGTGGAAGCTCATAGCGTGTGTCTGCCCGTAGCAAAAGTGCTTATTGAAGGACCTTTCGGAGCACTTGAGACGGAGGCCGCAGTGTCATCTATGCTTCCCCCCCAGTACCCGTACCTATTTTCGAACAGGTCCGATCACCTCCTGCGCGAGAAGGGGCTTTTGTTTGGTGAGGCTAGCGTTCAGGCCTTAACCAGATCGAGAGTTCGGGAGCTCGCTGCAAAGGCGGTAGTTGCGGGGCCGACGTTGTCGAACAATGAGAAAGGGTCGGAGGCACAGCAAGCTGATATTCAGAGCACGTCCGAACTGAATAAAATTGAGCCTGTAGCGTTGAAGGCACCAGATACTGGAGAGGAAATGCCCGACACGGGAAAGTTAGAAGAGCTATCTGCAGATTTGCTCATCGCGCCTACGTCAGATGGACTTAATAGGTTGCTAAAAGTCAGCCGGTAGGCTTTGATAGCCGAGCAAAAAAAGGATGGCCTAGAAAACATGCGCTGCAATGTCAAGGAAGGTATCGCCAAGAAAAATGCTCGTTTTGTGGAAAGAAGCGGGGTCCTGTACCGGAAGTATCTAGACCGCAGGGGAGTGGAGTTCGATCAGCTGATCGTGCCTCAGTGCTACCGTCTGGATCTGTTGCGCTTGTCGCATGGGGGTTCGTGGTCCCGGCACCTAGGAGTTAAGAAGACTAAGGACCGTCTCTTGCAAGAGTAATATTGGCCAGGGTGTTTTCGTGACGCAGAACACTTTGTGAGGACATGTGACACCTGTCAGCGGGTGGGCAAACCAGGGGACAAATCGAGGGCGCCGTTGAAGTTGGTACCTATCATTACGGAACCTTTTAGACGGCTCGTTATTGATACAGTGGGACCTCTGCCGGTAACAGCCACGGGGTACAGACACATTTTGACTGTGATCTGCCCAGCGACAAAGTTCCCTGAAGCAGTGCCGCTTATATAAAGAACTCAGCTCTGTTGAGATAGTCAATGCACTACTCTCCATATTTGCGCGAGTTGGTTTTCCTGCGGAAATCCAGTCAGATCAGGGCACAGTGTTTACTAGCGCTTTGACGACAGCCTTTCTCGAAAGGTGTGGGGTAAAGCTGTTACACAGCTCAGTGTACCACCCACAGTCGAATTCCGTTGAGACGCTCCCCTTCGTCATGAAGCGCGTGTTGAGAGCATTGTGTTTTGAACAACAAACTGACTGGGAGCTGTGTCTGCCTGGGGTGATGTTTGCATTAAGGACCGCGCCGCATGCGGCTACGGGGTTTTCGCCAGCTGAGCTAGTGTACGGTCGCTCGCAGCGGTCTCCGCTTCGGATGCTTCGAGACGGATCACTGCCCTCTCCAATGGCTGCAGACCATCTCTTCCACAAATGGCCGCCTCCTGCGCTGGAGCCTCGCTTTGCAACAATATTCCTTTGAGGTGCGTTACAAAAAGGGGAGTCTCAACGGTAACGCCGATGGCTTAAGTCGAGGCCCCTAACGTAGGAATCAGCCTCAAAGTTGTTTGTTACTGATGTTTTCTTCCTGAGGCAGGATTTTTAACATATTGCTTTTGTTTAGTGTTTCAAAGTGATGACGTGCTTTCTAGTGAAATTTTCCAATTTGTGGACGCGTTCTGAGTGCTGCTAGACTACTGTAAGGAACTAGGCAGTAGTATAAAAGGGGAAAGAGCCTGGCAGGGCTTAGTGAGGGTTGTGTCGTGATTGCTGACTAAGAGGTTGAGTTTCGGCGTAGTTCTAACGCTTGCTGGGAACGAGAAAAAAAAATGGCAACTCTCCCGAAGTCACTTTGCAGTGTCCTGTGGGAACCTGAACGTGAGAACGAGGCCTTCTCTGTGCGCTGCGCCCAAGAAACGCTGAGGGACGACCGACTTCGGTTACGAGCATCATCGAGCGACATCCCTCCGGACAGCGGATGTAGTCCCCTGACCATCGGGATCTCCTTCTCCCGGCGGGGCGGTCTGTTACTTTTCGCCTACGACGCGCGGTATAGCCGGCGCGGATGCAACGGACGCCGGGGCTTCGTTCAAAGCGGCGGACATTTTTGGCCCGTTCAGCGCTGCCGCAACGCCTTCCTGCCAAGCGCGTCCAGGCATGTTTCAATGCCACGTGTCTTCGTGTGTGTGTGTGAGTGTGTGTGCATGTTGGTGCCCACGCTTGTCAAAGCGCGGCAGCCGGGGAGAGGAGCTCCCCTACTGTGAAGCGAGGAGGTCTGAACGGCGCCGGCCCGGCGGATGCGTCACTTCTTGTCTCAACGTGTCCGTGCTCCGCCGTCACGTGCGCCTATATCGAGGTGTTCCTTCTTGCCCTCGATTCCGAGAATATAAAAGCAGTTGCCCCCGGACGCCAAGAGAGAGGCTCCGATTTCTTCCGTCGAGTAACGTGGTCTCCCGTCTCTCTACTTCGGTCGACCTGACCGGCCGCTCCTTTGCGATGCTATAATAAACAAGTTGCTCTGTTAGCAGTCGACTCATCCTTTGCCAGGACCTTCGGATGCTTCCAGCTGTGCCCCAGGCCGCCTGGCCAACGCTACCCTTGGGGCTTGCGACCCGGATGCAACAGCCTCTACAATTTAGTACCCGTACACTCAGAAACACGTTCACCAAATTGAAGAAATGCAAAAGAGAGCGGTAAGATTTATTTATGGCGGCTTTGGGCGAATTCCGATCACATGTTTGTTAGAAAATGCCAATCTTCCAACGCTAACGCAAAGAAATCGTGTTTCGAGATTGAAATATTTCTTTCAATTAGTTAAGGGCAGAAATATCGCATCTAATTTCTTCTTCTACTGGATATGCCACAAGGCAGAGACACGCCTTGAACATAACTACTTTTGCCACACGAAAATAACACCTTTGAGTATTCGTATTTTCCTAGGACAATAACTGAATGGAATAAACTTCCTGATGAATTCGTTTCACAAAAATCCTTAACCTTTTTCCTGTACACCTACAGCAATGACTTGTCTCGCATGGCGCTCTAAGCTTATTCTGTGCTCTTGTGATTGGTTCCGATACAGCATTGTGTTTACATTGCCAAATTATGTACTTACTTTCCGTGTATTTCGTTTATTGTTACGGTTGTTTGCCCATTTGCAAAACCCTACAAATGTAGCTCCACTCTGTTAAAACCCCAAATCGGGGTTGCAGTATTGATATATAAAAATTAAATCAATTTTTATTCTTCTGCTTAAAATACAGTTACCAATGGACCACCTCCTCGCCCGCCTCACGAACGCTACTCTTGGACACGTGGGTATATCAATTGGGATCCCGTGACCACGGCGCTGGTATAAAAAAGTTGTGGCTTTTAAATTCATTTGCACGCGCATTCTTTACCTGTGTTCACAATGGAGGGAGGGGTGTCGCATGTCGGTGGTAGTTAAAGCACGTACTCACCACAGACTGGAGGGGTGAGTCTTCCAGACCGAGAACGATCCATCCAATTTTCGGAAAGTGAGCATGCGTTGATACCCTAGTGTAGAAAGAGCGATTAATTCATTTCAGTGGAGATAGGCACAGGTAAAGTATTATCTTTTTTTACGCGTGCTGTGATCGCAAGAGCTGTGAATATTATAGGCGCGACACTTTGTTTCCAAACATGTACTTGCCAGGTTATTGATAGCATTGGTACACAAGTTACGAGGTATTCCTGCGTTAAAGATGTACTCGCCGGCGCCTAGGGACCATCCCGCTCTCTCTCCCTATGGCGCCGCGACTTGAATACTGGACTGCGCACGCGGAACTGTGCTTTGATCCTGAGGAGCCAAGTGGCTTTGTGCAGAGTAACTGTCGCCTGAAAGTCTCCTACTGTATTCTTACGCTCCGTGGCACTGCTCTTCAATAACGTAAGGCAAGCAGGCGAGTGCGTGATGTGCGATGCCCGTAGCACTGCAGTGTGATAATAGCCAGCGTTGTCTGCGTGGTTGCCCGCTAGACAATGCGCGCCAGGTTTAGCATACTTAAGCAATCATCTTGAACTCGCTGGCGGCTGCATTTATGCTGGCTGGTCGGAGTAGAAAACATAAAAGCATGACTTTATTATCACTGACCAGGCGCGTACCCAGGATTTTTTTTTCGGAAGGGGGGGGGGGGGTGCCCAGCCTAAGGCAAACTTTTCTGTGCAAATGAAGGGGGGGGGGGTAGCTTTACTAGCACAAATGTGAATGCCCACCGTTCGCCATAAAGACGCGTAAACCTGCAAATGAGAAATAAGGTGTATGTCACATGCATACGCCTGTGAGATACACCCTCTCCTTTGCTTGACAAACAAGGAACCAGATCAAATGGACTAGCGAAGGAAAGAAGCGCAGGAAGAACACTTCCAAGAAGAAGTAAACAAGCGAAAGTGTGAAATAAAGAGTTGTAGTAGCGATTTTTTAAGGAGATCTGGTAGAGTTATAGAGAAATGTATATTTGCGGAACCACCACAGTTCTTTCGGATCCCTCGTTTACTGCTCTACCAAGTGCCAAAACCGACAGGTGTTGTTATTTGAGAAGTTGCGTAACGATGCGTGGCCGCCAACCACGTAGAGCGCAGGACACTGCGGTTCTATAGGCGTACTGCGCCCACCGCGGAAGGTTAGAAAAACATCCACATTAGCACAGCAGAGAAGCGGCAACGCCAGGAGGCTCGACTGATAACTTTAGAAGCGTCATTCAAAACACACGAAAATATTCTCCACTTCCGGCGGCGTTTTCTCTACTTCCTTTTTGAATAAAAAGATATTGATCGATAAATATTTTCACAAACAGCGGTTAAATTTGTTAATTTTCGCTTTTCCTTCCTGTTTGGCTGTTGCCTTGGCTCTCTCCCTTAGTAGATCGCTTAACTTCTCAACTCCTTGCGACTCTTGTTTCCAGTCACCAAATTTGCCCGAAAAGTCCTGTACAATTAGAGAAAAGCCGGATGACGTAACGTGTGAGAGTCATATTGTTTATGGGTTTAACAGTTATCGCAGGGTTTGATGATGGACGCTGTTTCCGCATTATTTTATTTTCCACCCTATCTAACCCCTATCCCGGGCATATGGTTCCGAGGATCTGCCAGCGTCGCGACGAGCCGTCATGCGAGGAAATAACGAAGCAAAAGGAAAAGTTTAACGCAACTGGCGTTGTCTCCGCCCGCAACTCGTTCCCCGAGCATACAGACCAGCTGACTACGAACTGAATCCTTATCCTGGTCCCTGGATCAGTCGAAACGAAGGAGGCTGCACTAACAAAGCAACAGCGATGCGCGTGACCGTTGAATAGACGGTGATAATTGAACCCACTTCGAGTTAATTGTGTGGTCACCGAATCGGTGAGAAAACTGGCCTTCACACCCCAGGAGATGCCGATAACTACCGCCATTCAAAAGGAGTGAAAAATGCAGCAAGATATTGACCGCCGAATAGCTGTTAAGTCTCGACATTGATTTGGCGGCGCTTTAGGAATGTGTGTGAGGAGTGGTGGCGCGTGTGGACAAGCCAATACGTACCGCTTCGAATGAAGCCAAGCGCCCTGTCTTCGTCCTGGGAAGAAATGAGATCTGCGGTCTTCAGATATTCGTAGGCGTACAGCGTTGGTGCCAATGTGATCATGGTCTGCTCACCGCACCCTGACGGCATCCGAAGTAGACTTTCCGGGCTCTTGACTGACGCCTCTAGGGCGACGCCCATGTCGTCGCCTGCAACGTGGGTCCCGGCAAACGAAATGAGCCTCAAGTAACAAGCACAATACAGCGCGGGCGCCGCTAAACTGGGAGTGGAAAGGAATGAAGACTAAATTAAAGTAGCACATCAAGGTAACAATGGTGTACTAGCGATTATCGGCAATATAGTGCACTCTAAAACGAGACGAGTTATGATATACAGCACCTGCACACGTGACAAGCGCTCCCGTTCAGAAATACCGGTTAGTGCGCTGACGGTCGACGAAACGGTTACTATAACAGGCAGCTCAAAGATGTCGGACTTTTTACGACCATTTGAATAACATAATCGTGGGTTTCCATCAGCGATGCACAGAAGAGGATTTGTTATAACAAAGACAAAACAGTGCGGCCTCACCGATGATGTCGATTTCGCAGCGTTCGGATCCAGGGATGACCTCTTGGGGAGATCTGTGAGGCCGCCTAATTTGGATGAGCTGTGTGCCTCCGACAGCAAACGTTTCTGTGAAGAGTTCGGTGCACAAGAACAATGCGAATGAGGTTCTGCAGGTAATGTCAAGTTTTTACTATCGATGGCAAGCTATAGTTAGCTTGTTTGAAGGCAAAGGAGATAGGTCGGCCTGAACTAGCGAGCTCTAGTCTGGTACTCTACATCAGAAAAGAGGGAAAGGAAAGGTAAAGGTGCAAATAGTGGTTATGATGATATAGATGAAGAATGTACAACGTTAATAGGAAGTTCAGTACTCTGCTGATCATCTGAAACTACACAATTCGCAGTGGTTTGCATTGGTTCCTTTCGTCCTCGTTAATGTCTCTTGTATGACGTCACGCAAAAAAATAAAAAGAATAAGTGGCAGCAAAATACCGAACTTTGTGCACCTAAATGCCGGAGGCAATAGCCATAATTTATCCAGGTGTGTAGTAGCTGCAGCTTGCTAAAGGAAGTGCGACGACGTGCTTATGAAGCGACGACTGATGAAGGAGAGAGGGAAAACAAGAGGTGAAAGGCCGAGAGGTTAACCTATGTATGTGCCTGGTTGTTTACTCTGCACGTGGGGAAAAGTTAAGTAAACAAGAGAAGATTGCAAAAAAAAAAAAGGAACGCCGCAGTTCGCACGTTATATAATTTTTCAACGAGTTCCGTTTCTGTTAAAAAAACACACTAGCGCTTTTAAAGAAGTTCGGGTCGACGTCGGCTGAGACCGGTGTCTACGAATTCTGGCTTCCGTAAGGGTGCCGTTGTCAATCTTGTCGAGCGTGGTGCTGAGGACTTTGTGCGTTGAAACGACGACAATCACACATAAAGCGCGCTATCGTCTCTTTGCACTCGCCCACTTCACATTCTGGACTTGTGGCCATTCCGGGGAGGTAGGAGTAGGCATTACAAAGGCTACTCCAAGTCATAGGCGACTAATGAGAGTTACGTCCGGTAACTTCAGGCGGAGCTTCAGGTGAAGGCCCATGGAACAAAGGCGCTGGTTTTTAGAATGTGCCGAATTTTATTCGGCCAACGTAAGCTCGCGAGCAAGCACATGGAGCTTTGCCGCGGCGTCTGTTTCTGACATCGGGATAGCGACGCAATCGCCACTGTCATGTGAAGATTGAGTGGATGCGTTTGGTTGCTCCTTTCCAAGGATACCACAATCCCCATGGCAACCATTGAAATACGACGTCATGCGCTTTTTCGATTGCCCGATGGTAAATTTCTCGTGTGTCCGCGACAAGTCTCTCGTGGGGTCCACGGCGTAATGTAGAGAGGCAGCTTTGCCGGAGCTAGGCCAGCCTGGGAAATGACATGTCCCAAGTACTCAACACTGGGGGCTAGGAAAATGCACTTTTCTAGCTTGAGCTTGAGATAGATGTCCTGCAGTCGTGCCAGGACATTGTGCAGGTTCTGCAGGTGGTCTCTGTTGTCGCTGCCAGTGACCAGGACGTCGTCCAAGTACACCGCCACGTGCCTCATGCCTCTGAAGAGGTTGTCCATCTCCCTCTGAAATATGGCTGGGGCTGAGGCCACGCCAAACGGTAAGCGCGTGTTGGAAGAGCCCCAAAGTTGTTGATATTGTGACATACTTCCGGGAGGCATCCTGGAGCACCAGCTGCTGGTAAGCATCTCTGAGGTCGAGCTTGGTAGCGACGGGGTTGATGGTAACCTTAAGATCCCCGCAGATCCTGACACTGCCGTCTCGCTTCAGGACTGGTACGATGGGAGCGTCCCATTCAGACGTCTCGACGGGCACCAGGATGCCCTCTCGCTGTAACCGTTGCAGCTCCTGGGTGACCCCGTCCTTCAGGACGAACGGCAGTGGGCGAGCCTTGAAAAAAGGTGGCCGGGCTCCCCGAGGTACATAGATGCCAGCCGTCGTGCCGGCGAATGTGCCCACCCCTGGCTGGAACAGGGACTTGAACTCGGTTAGAAGCTGGGGACGTCTTTCACCGCGTGCAGGTTGGCTTGCTCATACTCTGGCAGACGAACGCCCAGTACCTGAATCCAGGCTGCTGCTGCTGTCCGTTGTTCGTCCTCCCCCTTTGGCATACCCGTGCCAGGTGCCCAATTTTCACCCACGTGAAGCATTGTGCTTGAGGGAACTGGCACTGTGAGAGGGAATGGGCACCCCCACAGCGATCGCAGGTACTTCCCTTTGTCGCCAATCTATTGAGCGCCGCTTCTGCCGACGGTGAGCCAGTCACACGGGCAATCTCGCCGGCGTCCTAGGCGGCAGCTTCAATGGCCAGCGCTGCCTTCACGGCGTCGTTCAGCGAGGGGTCGGGAAGCTCCAGGAGTCGCGTCTGCATGTCGGGTTTGTTGATGCCGCAGACGAAACGGTCCCGGAGCAGCGAGTCCAGCTGGTCCCCGAAAACGCAACCGCTCGCTAACCCTCGTAGCGCAGCAACGAACTGCCCGAGGGTCTCTCCTTTCCGGCGGCTCCGGTTGTTGAAGCGGAAACGCTCCATTAGTGTGGATGGTGCTGGGTTGAAATGCGAGCGCAGTATGGCGAGCAGCTCACCCAGCGTCTTAACATGCGGCGTGGCTGGCTTAAGAAGGTCGAGCAGGAGACTGAAGACGCGTGTCCCGCGGCTGGCCATGAAAATGTTCCGCTGTTTGGCCTTGGGTGTGTCGTTTGCCTGGAAGAACACGTGTACTTGTTCCTCGTAAATTGGCCAGGCGGACCCATCTCCCTCGAACGGCTCGAGCCTTCCGTACAGCGGCATGGCGGCAGCAACGGGCGTCGGTGTTTCGCCGCTCGCGGCAGCGTGGGACGATCCGTGGGTACTCGTCGCCAGTGTCAGGATCCGCCCGGGTTCGTGAACAAGGGAGGGCTCAAGGCACTTTCCGTTAGACAGACGCTCCGCAGCATGGTGGTGATGAACGATGACCGACCGCCGAGCAGCTGTGCTCGTCGGCGTTTATTGGGTGCGGTGACCAATGTTGCCTACCGAGCCTGGCGGGCCAGTGAAAATTATGCCCGAGGGAGCGTCACATGCTTGTTACAACAGAGTTCATGGATTCTTCAGCAATGCTTGAGTGTCACGAGCTGACGAGCACGGTCGAAGGGTGTTGTTCCAGAACTACAATTTCGACCAGATTAACCTTAGTATTTCTAAATGTTGCCTCCACGCCAGTTTTTCCCCTCTGAACATATAACTTACCTGTGTACCGGTGTGTAGTATTGACGTCTCGCTCTTTCCGTTTCTGTGTGTTTTCTGGGTCGAGGATGAGGTTGAAGCTTTCCTGCTTGCGCACACCGGGCGGCTGCAAAGAAAGGCGGTTACGTGAGGTGTCTGGTGCAGTAGATACAAGCATAGAATATTCCCGAGTGGTGACAGTATCACTCAGCGCCTGCGCTGCTGTCTCAAAAAAAATTTTCTGATAGGGCGCATAGCTTTCCCGCAGGCATTTCTTAACATAATGACATCCCACCCAATTTTCAAATCCCAGTATACATGCAAAGATGGCGAGTTCTGTTAGGTACAAAATGAAGCAGTGGCTCCAGGGATGTTGTTACGAGGAAGTGTAAAGTTTTAGTGTGCTTGAATATTTCGTCTTGGTTTCAGCAAAGGCTTGGGCTGTAGTTAGTTGCAGAGAGAGAGAGAGAGAGAAAGAGAGAGAGAGAGATGCAAATGAGAGGAAGGCAGGTAGGTTAACCAGAGTTAAAGCCTCCGGTTTGCTACCCTGCACTAGGGGAAGGGAAAGGTGAAGTAAAGACGGAAAGATGAGCATGACAAAAATAAAAGCGTGAGAAAAGAAAATATGAAAAAGGACGGAATGGGGTCATTATAGTCTTTCTAATAGGCCACTGTCACGTAAGAAGGCCAACAAAGCCTTGACCGACTTTCGCTGCGACGACAGTTCCTGTCGGCATTGCAAAACTGACTGTTCTGAAAGTGGCCTGTCGTTAAGGCGCGCCAACGCGGTCGCTAGTGACAGCCGGTGCGCGCTGTATTGAGGACAGTGGCAAAGTATGTGTTCGATAGTCTCCTCGCCGCCGTAGTGACTGCAATCCACGCTGTCATCCATACCGACTCGGAAGGCGAAAGATCTTGTGTAGGCGACACCAAGCCACAGTCGGCAAAGTACTGCTGTTTCAGGTCGAGAGAGTCCAGATGGGGGTCGAAGTCGAAGGGATGGGTGTAGTCGGTAAATACGTGTATGCTTCAAGCTTGGTGTGTTCCATGAAGTTTTGATGGCTTCATTTGCAAGCACACGAATTTTCATTGCAGCGTCTGTTCATGAGAATGGAATGGAGTCTTGCAAGCCCTCTTCATGTGCAGATTGTGCTGCTGCATCGGCATGTTCATTGCCCATTATGCCACAGTGGCTTGGAATCCATTGTAACGTGATGTCGTGTCCTTGGTCGACGAGGTGGTGAAGCAGCAGTCTGATTTCTAGAACTAGTTGTTCGTGGGGTCCTCGGCATAAGGCAGAAACCAAACAATGAAGAGCAGCCTTGGAGTCACTGAACACTCTCCATTTCTTGGGTAGTTCTTAAGAAATTACATGAAGTGTACAACGAATAGCAGCAAGCTCCGCGGCAGTCGATGTAGTCTGGTGAGATAATCGATTCTTTATGGTGGAGGGTATTGCAGGAAAGATCACCGATTCTGCAGACCCATTCACCGTGGTTGAAGCGTCAGTATATAGGTGATGATGATCGTTGTACGTCTCGTACAGCAAAAGCAGTGAAAGCTGCTTGAGTGCTGGAGACGAGAGTTGGGCTTTTCTTCGTATTTCTGGTACCATTAGTCGAACCTTTGCTTGAGCCAAGCACCATGGTGGAAACGGAACTTTCGCTGGAGCTGTATAACCTGATGGAAAGTGTGCACGATAGGGCAGGACTGTTTCAGGAAAGGAAGCACGTGGTCGATCCTCTGGCAGTGAGGCTAGATGAGGGGCAGGGGCTCGAGCAAGGTGTCTTTTTTTTTATTGACGTGAATATTAGGAGAGGTTGGCGCCTCTATGGTGGCACGGGCTACTCCTTGTCACTTGGCAAAGGAAATAAATTTGCGTAGAAAGGGAGAATAGCGACACGAAATATGGCACTCAGTAGAACACTGGATGAATAAAAAATATACAGTCCAACAGTACATGAGTCGCAAAGTTCTGTGAATTAGTTCAGTCCACGTACGCATACATAAAGTCAGATATTTAGAACAGCCATAACACACAACACATGTAATGCACTGCAAGTACAGAACAGAATTATAAATATTGCATAAAAGTTGCGATCGCCACATAAACCAATTATGAATCACGAACAACGTTTAAGTTACTCATTTAGCGCATTCGGATCATCTGATACCTAATATTTTCCCAAAATGTTGGTCTCCTCTAAAAACTTTTTCAGAGCAAGAAGCGCTCTTTTTTGAAGGCCCGCAGTTGGCCATGGACCAAGTATTTTTTTTTAGAGTGAATGGTCTTCTGTCTAATATCAACAAATCTGCTTGCAGTACTCTTCTTTGTGGATTGTATTTAGTGCACTCGAGGAGAAGATGATGCACTTCGTCGTCTGCATGGCCACAAGAACACTGTGGACTAGAGACACGTTTTATCCTGTACAAGAAGTGTTTAGTGAATGCAGTACCAAGACGCAGGCGGTGTACCAATGTTTCAAATTGTCTGTCTCTTAGATTTTCCGGCATTGTTAAGTTTATACATGGGCCTATAAAGTATAACTCAGAGTTTTTAGTTTGCTGATCAAACCGGGTAGTTTTGCTGAGGCGACAAGAAATCTGTCTCAGGAGCAGACGGACTTCACTACACAATAGAAGAAGATTGGTTGTCTCCGCGTTATTGTGCGCCCGATTCGCAGCTGCGTCCGCTGCAGTATTTCCAGGAATATTGCAGTGCCCAGGTATCCACTGGAATGCAATTACGTGGTTCATTGCGCTTGCTTTTGTAAGTTCTTTGAGTGTCTCATACAATAGCAAAGTGTTCAAAGAAATTTTCTTATTGTTCTGTAGTAATGTGAGAGCGGCTTGCGAATCGCTAAAGATAACCCATTTTTGCGAATGTTCTTTTGATGCTATGAAACGCAAAGCACACAGGATTGCAAACAGTTCTGCCACGGTGGAAGATGTCTCTCGGGATAATTTAAATGTTTGCTCTAGCGCTAAATGTGGAATGACGAATGCTGAAGTCGAGGAATTTTTATGACACGAACCATCTGTACAAACGTGTATGTACTGGGGATATAAGGAGTAAATTTGGAAGAGTGCCAGTTGTTGTGCGGCTACTATGAGCATGTCTCTCTTAGATATAATCCCGTCAACCGATAATTCTATTTTAGGACTTGTTAACATCCAGGGAGGGTAACAAACATCCACTTTGCATAATTCAAATCTTGGTAATAATGCTTTATGTTCTCGAACAACATCGTGAATTTTGCTTTTGTTTCTTTCGGTAAGCGCGAGGTTTAATGGATGATTCTCGTGTTGGGTTAAGATGCGATAAATATGTCGGCATGTTTCAACCATTCGTATGACTGGAAATGGTGGGTGACGAGCTTCAGCAATTACTAAAGAACTCGAGGTAGCCTGCGGAACCCCAAGACACACTCGCAGCCCTCTTGCGAGTAAACGTTGAAGACGTTCCTCAGTAGTTTGCGATAAACCATGGAGAATAGGTGCCGAGTAAGCAATTTTTTGTTTTATGAGTGCGTTATGAACTTGTGGTAGCGAAGAGACTGATCCCCCCCACGTTGTGCCTGCGAGTCGCCGAAGTACGTTTATTACTGCATTGATCTGCTTTTCAATTGTGCGGATGTGTTAAGCCCATGTTAGATGGCGGTCAAGAATAATTCCAAGAAATTTATGCTCTTTCACAAACATCAAAGTCAAACATCATCAAACATCAGCAACAGATGTTTCCGGAGTGCTCTGAGCGCTTGCATGGCTATATGGGTCTTGGCTGGAAATCGTGTGCAACGGCAATTGTTTCAGCCGTTGACGAGCACCGCGGCAGTCGAAGACACACTCTAAATGCCTGGTCCTGGACGCTTTCCAGCGTACGGATATTACTTGTGCAGGTGTTGGTCAGCACAGGCAAGCTGTATCGTAAATACCCAAAAAAGAGCGTCCTGTACAGTTGCATCATCGCATGTACTGAAGTACCCCAGACTTTTTCTCCAAGAAACGTAAACACATTACAAATATACGTCAGGCGCTTCTTTAGGTAGGCCACAAGAGGACTCCAGCAGAGGTCACGATCAATGATTACACCTAAGAATCGGTGCGTCCTCACATAAGGTGTGCTTTAACCGTCGATAGAGACATCGTATGATCTCATTGGCTTTCCGCTAAACGCGACCAATGCGCATATTTCTGGCAAGATCTTTAGGCCTTGTTCATTTGAGTACGCCGATGTTGACGTGGCAGCTTTTTGAAGCCTGGCGCATACTTGCGGCCGTGTCAGACCAGATGCCCAGACGCAGATGTCGTCGGCATACATTGATATTTTTTGAACCCGCCGTGGTTGCTCAGTGGCTGTGGTGTTGGGCTGCTGGGCACGAGGTCGCGGGATCGAATCCCGGTTTTTTGATGGGGGCATTTCGATGGGGGCGGAAACACCCGTGTGCTTAGATTTAGGTGCACGTTAAAGAACCCCAGGTGGTCGAAAATTCCGGAGTCCTCCACTACGGCGTGCCTCATAATCAGAAAGTGGTTTTAGCCCGTAAAACCCCATAACTTAATTTTTTTACATTGATATTTTAACTGTGTTCCGTGCACTGGGGCAGCACCCTGCACTAGGGGAAGGGAAAGGGGAAAGGGAAAGGAAAGGTAAAGGAAGGGAAAGGAAAGTTGCAAATCGGTGCAGCGGGTGCTGAAAAACAAAATCATGAAGAAACAACGAAGATTTCTCACTTTCCATGTATTTAGATGGTAGCTCACGATGGTAGCTCACGAAGGATTCCTTTTATTCGGGAGGATTTGCTGCAATGAGTATGGGAGAATAAAGCAAACGTCAACTAAAGGCTTCCAACTCTGCATCATACCGGAACTGCAGCAATGTGTCTGCAAATTATTGTCCGTCACCCAGCGGTTGTAGTTTTCAGGTGGGTTTGACTTCAGTCCAGCCTGTTTCAACATCTTACATCTGATCTCCCTCATCCTAGGGCACATGCAAAGCAATGGTCAAACATCTGACATTGCAAGAGCCGAGCACTTGGGGCGCGTGGTCTATACTACAGTCAACAGTACTTCGCTTCAGTCTAATAATTATGTCAGCGCAGTTTTCAACAGCGTGAAGAAGAAGGCGGCGCTGTGATCATGACAAGTAATGAAGTCTTGACTCAATTAAGAAAAAAAAACATTCAAATATACGAAGTCATTTTCACCGGAGTGATAGTTCAGCAATGCCGAGAGAGACAATTAGCTTAGTGACCAAAACGCAAAATGAACCGCCGTTGATCTCGAGCGCGGATTAGCCAAAATTAACTTTTTCTGAGAATGTCGTATTACGATCGTTTTGAACATATTCAACCGCTTTCCTTCTACGCCGGTGCAGGTCGAATTACCTGGCGCTGTATGCTTTCGCATTCGAAGAAAACAAGTTTTCATTTCATAGTCAGTGCGTGATTTCGCACCAGTACTTTCAGGTGCGTTTGACTTAAGCGAAATGTCAAACTAACCGAGGTCGAATTAACGGGAGTGAATAAATTAAGGTACGCGTGGCTCACCTCTACCCTGAGCGTCACTTTAGCAGCGTCTCTTGCTGATGAGTCGCTGACGGCTACCACGTGGATCTCTCTTTCGCCGGCAGCCAGTGGCACCACGGGGAACACCACCGTGAGACCCTGTCCCTTGGGCACTGTGACCTTGCGTACCGCAGAGGGCTTGCCTTCCTTGGCGCCCGAGCACACGTCCCTAGTCCCAAGCATGGCCACTCGCACCTGGAACGCCGGTCGATCTTCTTGCTTTACGTGCGCACTCATCTCTGAGGTGAGCATTAGGTGCCGTGTTGCAAGGCACCGACTGCTGTTTGTCTTCCACTCGTATTGCACATAATACCTCCTTATATAGCATGCAGCCTTCTCCGTCCTTGTACCCTGTTGCAAATGGTTGTCTTTACGAAAATGGAGCTTAATGTCGGGCTTGATAGCAGGGCTTGAGATCACAATAAATCTGCGCCAGTCGGTGCTTATGAAGTTTCTTTTATTTTTTCTCGCGACCAGAATTTGCAGAACGCGGACGGCGAAGTGCCTGACACGGAGGCTTTCATCCTTATTCGTACCCGGTATGTTCTAGCTGCGAGAATCTGGTCAATCTCTCCTTCCGTGGTTTCATTGTGTACTATTCGTTCATGCTAGACCACGATTAAAGAGTTGTCTGTGTGATTCGTTAATTGATTAACTGATTTACTGGCTGTATGGCACCCTCGTGCTCAACAAAGATGTAACACTTATAGAATATGTGGAATATATAAGCGTAATCGGCGGTAGCTGTCAAGAAACCAAAACGGGGCTCCGCTCTTGCGCGCAGAAACAAACACGGCATACTTTGACTTTCACGGCACACTTTCAAAGCAAAAAATTATGTGTCGACAACCTTAATTACTTAGGTAACGTTTTAGCTCATTCCCACCAAGAAGTTTGTTTTGATTTGCTAAATAAACATAGATAAATTTGGTAAGATATTTTAAGAAAACACCGTTAGATAATATGTTTCCATATCTTAACATGAACTAAGGAGGCTTCATACATTCATGCAACTGCATACTATGTAGGAATGGTTCGCTAAACTTTCTGTAGACGTCTGCAAGACAGCTTGTTTCCTCAATTAAAGAGCCACGCTGGAATTTTTGCACGTTCACGTTTTTTTACTGTTCTTATGGTTTTTAGTTTTTAAAAGGGAGTGCAGGCCGACGACTTCGTCAAGGAAAAGACGAGCTTAAATAAAGGAATACGACGCTAAGATCACCTTTTATTAAACATATGGCGCACCAATTTAAATATAGGTGCACCTGACGGTCAAAAGCTGATGTCGAGTTAGCAAACAATGCTTTAAGCACGAGCTTCTAGATGGTAGGAGGTAAACTCCGGCTGGCTGGATGACATTCATATGGTTGGAAAGTACACATGTAGTACAAGGACAAAGCAGAATACACTTACACGAGCAACGAGTACCCTACTTCGTCCTTGTCTGCTGTCGCGCTGTTCGTCCGATATGTGAACTCAAGGCGTAACCAGGAAACTAATCCGCCAATGAGAGTCGTGGCATACCATACAAATTGAAGAGCACGCAAAAGATACATACCACCTGGTCACTACTGTCGTAGTTGTACACCGTCACCGGAATTTCGACCTGCTCGTTCTTAATGACAGAGTACGGCAGGTTGACTTCGACGAATAGCTTCTTGAAGACTCGAATCTCCAGCGGGTCGTGGACGCAGATGCCGCCGGATGGCGCCACACTCACGGCACTGAGCTCCCAGGTTGTGATGGTATCAGGCAGGGACACCTCGTAGGTTGTCTTCGGACCCTCGCTGAAATTTTTTGAACGCCACACATAGTGATAATCAGAGGCGTTGTAGAAATCTGTAGCCACGCCCACAGTTCAGCTACGCTAGACTTTCTTACACCAATGCATCCCTCACTGTATAGCCAAAATATTTTGTGTCAAAATTTCAGTCTTATTATGTGGCTCTACGTGAGCTCGAAGCCAAAAATAAGTGCGACTAGCAATAGTGCAGATCTCGATGGCGTGACATACCCAATTGTCAATTGTTGAAATAGCCACGTCTCCCTAAAGTCCTGCCGTTCTTTGCCGCTGAAGTCGAAACCACTGTCTCCGAGCACGTCGGCGACTTCGGCGTTCGATCTTCCGACGGGTTGATTGTCTGACATAAAGTGGGAAAAGCGGAAGAAGCCGTAAGGTGAGCTAGGCAAGCGCTACATAATGTGGGTAGGACAACAAATAAATGGGTGAACCGAAGCTAACTAGCTTTTCACGCTTGCTGAGAGCAATATTATTTACGCCAGCTTTGTGCATAACCTTGCGTACATTCCATCGTTTTAGTCGCTTTTTAGTTGAGCTATACATTTTTGTCTTCATTTTAGCAAGTGTTACAACGCATGCACTACTCGGAATTCTTTTGAGCAATTCAACATTAAAGCACTGGGACTTGTTTTAAAATGGGTTGCGTATTTCCATATTCGGTCGGTTGGCTGATCTGTCGTCACAAAATGCAGTCGAGCGCAAGAAAGAGTCTTCCTCCCTGGGCGGGGTTCGAACTAATGATTATTCCATCGCGGGTCCGGTGTTGTTACCACCGCACCTGGCTGCTTTCTTATTTAAATTATCTGCACGGGCCAAAAGAATCCAAAGAAAAAAAGAAGTAGGTAAACATCACGTTTAGAAATCAAAAGCCATTGCTATAGGCTGGCGTCACTGTGTTAAAATTCAATCACCGTGGTTAATTCTTTGACAGGCGGCAACCACTTCGACGTGTAGCACCTATGTAAATGGTACCTATTGTGAAAAGAAATGCTTGCATAGAAAGAGCGGCATAGAAATCAACCGCAGTCACGCCTACAAAAAAGAAAGGAAGGCGCACAGTGCGCACAGGACAGTGGACGGCGCAAATGCTTCCTTCACTCAAGCAGCTCCACAGAAGCGGCGCAGTAGTAGAGGCATGTTTGCAACGCTCCATTTAGCACTTGATTCGACTAGAGTCTGGCGTAATAAACTCTGTGGTTGAAAGAATTGGAGTGCAATGACGTGGCAAAGGGAAAGGGGAGCCGCGAGGCGCACCACTTCGCGCATACTGTCCGTACCTTCGACTTGCTTGCAGCACGTGACGAATGCTTCGACGCACTTGTCCGAGTAGAGAGCGCTGCCGGCAATCAAGTAGCTGCGCAGGGCTTCCTCGCGCTGCGAGCAGCTGCGCAGGAAGGGGTCCTTCTGGAGGCCACTCGAGCAGCAGTTGCGGAGCGTCTCGTCCTGGAATCCTTCCACTGGAGCAGCACGAGGCGAGAATACAAGCACGTGTAGAACCGTGCATGGAGTTATGTTTTAAATGGGGCGCAATCATTCTGGACAGTAATGCCCATTTCTTTTACAACAACAACAACAACAACAACAACAACAACAACAACAACAACAACAACAACAACAACAACAACAACAACAACAACAACAACAACAACAACAACAACAACAACAACAACAACAACAACAACAACAACAACAACAACAACAACAACAACAACAACAACAACAACAACAACAACAACAACAACAAATTACTCACAATTGGAGGTAACGTCCCGCTTTGCTCGTCGTCGATCATCCCCTGAAAAAAAAGAGAAATACTCGTTCTCATCCATTTTCATCATATATCGGTAACGTATAACGCTCAGCGCTTGCAGCGCTTTAAAAGGAGCTATAAAAAAGATAAAATATTTCAATTTATTGCCGCAACTTACATTTAATGCAGGCGGCGCTTTATGTGCAAAGCTTGTGGCACGGAGGAAACAAAAAGGCATACAGTTTGAGAGTTTTCATTTTTACGCATGATTATCAGCCGCAGTGTTTCCGTGAGTTACCTGCCGTGGTTGATTAGTGGCTATGGTGTTGCGCTTTAAGCGCGAGGCTTCGGGATAGAATCCCAGTCACAGCGGCCACATTTCGATGGGAGCGAAATGCGAAAACACCTGTCTACTTAGATTTAGGTGCACGTTAAAGAAGCGCAGGTGGTCCAAATGACTCCGGAGCCCCACACTACGTCCTGCCTCGTACTCAAATTGTGGTTTTGGCATGTAAAACCTCATTAATTTTTTTTTTCATGAGCTCAGAAACGAAACGTTGCGTAGTTATGTGGCTTGCCTGCTCCGCCGTACGCTCCCTGGGCAGCAAGCACTGCGACACCCGAGTTTGCGAGTGCGTGCAGCGCTGCTGTGCCAGCATCCAGTCCGCGGCCGAGGTCTTTCGCTTCCATGGACTGGAACACCTGTGTTGCACCAACAGAAACAGTGGGCAGCCACTCTTACGGGTCGGATACTGTTTTCTAGTTGAAAGTGGCAGACACAGGGTACATGACCGTTTTACTTGGATACGATATCGCGCGCTTATTCTTATAGACCTTTAGTTGAGCACTCGTTCGTTTCTATCGGTTGTTTACGTTTTTGTCGCGTTCATTCCCAAAAATAATGAATCTGCACGTACAATCTTACGTTTTGTTGGAGGGCGACTGTCAAACAGCGAGCTGTCATGTTGTGTTTTTGCTGTGGAGTACATTTTGGATTGCAAGCGATAAAAAATGCATCGGCTGCCGAGGGCCGAGGGCCATCCGTTACGAGTTTTGAAATAATAAAACTCACAAACTCTCTGTGCGTTCGTGCGTTGTGTGTTATATGTGTGTGTGTGTGTGTGTGTGGGAGGAGGGTCAGAGATGGTCAAAAAGTCGCGTAGTCCCAGCCAATCGACGACACGCGCGCCCCGCGTGTGTGTGTGATTCCTCGAAACACCTCCGCGCATCAGGATGCGCGGCGGTAGGGACATTTCCTGGGCGGACGCTGGGCTCTGTCCTGGAGCGAGCAAAAGCAAAGCTCGCGGAAAATGCCCACATGCGCAACCTTGTCATAAAAGCAGGTGGGCTAAAAGGGTCAGGACTAGCCAAGCGCTTGGCGAAGGTGGTGGACGACTTGCGCAGCTGTCCCCTCAGGTGCAGATCGTGGTCTGCACGCTACCGGAGGTGCCTATATGTGACAGTCACGTACAAAAAGCCGTAGTGGCTGCTAATGAGGCGATATGGAAAATGAGCCGAGAGAACGGCTTCGAGGTTGTCGAAGTAAACAGGGAAGTGAGAAGGTGTGGTGGTTTATAAGCCAGACGGGATCGACTTCAGTTACAGGCTTGCAAGTGGGCTGGCGACTTGCTGGTCGGGCTTTTGCTTTTTCAGGGGCCGCACGGGCGCCCAGGAGGCCAGAGTAGCAAGTAATGGAGAAGGTCCCCTACGGGACCTCAGGATAGCATCGCCGTCAATAATAGAAAAAGTAGGAAAGCAAGAAAGAGAGCTCACCATGCAATAGGCTATATGAACATGCAGGGCGGCAGAAGAAAGAAAAAAAAAAGGTTGGCAGAGAATGAGGAGCAGTTAAATAGAGAATAAATAGGGATGTATGCAATCACAGAAACGCACCTTAGAGACTCAGAAGAGCCGCCAGTGATTGAGAATTATGTTTGGGAAGGGTGCAACCGAACTAAGTCAGAAAGAAAGGGAGGGGGAGTCGGAATGCTCATCCATCAGGAAGCCAAATGGAAAAGAGTAAATTCAAAATGTCAAGAGCATCTTTGGTTATCAGGTACAATGAGTGGGAAAATGAACTTGGCTGGGCGTTACGTATTCGTGGACCGGAAATAATTGCACAAGAAGAATAAAGAGTTAGCGGAATGCATAAGTGCTGATATTAAGGGTTTCGGGAATCATGCTGAAATTATCCTATTAGGTGACATGAATGCCCACATACAGGATTTAGACGGCTATACTGACAACAACGGGAAGTCAATGCTAGATCTTTGTGAGCAACATAACCTCGTTATCGTGAATACAGGGCCTAAGTGTGAAGTGCAGATCATGTGGGAAGTGGGAAACCGGCAATCAACCATTGATTACTGTCGGATGACAGAAGGAATTCATGATAAGTTGAAAGAAATGGTCATTGATGAGGAACAGTATAGCACCATAGGGAGTGACCATAAACACGTCATTTTGAAAATGGCATATGTAGTTGGGAAAGTGAGCAAGAAGTGCAAAATGGTCAGTCCAAATTTGAACGCTGAACACATAACAAATATAGTCACTAGAGTCGAGGAAGAACTTGCCAAATGGCCAAGTAAAGAGTGGGAATATAGTGAACTTCTAAGTGTAATAACGAAAGAAATACGGAAAGAGAAACAACATGTTCGTTGGAAAGGAAAAATGAAACCGAAAAGCTGGTGGAACAGGGAGATACGAGAAGCAATGGCCGAACGACAGAAAGTACCTCGAGGGCACAGGCAGGCAAAGAAGGCGCAGTTGCGGCAGGATGATGCAGCCAGTAAATGGGAAATATACCGGGAGAGAAAGTCTATGGTTCAAATACTGGTGCAAGCAGAGATAAAAGGTGAAAGTGAACGTTGGTTGTCAAAAATACGTGAGAAAAAGAAGGCCCCACCTAGAATATTTTGTAACCACATAAACTATTAGGCAGGAAGTCAACAACAATACAACATATCCTAGATGAAGATGAAAACAGACTGGAAGGAGAAGCGGCAATAAATTACATCCGGAAAATAACAGCCGAATCTTTCCAAGCCAATGACGAGGTTGTATTTGAAGAAAAAAAGAGCATGAAAGAGACCCACGGAGAAAAGGAGCTGTTGCTGATAAATTTCAACTGGAAGAAAGCAGAAGAGAAAATTCCTAAGGTTCCCGTTAGGCTGATTAATGAACTAAGACCAAGAAGTAAGAAAGTTCTGGTGAAAGCAGTGGAAAACACTTTAAAAGATAGGCGAATACCAGACAGTTGGCGACAAAGTAGAATGAATTTAATTTATAAAGGTAAGGGGGAGAAAGATAGAATTCACTCCTATAGGCCGTTGACCATTACATCGGTAATATACAGGATAGCAATACAGGCAATCAAATTAAAGCTGCAAGCATGGGCAGGGAATAATCGAATTTTGGGAGAACTTCAGAACGGCTTCAGCATAAGTAGGATTTTGGATGATAACTTATTTGTTCTTACTCAGTGTATTGAAATATAAAAAGTAGAAAGCTGACCGTTATACGTGACCTTTTCAGGCATTACAAGAGCCTATGAAAACATAGACCGCAACGTTTTGTGGGATATTCTGGAAGGGGAAGGATTACGTGACGATTGTCTACAGCTTTTGAGAGAGATTTACCAAGAATATACCGTTTGCGTTGAATGGGAAGAGATGAGGAGCGAGGAGAAAGTTGATATCAACATGGGACTGCTGCAGGAGTGCCTTTTATCCCCACTGCTGTTTATGATGTACATGGTGAGGATAAAGAGGGTGCTAGGGGAAAGTAAGATCGGGTTTAATCTATCATACAAACAGGCGGGTAGAGTAGTAGAGCAGCAGGTTCCAGGTTTATTTTATGCGGACGAAATTGTTTTGCTAGCTAACAAGGAAAGTGATTTCCAACCTCTGGCTAATATCTGTGGACAGGAAGGTGAGAATTTAGGTTTGAAATTTAGCGTTAGAAGTCAGGCGCAATGGTATTCAATGAGAACAGCGAACAGACAATGGCAATACAGGGCCAGGAAATACCTCGGATAACAAAATATAAATACTTTTCTATATGGATAAGCGAAGGTAATAGACATATGGAAACAGAGGAAAAACAATAACAGTAAAGGGAAAGAAAAATGCAGTCATAATGAAACACAGAGCGCTATGGGGATACAATAGGCATGAGGTGCTCCGGGGTACGTGAAAAGGTCTAATGGTTCCAGGACTTACATTTGGAAATGGAGTTGTTTGCTTGAAATTAGGGATACAATCAAGACTCGATGGCAACCAAAGGTCATTGGGACGCCTCGCATTGGGTGCTCACAGGAAGTCTACAAATGAAGCTGTGCAGGCCGCTATGGGCTGGAAAAGTTGTGAAGTGAGCAAAACTCACAGTAAAATTGATTATGAAGAACGATTGAGGAATATGGAAGAACGTAAATGGGCTTGGAGAGTGTTGAGGTATTTGTACAGGAAAAATATTGATTCAGAGTGGAGGAAAAAGAACTAGCAAGCTTACCAGCAAGTATGTCGCCATTATGATGAGCAACACAGCAACAAAGAACGTCAAGCGGAAAGTCGGAGAGGCTGAGATGACCTCATGGGTGGCGGTAATGGAAAAGAAATCTGCCATGAGTAACTACTTAAGACTAGGAAAGAAAATCAGGAAAGAAAGAATGTATGATAACTCAAAGGTAAGCTCATTACTTGTCGAAGTGAGACCAGGATGCCTTAGAACGCGCACTTATAATGCGAGATATAAGAAGGAAGAAGAAGCATGTGCTTGCTGCGGTAAAGCTAGGGAAACGATGGAGCATGTTTTATTAGAATGTGATGTTATCTGCCCAGCGGTCGATTTAGGCACCGCTCATCTCCTTGAAGCCCTTGGGTTCAGCGAGAGCAAGGGGAAGGGATAACATGTCCGCAATAGAGATTAGTAGGAGGCGATTAGAAGATTGGTGGAAGAAAAGTAGGGAAACGACAAAAACCAAGACGCAAGGAAACTTCACAATAGGGGGTCCCAAAATTTGGTAAAGAAATTAGTGTTTTTTCCTTTTCTTTTTTCTTTTTTAACCTAGGTAGGACATTAGGCAGTGTAATAGCGCGAGTCTGGTGGCGAAACCCGCCACCCAGTTTAAAAGGAGATGATGATGATGATGATGATGATGATGATGATGATGATGATGATAATAATAATAATAATAATAATAATAATAATAATAATAATAATAATAATAATCACCATCACCACTACCACCACCCCAACGGCAGCGGAGACGCTGGTCGTGCGGGGGGAAAGGAGGAACCAGAAAGCTAGCCTTTGCACATAGCGTTCGCCGCAGACGTTTCCCGGAAATAATTACGGTTGCATAAGGTGCAGTTTCTTGGAAGCCGAAACTGTGCGGCCGGTGTATATAAAGCGCCGCGGTTCGCGCAGCTTCCACTCGGTGCGGTGATTTCGGTCAGCTCTGCCATGCCTGCGATGGACGAACCTTCGATTTCGACTTCTCAGTCAGCAGCTGCGCCCTGTTCCTTTGGCCGCCCACGCAAGTACGCGAACGAGGCCGAGGCTCCATCGGAGAGACGTCGCTATGCTTTCGCATTCATCCACGTAGGGATACCTAGGTGCCATTGAAAGTTTTGTTTACAGGGTGCCAACATATAACGTGCCAAAAGATGAACATTCTTCATTGAAGTAGATTATGAGGAAGTTGTTTATAAATAGTTCGAAGGTTTCCGTATTCTCTTCGTACAGAAGACTGAAGCTTAGAACTGGTGACGAGTTGAATATGCCTCACCATCGAGGAAAGTTAAGCTCGTAACCTTTGGTTCACGATGTGCTAGCTAGCTGAGTCACCAGGCGACTGGCACTGGAATATGATCGGATGAGGTAGTAGTGCTTGGAAAGAGCGCAAGACGCTGCAAAGAGCGCAAGACGGTGTACGAGAGTCGACGCTACGGAGTGTTAGTAGGCAATGATTAAAGTGTGAAAACGTTAGGCTTCAGAAGAAGGCTTCTATTAGTGTTTATTGAGCACATATTAGGGGATCTACGTATGTCGGTAATGTAGAAAGACGAATTTCAAACATAATTTTACTGTCTTCGCGGACTAGGCGGCGCTGTGCCTGGTGCTCCCTCGGAGCAGAGGATGCTTCAGCGAAAGACGTGCAGTTGTCACGGGTGCTGTTCACACATCATCGTTCACTCAAGACGGCTAAATGAGCATCACTTGAGTCTTACGGACAATCAGTCATGTTCCGTATCTTCGGCTTTTAGACTGCCACGAAGGCCACTCTCCCGATCTTGACAGATGGACTGTCACGTAGAGGCCACTAATTTATGATAGCGTCATTGTCAAGGACTCTCGGGGAAAGGACGTCAGCGGCAAGTTCGGCCAGCCTGCGAGAGAAAGCACAAGAAATGGTGGGCCCGTTAGGCCAAGCGTGTATGGAGGTGGCAAGTTCGGCCAGCCTGCCAGGAAAAGTCACCTATGGCTGTTCGAATAGGTTAGAAAGGATAATGAAGAAAAGGCATAGGGCGAAGATGAGAAAGGCGGATGCGGTCAAGGCGTCTAGAGCGCCATGGCGACAGACGCAAATGCACGAAGGTCAGGATCCAGCCAGAGACTGAAAAAGCGGAGGAGGGCTTAGGCGTGTCCGGAGATCGGGAATCGGCGCGACGCACATCGCGAAAAGGAGAGTTTCGCGAATATTCAGGCTTAGTAACCGCCGACTAACCACATTGTATGCAGCTCATTGTAAGCAGAGGGATACATGGAAGCGAAGGACAGAGGGTCCTGTAGGCTGCTACAAGAGCCGGTCGCTCTTGTAGCAGCCGGCTCTTGAAAGAAAGGCAACTGCCTAGCACATAAGGAAACTGTGCGCGCGCGTGTTTGTGAATGTATACCTCTCTCCCAGTACTTGAAGGCTGCTCTCCTAAAGTTGCAGCTACGAGGTGCGTCAAGCAAATTAGCGGCTTTTGCCTTCTTCGAGACCGCACGTTGCAAAGACGCCGGAATGCGCGACCCTCTCGAGCTCGTCATGAAAGGGTGCGTTTGAGGGCCGAGAGTGAAGGAACCAGAAATATGGGTTGCCAGTTGTTTTGTTCTTTTGTATTCATTATTTGTTTAAGTTAATTGCGCATTGAACGCTAAGGAATAGCACAAAATTTTGTTAGGTTAGCATTTTCGTCTCAGGTTAGATCCCCAATTTGAATTGGAATGTTTACGGGATGACACGTGTAAAATAGTAAGTCAAACAGGATCAGTGTTGCATACAGTTTGGAAGGTCACGCGGAAGTCGCGCAAGTGGATAAGTTATGCTTTTGCGAGAGTTAATAATGAGTCATGTTTTATTTGGCAGGAGTGCTTTTTGTAGGCACGTTTTTTAGATTCAGTTTCATGAACTTTCATTTCTTTGACGATATTATTTTTTTTGAACGTTTAAGTTTTTGGAGCTTTTGTTAGACAGAGGGAATACTTGGTCTCTTCTGCTCGTGGTACGCAAGATTTTTTTTTGAGTTAGTTTGACGTTTACTTTCATCAAAACATGACAGCTGAATGCTCGAGAAAGGAAAGCTTCAGAATTTTCGTTTTCTTTAGTTACACAGAGGTGTAGGTTGAAGATAAAAAGCCTTCTTACAGCTCGGGATACACAACACGCTCGAAGAAATAGCCGAAGCGCAACAGACCTCTCAACTGGAGTGGCTGTCCACGACCAAAGCCAGGAGGCAGATACTGGACGACCTGGGAATAGGACGCTCGAACGAGGCGGAGATGAAGCTCCCCGTCCCCGAAGAGGTCCGACGCCAGACCAGAATCGACCCCATACCGAAGAACATGAATCCCTAGTTCAACAAGGGAAGAAGAGCGACGAGGGCCGAGGCTCTCATCGACGTGCACGCCAACGACGAGCACGCGCGGTACGTGGACGCGGCCGAATACCAATGGAACGCCTTCGCAGCGGTCGTCATAGAGGCGTCAACCGGCGCGACGAGGATGGCAGCGAGCGTGACAAGCGACGGAGCGGAACAAGCGGAGGAGGTAGCCATCGCCCTGGCCATCACCCACGCAGACTGCCACACGGTGCTGAGTGACTCGAGACAGGCGGTGCGAAACTTCGCCAAAGGCCAAGTCTGCAGGGAGGCCGAGCGCGTACTGCGAGCGACCATACTGCAAAACAGGAAAGTAAGGATCAAGTGGTTCCCGGCGCACGCAGGCGACGCATCGGAACGCAATGAGAACCACAATGAGACGGCACACGCAGCCACGCGAGCGCTAACCAACCGCGCTCCGGCGATAGACCGTCCGACGTGGTTCGGAACCAAGGACCGCATGGCGGACTACAACGACATCACTAAGGCGAACCGGCTGGCTCGCTGGACACTCCCACACCCTCACCCGAGGCTGAGTCGAGCGGAGGCGGCACTACTGAGACAGCTCCAGATCGGATCGCTACCGAGCCCGGGACTGATGCATTGCATGTACCCCGAGACATACCCGACCGATAAGTGCAGAGTCTACTGGAGGGAGACGGCAGATCGGCAGATTACACGCACATCTTGTGGCACTGCATCAAAAAACCAGAAGGAGCACGATCAAGAACGATCCCACCGCGGCCCGAGGCAGCCGCGAAGAGCTACTACCAAGACCAACAGCTCTGGGCCCTCCAGCAGGTCTTCGGGGCGCTCGAAAGGCGGGGACCCAGCGAGCCGGCAACGGCGAGCAGAGACCCGCGCCGAGTAACGGCAATCTCGTAGATGACGTGGGCCCTCGTCGGGGCGCGCGAGCGCCCAACTGCAGGCACAAACAAAGTTTGCTCCAATCCAGTCCAATCAGTGTAGTTTTGATTGCGACTTGTTTTGTTTTTGAACTTTTTTATTTGTCAGATTTGGTGATTTATTCTATTCCCGTTGCGTCGTATTATGCGAAGGCACGTCACATAAATGCGGCCATCTGCTCTGAATGAACGTAGACTTATAGTAGCAGAATTTAGAAGTGCGCTAGAAGGAAGACGGAATAAGTCAGGCCTTCCGCGAGCCAGTTTAGGAACGGGATAAGGGTTGTAGATGGTTTTTCCTTTTGTCTATTTCGCAAGTTTGCATTATGCAGTGATCATGTAGCTATCTTGCGCTAAGTATTACAGACTGTGAATTATTGAAGGCCAGTTATCCTTTCGCCTTCCTGATTTATGGAAGCTCTAATTCATGATTACTTAGCTTCAATGCATAAATCCCATTCGTGTCTATTTACGCGGACACGTCGTTGAAAGTTTCTTGGTACTTGTCCGGATTAACATGAATCTTGTGTTTCAGGGCTTTCCTTTAGACAGGGGGTTGGCAGATTTTTTGAATTAATACTTTCTGGCGATGAGAGTGGCTTGTATGTGGCGCTAGCGGCACTGTGTGTGGCCGACAAAGGTCGTTCCTTGCAGCTTGTCACATTGCATTTATGCAGTCCAGTCAGAGCCCACCTATCAAGAGGCCTTCAGACAAAAGATCTTCATTCTTGGAAGCTGCGGCTCCATATCTTTGAGCAATGGAGGCATCAAGCCCACTGAGCTGTTCCAGCAACTCGACCTCCCGATGCACCATCTGCTTTTTGAAGTTCTGTTATGCCTGGTGATCCCTCGGAGCAAAGGATGCTTCTCCGGCAGACGTGCAGCTGTCACGGGTGCTGTTGACGCATCCTCGTTCACTCAAGGCGACTAAATCATCATCACCTGAGTTTTAAGAACAAGTAGTCATGTTCCAGATTTTGGGCTTTTCGAACGCCCTGAAATGACAGCTCACTTCAAAGCAACAACGCCGCCTTCCGACTTCCCGGTCTCCCGATCCTGACAGATTGACCGTCATGAATAGGCCACTAATTGATGACAAGGTCATTGTCGATGACTCCCGAGAGAAGGACGTCAGGGGCGGGTTCACAGTTTGCCACGTGGTTGCCTCGTTTTATACAACGTTGCAGACAAGGCAGCCGGCAAAGCAGTGGGACGTTGGGGACAGGAGGTTGTGAACGGTTCGGTGTTTGTGATTGGCCATTGAATTCCCTCGACGAGTGAAAGAGGGAAATAAGCAGCATAAAAAGCTGATCTGAACTGCTGTGAGACAGAGCCTTGGACATGCAAAGACTCTAGCATGTAGTGTGCTGCGAGAGTTGGAGCCGTGTTTCTAAAATTCAACCACGTACGTTTGAATATAAACCTTGTTTTCTCTTAAACATCACTCGGGGCCTTTCCTTCTGCCGGCACCTGGTCCGGCACCATCCACGAAACCTTCATGAGCGCACTGACCCCCGACTTCACAAAAGCGGCACCTTTCTTCTAGCTGTAAAAGCTCTGCTCGGAGAAGGTTTAAAACGTTGTTCACTAAAATCGTTATGAAATTTCTGTTGCACATTTATCTTGAATTTCTATGGGATTGAAGATATTTTCTGTTGACATTCAATGGCTATACATGCATTACTTTTGCTAGGGGAAAGAGTTAACGGGTGGCGTAAATGCTGCAGTTTGAGAACTTCACAAAAGAAAAGCGCCAGAAATATTTCCACGATGCGCTGCTGTGCCTGCTTCGGCGATGTCATCAACAAACTCTGGTAACTTCTCACCGATTATTTATCAATAATTATACCTCTGGATACATCCGTATTGGGACATCAGCATGCCGTTTCACGTCAACGTGTACGTGCATGTAGAATAGGTTATAGTCTCACCTTTCTTCGCGTGAGTAGGTCTTTTCGTCTCAGCAGGTACACTGCCTGGTCCACACCCAGCAGGCCGACTCGCGTCCCGGCCTTGCCCTTAAGTACCAGCGTCTCCGAGGCGCCAGGCTCCAGAATTTCATCAGGGTGCTCCCTCGCCAACGTAAACTGCACCGGTGGTCCAAATGCCGAGAACAGAGAGCAGTCGGTGGGGAAACACATAGTAGACAAGGACAAGCAGGCCTAAAGGGCACACCATCGTCCCTGGAAATTATCTTGCTTATGGATACTCGGACGGTAAACCATTACTGTGTGGTTGCTGGTCACACAGTGTAGTATTTAGAGCTGGTGCTACACGTATTTGAAGGTGTAACTGTCGTGTTGGAGGGTCTATTAAGAACGTTTGCTGTACATTGAACTACCAGCCACCGGGCACGTACCACTGCAGCGAAAGGCCTTATTTTTCCTTGATGAGTGCAGTTAACACGATTAATAAACTAAATAGCTTATTTGTTAGCCAAGCCATTGTCGCAGACATACACAGCCCCGACTTGGAAGGGACGTTTTTATATTTAAGTGCAGTTGACGGAGCATGGATATCCACTGGGATGATTTGGTGCAGGAATCCGCCGATGAGGTGAATTTATTCAAAGGTTTCATATACACATCCGCAAAGTGACATATGCGAGGAGCCTTATGCAACTGAAAATTATATTTCCTTATGATACCGGCTATGCTGATCATGAAGCAAAACAAGATAAAGAAAGATTAAAGAGTTACATTTTTGGCTATGGATAAAAATGGCTTCGCATGACACTTCCGTCAACGTGTCATTGAACGGTAGATTACACTCCGTCCTTAGTCGCACGCTGTCATTTGAAATGCAAATCCTCGGCGAAGCATTTTGAACAGTAACCCTTCAGATATTCGTCAAAACGTTAAAGAACAAGCAGAAAACATGACTAGTGGCTACCTGTGCAGCGCTGTATCCCAGTAGTGCTAATCTGCGCTGTACGCAGGTCTGTTACGATTGGTAACAGTAAGGGCGGGCAGCAAGGCATTAGGATGTGCAAAAATTATTGACCGGAAGATTAGTAAAGAGCCACTAACTTATTAAATTTTGTTGCTCGAATCTACAAATCTGTAACACAGCAACATGCAGAACAAGAAAAAGAATAAATAAATAAATGAATAATGAAAGAAATGGAAATAAATACAGCGTCTCTGTAATTGGAATTCTTTGGAGCTGCATGACTCATGCAGATGACGCAATGGGGGAAAAATTCATCGCATCGACTGTGATAATGTTATTTCTGATAGTTTTCAGTTCTTCGCAGGCCATTGGAAGGAATTACCGCCGAAAAGCTTTGAAGCTTTAAGAGAATTCATGCTGTTGGACTGCCTGTACGCAACTTTCGATTATCCGTCTTTGAATTACCTAAAGCGTTTTGTCTACTGTTGCGCACAATATTGTTCGCCAGCTCTCTCTCACTCACGTCTGAGCCCTCGGTGCAGGTTGGTTCGGCGTTGACGTAAATGGCGTCTGTGGCGAACTGTCCATCCAGGAAACCGACCACAAGGACCCGGAAGCTGGGTGACATTTCCGGTGTCACGCTGAAAGTCACCCTGCGCTCGAGCACGTTGGTTTCCGTGGCGACTTTGCCTGCTTTCAGCACACGGCCTCGGGACAAAACCTGTCAAGAGAAAAAAAAATCCAGCTGATTTGATTCATTCACGGAGTTTAACGTGCAGAAGCAATGCTGGGACTATGGGAGATGCCGTAGACGCGGGTTCCGGACTGATTCTGCGCATCTGCGGTTCCTTAAGACGCTCCTAAGTCTAAGTACACGACCGTTTTTTTGGATTCCCACAAAACCATAGCTCTAAGCGCCGACTCAGAATAGAGCTGATGGCTCGTAGGTTTATGTAGCTCGTAGTTTATGTTATTCCTGAAAGTCCGCCCAGTGAAATGTAAGCGAGCTCAATTGAGGGTCAGGAAACCAGCCCCGCGTTAGCACTCGGCTAGCCCGAGACGAGACCAGTGTCTTACACCGCCTATTGATGGCTGCAACTTAAATGAGTTAAGGTACGTCTAATAGAATTTTGTGCTCTGAAACAAGTAACGTGAACTGGGTAAGTTGGAATACGTTCAGTGTGTAGGAGTGCAACGAAGGCACGCGGACGAGAAGAGACGACACAAGCGCTGTTCGCCACATTTGTTCTCACTATATCATGGCTTCAGTATGCGTATACGCATGCAAAAACGTATCCGCTTTGCTTATCTAGTGTCAGTGGTAGCTTTCCAAGGGTATGTTTGCGTATTTACAGGCTTTTTCTCAGTGGTTCAAGTCGTACTAGGTATTCTCTTTCAAAGCCTTGGAAATTGAAGTGTAATGTCGATATTATTTGTTTTCAACATCTTGAAAGTGCTTACCACGTAGTAGGCTGACAACACTTGGATTTTCTGAGATGTGAACAGTACTGCCTCAAATGTTGAGTCAACCTGTAAAGAAAAATAAGTAAGAGCTATTCGGATAAAACTGGTGCAGCAAGAAGGAAAAAAAAACTGCAAGAACACAACCGAATTTGCGGACTTCACTGGCAAAAAGCGACAGGAAGTGGTTGAGTGGCCAAAAGTCAATGAATAGAGATAAAAAAAAGAGAAAGAGAGATGGCCGTGACATTAAAATCACAATTATTAATTAGCGCAGATTGTTTTAGACGCCAGCAAAATCCGAGCTTTTGGCCACAAGCTGCCAGTACTTATCCGCGACAGAAAATACTCGTTAAATCGTTAAAACGACCACAGTTAAATTCAATGCCAATACCATTAAGTAAATGTCTTTGGAGTATCAGACTGAGCAGTGGCGATCACACGGGGTCTCACCTTGAACAGCGTCTTGGGGTCCTTCCTCTCGATGAACATATATTTCCCAGAGTTGTCCCGGTACAAGTTCATCGAGAATTCGTTTCGAGCTTGCTGCTCGGCTCTATACTTTGGATCAGCGGTTTCCACCTGTGCACGACAGCATGTTACACTGTGTACCAGGTCCAAACAACGAAGGTTCACAAGAAGAGGGTGGTTTGAAAAGAGATACAGTAGTCGAAATGTGGTCGGAGAGCGGTCGAACGAGGTTTTTTATGGCTATAAGACCCAACGCTTTGACAAGAGAAATTGCCTGCGTCAAAACGATGATTCCAGCCTGATGTATGCCTTGTTGGACCACTGTAGATCGTAGCTTACTGGGGAAGTGTGCTCATAATTGAGAAAGGTCAAGACGTCAGAAGCTTACTCTGGGAGTCCCTCATTTTCTCTTTCCTTCGCGGCAGAACAGAGGGGACGTATTTTGGTACCAAGCCTTTCTTAACTGTCTTCCTTTGCTCAATCATGTTATAAAAGACAGTACCAGAAAGCCGACTTCCCCGGGACAAAGTTTAGGAACAAGATTTACCACTGGGGGGGGGGGGGGGGAGCTTAAAAAAAGACTACAAGATAATGGAAAACAAACGTGTTACGCATACTACGGACGTACAAATATGCTAACCGACGCCCAGTAAATCGGGGGCCCATACCGAAGCATACGGCTTTAAGTTCAAGTTGTGACTCTTGAGACCAGATAAAGACCCGTAATAAAATATCTTGCTTTCAGTTTTTACTACCCACTGTTACGTTGTTTCAAACAACAACAACAACAACAACAACAACAACAACAACAACAACAACAACAACAACAACAACAACAACAACAACAACAACAACAACAACAACAACAACAACAACAACAACAACAACAACAAAACCGACGACGACGACAACGCCGACGACTACAACAACGACTACAACAACGACGACTACAACAACAACATTATTTGCTCAAATAACCATGGTTAGGTGCGCAAAGCAGCACAGTCATATGCGAGGACAAAGTTACTACAAGTTTTTTATCATAAAAAGTATTTATTTACTTATGCACATTGTAGGTGTAACGTTGCTCGGTGGCATTTTGTGCTGATACTGCATCCTAGAGTGCTACGTCCTCTGGCGGGATATGCGATATAGTTCGTGGTCGGTATTCGTTTTCAGTGTCGATGCAGTAGTCTCGTACAATGTAGTGTTAAAATTAAAATTAAATTATGGGGTTTTACGTGCCGAAACCACTTTCTGATTATGAGGCACGCCGTAGTGGAGCACTCCGGAAATTTCGACCATCTGGGGTTATTTAACATGCACCTAAATCTATATACACGGGTGTTTTCGCATTTCGCCCCCAACTAAATGCGGTCGCCGTGGCCGGGATTCAATCCCGCGACCTCGTGCTCAGCAGCACAATACCATAGAACGTAGTGTCAACTTCCCCCAAAGTTATAGGGAAGAAGGGTGGCAAAAGAGCTTTCTTTTTGTTCTCGGTTAGCTCTCGTAATTCATTTCTGAAAACGTCCGAGGGGATATGCAAGGAGTCTCAGGCAAGTATAGAAACAATATATATATATATATATATATATATATATATATATATATATGTACATTCTGTACTGCTGCTCTCCTTAGCAGTTGGCCGGTACAATAATTCAGCTGTACAGCGCAAGGAAATCAAAGTATATGTTACACAAAAAGACACACACACACACACACACACACACAAACACACACACACACACACACACACACACACACACACACACACACACACACACACACACACACACACACACACACACACACACACACACACACACACACACACACACACACACACACACACACACACACACATCATCATCATCATCATCATCAGCCTAGTTACGCCCACTGCAGGGCAAAGGCCTCTCCCATACTTCTCCAACTACCCCGGTCATGTACTAATTGTGGCCATGTTGTCCCTGCAAACGTCTTAATGTCATCCGCCCACCTAACTTTCTGCCGCCCCCTGCTACGCATCCCTTCCCTTGGAATCCAGTCCGTAACCCTTAGTGACCATCGGTTATCTTCCCTCCTCATTACATGTCCGGCCCATGCCCATTTCTTTTCCTTGATTTCAACTAAGATGTCGTTTACCCGCGTTTGTTGCCTCACCCAATCTGCTCTTTTCTTATCCCTTAACGTCACACCCATCATTCTTCTTTCCATAGCTCGTTGCGTCGTCCTCAATTTCAGCAGAACCCTTTTCGTAAGCCTCCAGGTTTCTGCCCCATATGTGAGTACTGGTAACACACAGCTGTTATACACTTTCCTTTTGAGGGATAGTGGCAACCTGCTGTTCATGATTTGAGAATGCCTGCCAAACGCACCCCAGCCCATTCTTATTCTTCTGGTTATTTCAGTCTCATGATCCGGATACGTGGTCACTACCTGCCCTAAGTAGATGTATTCCCTTACGACTTCCAGTGCCTCGCTGCCTATCGTAAACTGCTGTTCTCTTCCGAGCCTGTTAAACAATACTTTAGTTTTCTGCAGATTAATTTTCAGACCCACCCTTCTGCTTTGCCTCTCCAGGTCAGTGAGCATGCATTGCAATTGGTCTCCTGAGTTACTAAGCAAGGCAATATCATCAGCGAATCGCAAGTTGCTAAGGTATTCTCCATCAACTTTTATCCCCAATTCTTCCCACTCCAGGCCTCTGAAAACCTCCTGTAAACATGCTGTGAATAGCATTGGAGATATCGTATCTCCCTGTCTGACGCCTTTCTTTATAGGGATTTTGTTGCTTTCTTTGTGGAGGACTACGGTGGCTGTGGAGCCGCTATAGATATCTTCCAGTATCTTTACATATGGCTCATCTACACCCTGATTCCGTAATGCCTCCATGACTGCTGAGGTTTCGACTGAATCAAACGCTTTCTCGTAATCAATGAAAGCTATATATAAGGGTTGGTTATATTCTGCACATTTCTCTATCACTTGATTGATAGTGTGAACATGGTCTATTGTTGAGTAGCCTTTACGGAATCCTGCCTGGTCCTTTGGTTGACAGAAGTCTAAGGTGTTCCTGATTCTATTTGCGAAGCAGGAGGTTGTTTGGCCCGAGGCGTTGGCCTTAACGACGTTTCCAGCCCTGTCTGTGTGTGCCAATGGGGCACACTGATGCCTTGTGCAGCCCCTGCTGCTGCAGCTTTTTTCTCTTGCACCTAGACACACACACACACACACACACACACACACACACACACACACACACACACACACACACACACACACACACACACACACACACACACACACACACACACACACACACACACACACACACACACACACACACACACACACACACACACACACACACACACATATATATATATATATATATATATATATATATATATATATATATATATATATATATATATATAGCCGCATCACCTGTAGGTTCCTACCTTGAATTTAAATCCCGCGTCGTTAGTCCTGGAGGCGACGAAGAAAGTCACAACACCGTTTTTATTGGTCTTGTAGGTGTTAGGCGACACGTGGCATCTTTCGCACGTCAGCCTAGTCGGCACATTCGCTGCGGGCTCACCGTTGGCGTACGTCACATCCGCCTGCGAGCGTTGAAGAGGCGGAGTAGAGAAATCGGTGAAAACGCAAATTGATTGATAACAGCTCGACAAAACAGAAATAACAGGACGCGAAAAGACGGTGCAAAGACAAAGCATAGGTTGATATAGACACTACAAACTAACTGTCATTTCCAGAGATCATAGTACACGCAATTCAGATGAGGGGCTCAGTGGAGTAGAGAGAGAGAGAAAGAGAGAGAGCATAGAATGACCGGTAGTTTAACCAGAGGTAGTTCCGGTTGGCTACCCTGCTTGGCGGAAGGAATAGTGGAATAAGAAAAGAAAGATAGTGGAAAGGAGCGAGAGAGAGAAAGAAAGACGAGCACAAACAAACCGATCACCCTATAGAGCGGTGGGGGACGTCGTTCTTGAAGTATATCTTGAAGGCCCGTAGACCGCAGGAGTCTTAGTAACGGGAATAAAGCCTTCGGTGCTGATGTTATTTGAAAGCACTGGCCTAGTTCTTTTATTGCTGATAGAGGACGAGTGTGCAATTGGTCCGTCACTCTGCACATAACTTGCCTCTCGGCATTGTGGCGCGGGCAGGCACAGATAATGTGTGCGAGCGTCTCTTCACAGCGGGATGTGTCACACGTGAGCATATTGGCGTTTCCAATAAGGAACACATAAGAGTTGGAATAGGAGGAGGAGGAAAAGAAGGAAGGAAATGTAAGGAGGTTAACCAGGTGCAAGTCTGGTTTGCTAAGCTACACGGGGGAAGGTTTTTAAGGAAAGAAAAGAAAGGAGAGGGAGGGAAGAAGGTGCTATCCGTGTGAATAAATGTGGTTTTCCATAACTTCACGCCTATAATGGGTCACTGAGGCCAGTCGATTTCATGAAACGTAGCATTACCCACGTCACTTTGTAAGCCTGCAATGCGTGCCGCCATGGTCCGAGAATCTTAGTCTCTGAAAATGGTCTGCTGTCTAATGGGTTTAACACCCTCCGAAGAACGTCGCGTTCGATGTCACAGATAATACAGACACACAACACGTGCTCTTTCGTCTCGTGAGCCACAGGTAGGTGTGTCGGACATTCCAAAAAATAATGGGTAGCCTTTCGTAAAAGCCACTCCAAACCAGAGGCGGCACAGTAAAGTTGCATCGCGGCGGGAGAAGTTCGACTGAATATGCAGCTTCAATGTAGGATCCAATCGGTGGAGATGGCAGTTGGAGAAAATCACGGTGTTCCACAAAGTATCAGTCTTCGTTTGAGCAAGTAAACGATGATCACTCGACGCGTCTGTCCTTGATAAGGGTATAGAAAGTGTCAGGGTTTCTTTACGGGCTGATCGGGTGGCATCATCAGCAAGGTCATTTTGAACGACGCCACAGTGCCCCGAAAGCCATTGGAAGATGATGTCATGTACGTTTATGAGGGCTTGATGGATAATCTCGCTGGTCTCAAGCACCAGTTCTTCATAAGTCTTGCATCGTAAGGCTGTTTGCAAACTCCGAAGGGCTGCCTTGGAGTCACAACAAACGAGTCACATTCGATAGTTTGCTTGTGCGATGTAATTAACCGCGGCACGTAGGGCGGCAAGTTCTGTTGCCGTAGAGGTCGTTATATGGGACACTTTTAATGTAATTGTGACTTGCAAGGCCGAAATGATAACAGCGCCTGTGTAGCTGGTGGGTGAGACAGATCAATCGGTGTGAATGTGCGTTCTTGGTTGATATGCCTCGTTCAGTAATGACAGTGTTAACTGACGTAGAGCCACTGTTTAATGACGGGTCCTCTTCACAATTCACGGAATCGTGAGGCGTACTTGTGGCTGCCGTGGGGGCCACAGGGGTAACAGTGTTGTTGTAAGTAACAGCTGCTGGCTTAAAGCCCGACGGAAGGTAGTGTTGCGTTTCGCCTGCGACACGTGGTTTTGCCGGCGCGACTGCGGCGGGGCGGCAGACATTTTGGCCCGATCGTCGTCGCCGCAACGCTCATCGGCAGGTGTTTCCAGGCGCGACTGCGGCGATGCGACCGCAAAGGATCACCCTCTCATTCCAGTCATTGTGCCCGAACCAGGCGATGCGAAAGCAGGGATCATCCTCTCATTACAGTCATTGTGCCCGACCGGCAGCGCTACAACAGGGTGCTACGAGATCGTGCTCGACATGGTGCTACGGCAGCGCTTCGACAGGGTGCTACGAGATCGTGCTCGACATGGTGCTACGGCAGCGCTACGACAGTGTGCGTCACCATTAGCCCATTGTACATTCACGTGCTCGTCTTTTGAGGGGTTCCTTCTTGCCCTCAACTGCGAGAGTATAAAAACAGCTGCCCCCGGACGCCAAAAGGAGGGCTCCGATTTCTTCTGTTGAGTAAAGTGCTCTCCCGTCTCTCTACTTCGGTCAAACCTGACCGCCAACTCTTTGCGATGTTAAAATAAACAAGTTGTTTTGTTGTTACCAGTCGACTCTTGCTTTGCCGGGACCTTCGGATGCTTCCAGTTGTACCCCAGGCCGCCAGGCCAACGCTACCCTTGGGGCTTGCGACCCAGGTACAACCACGGGCGTCAGCGCCGAGTTCCCAACAGATCGTACCAGCGGTGCGATCCAAACATCTGGTTGGCAGCGGTGAGATCGCCTACGACTTCAAACAACTGTCTGCCAGCGGTGAGATCGCGACAACGGAGGCCAGCAGCGAAGAGATGCAGTTGACTGTATGCTGAGCAGCTCATCGACGATCCGGGAGCAGTGCAACGAGCCCTGTGTGATGACTGGTTGCCTGCAGCGGAACGACTGCGCGGAATTCCTGCCTGCGAGGTTTGGTGAGTGCGGGACTTTCTTCTTCTGAGCTTTGCCAGGCTTTTGTTAGTGTTAGAAACAGAGCTGGTAATTGTGGTTGTCGTTGCTGCCGGGTTAGTTTGCGGCAAGACAATAATAGGCAGTAGAGAAAGCAGCATTCAGAGCAGCCATGGATTTGAAGTCGTTGCGCAAACCGAAATTGTTGGAGCTTGCAAGAGAGTTGGGTCTGGATGTCTCAGACAAACTAAGAAAACCTGAACTGCTAAAGGCTATTCTTGAGTTAGAGGCTGAGGATGACGAGCTGTCGGAATGCCTTGAGACTATTGAGGAGAGGTCAAAAAGACAGGAGCGCGAACTTAAAGAGCAAAAAGAGAAACAGGAGCGCGAACTTAAAGAGCAAAAAGAGAGACAGGAGCGTGAACTTAAAGAACAGAAAGAAAAAGAAGAGCGCGAACACGCATTGGAAATGAAGGGTCTCGAGGTAGAGATGGAACGCGCTCGTAATGGAAGTCAGGCACACGGTGCAGGAGAACGAGTATTGTTCAAAATGACTGACCTGATGCGGCCGTTTAAGCTTGGAGAGGACATTGGTTTGTTCCTGGTTAACTTTGAGCGAACGTGCGAGAAGCAGGGGTTCTCTCGGGAAACGTGGCCACAGCGCTTGCTCACTTTGTTACCCGGCGAGGCGGCCGACGTAGTCGCTCGCTTGGATAGAGAGGAAGCAGAGGATTTCGACAAAGTAAAATCGAGTCTGCTAAAAAAGTACCGGCTGTCTGCGGAGGCGTTCCGTCGGAAGTTTCGGGAAAATGAGAAAGGCAGAAGTGAGTCATATACAGAGTTTGCGTATAGGCTTATGTCGAACATGCAGGAGTGGCTCAAAGAAGAGAAAGCGTTTGGTGACCACGATAAAGTTCTGCAGTGTTTCGGGCTAGAACAGTTTTATAGTCGGTTACCGGAGAACGTGCGATACTGGGTCTTGGATAGGCCAGACGTTTGTACGGTGGCTAAAGCCGCTGAGCTAGCCGAGGAGTTTGTGACGCGTCGGGCTCGCGGAGCTAAGGACGGTCAAAAGGCTGAATTTGGCTCGAAGTTTGAGAGGCCGAAGTTCACGCCCATGAGATTAAAGGGGGACACGCGTAGTGCGGATGCGAGCGAAAGCAGTCCGACCAAACGTAAAGAGACGGCGGCAGCCAAACGCAGAAAGCGGTTCGAGATGAGGCGAGCGCGCTTGTGTTATACGTGCCAGAAGCCGGGTCACTTTTCGGCGCAGTGTCCGGAAACAACACCAAAAGTTGTGTTTTTTTCAATAGGCAGCACTGACGAGAACATGAAGCTTCTCGAGCCTTACATGCGAGACCTCCTCGTGAACGGGAAAGAGTGCCGAGTGCTTCGCGATTCCGCAGCTACGATGGATGTAGTTCACCCGTCTTATGTAGAACCCCATATGTTCACGGGCGAGTGCGCGTGGATCAAGCAAGCCGTGGAAGCTCATAGCGTGTGTCTGCCAGTAGCAAAGGTGCTTATTGAAGGACCTTTCGGAGCGCTTGAGACGGAGGCGGCAGTGTCATCTATGCTGCCCCCCCAGTACCCGTACCTATTTTCAAACAGGTCCGATCACCTCCTGCGCGAGATGGGGCTTTTGTTTGGTGAAGCTAATGTTCAGGCCTTAACCAGGTCGAAGGTTCGGGAGCTCGCTGCAAAGGCGGTAGTTGCGGGGCCGACGTTATCAAACAACGAAAAAGGGTCAGAGGCGCAGCAAGCTGATATTCAGAGCACGCCCGAACTGAATAAACTTGAGTCTGTAACGTTAAAGGCGCCAGATACTGGAGAGGAAACGCCCGACGCGGGAAAGTTAGAAGAGCTATCTACTGATTTGCTCATCGCGCCTACGTCAGACGGACTTGATAGGTTGCTAAAAGTCAGCCGGACGGATTTGATAGCCGAGCAAAAAAAGGATGGCAGCCTGGAAAACGTGCGCTGCAATGTCAAAGAAGGTATCGCCAGGAAAACTGCGCGTTTTGTGGAAAGAGGTGGAGTCCTGTACCGGAAGTATCTAGACCGCAGAGGAGTGGAGTTCGATCAGCTGATCGTGCCTCAATGCTATCGTCAAGATCTGTTGCGCTTGTCACACGGGGGTTCGTGGTCCGGACACCTAGGAGTTAAGAAAACTAAGGACCGTCTGTTGCAAGAGTACTATTGGCCAGGGTGTTTTCGGGACGCAGACCATTTCGTGAGGACATGTGACACTTGTCAGCGGGTGGGCAAACCAGGGGACAAATCAAGGGCGCCGTTGAAATTGGTACCTATCATAACGGAGCCTTTTAGACGGCTCGTTATTGATACAGTGGGACCTCTGCCGGTAACAGCCACGGGGTACAGACACATTTTGACTGTGATCTGCCCAGCGACAAAGTTCCCTGAAGCAGTGCCGCTTAAAGAACTCAGCTCAGTTGAGATAGTTAATGCACTACTGTCCATATTTGCGCGAGTTGGTTTTCCTGCGGAAATCCAATCAGATCAGGGCACAGTGTTTACTAGCGCTTTGACGACAACTTTTCTCGAAAGGTGTGGGATAAAGCTGCTACACAGCTCAGTGTACCACCCACAGTCGAATTCCGTTGAGAAGCTCCACTCCGTCATGAAGCGCGTGTTGAGAGCGTTGTGTTTTGAACATCGAACTGACTGGGAGCTGTGTCTGCCTGGGGTGATGTTTGCGTTAAGAACCGCGCCGCATGCAGCTACGGGGTTTTCGCCAGCTGAACTGGTGTACGGTCGCTCGCTTCGATCTCCGCTTCGCATGCTTCGAGAATCATGGGAAGGTAGGGGCGACGACCCAGTCGTGGTGGAGTACGTACTTAAGCTCCTCGAACGCTTAAGAAGGGCACAGGAGTTGTCAGGTGAAGCAATGACAAAGGCCCAGCAGAGGGCCAAGGTTTATTATGATCGGACAGCCAGGGCCCGTCGTTTTGAGGTGGGCGATGAGGTCATGATATTGCGCACATCGCTAAACAACAAACTAGACGTGCAGTGGGAGGGCCCAGCACGAATTGTTCAGAAACTGTCGGACGTTAACTACGTGGTAAGTCTGCCAGGAAAGCGGAAAGCACAGCAAGTTTACCACTGTAATCTGCTCAAACCTTATAGACAAAGGGAAGCAGTGGTGTGCATGATGGTAAACGTTCCTGAAGAGCTTCCGGTCGAGCTTCCGGGACTAGGCTCAGTGACGAACAGGGAAGACACCGGTCAAGTCATTAGTGACCTTATCAGTAAAGCACCGCTGTCGCCCGAGCAGAAAACCGAACTACACCAGCTATTACAAGAGTTTCAAGGTCTGTTCTCTGAGAGGCCTGGTAGGACTTCTGTACTTACTCATGATATAGAACTTACCTCCCCAGAGCCAGTACGGTCCAAGGCGTACCGGGTGTCACCCCGCCAGAGCGATATTATGGAGGCTGAGGTAAAGAAAATGCTACAGCTCGGTGTTATTGAGGCAGGTGAGAGTGATTATACCTCCCCTTTGATTTTAGTTGAGGTACCGGGCAAGGAACCTCGTCCTTGCGTCGACTACCGCAGGCTTAATTCCATCACTAAGGATCAAATTTATCCGATCCCTAACATCGAGGAGCGCCTTGAGAAAGTTAGTAGCGCTCAGTTTATTTCTACCCTAGATCTTGTCAGGGGTTATTGGCAGGTTCCACTTACAGAAGAGGCTAGTAGGTATGCGGCGTTCATTTCACCAATGGGAACATTCCGTCCTAAAGTGTTGAGTTTTGGTTTGAAGAACGCGCCATACTGTTTTTCAAGTCTCATGGATAAAGTGTTGCGGGGACAGCAAGAATTCGCTTTACCGTATCTAGACGACGTAGCGATATTCTCCGCATCCTGGTCTGAGCATATGGCACACTTGCGGGCAGTGCTAACCCGCCTGCGCGAAGCGGGCTTGACAGTCAAGGCTCCTAAGTGCCAGTTAGCACAGGCCGAGGTTGTCTACCTCGGTCACGTGATTGGTCAGGGTCGTCGCCGCCCCTCTGAAATAAAAGTGGCCGCTGTGCGAGACTTTCCGCAACCGCGCACCAAGACCGATATTCGGTCGTTCTTGGGTGTCGCCGGCTACTATCAGAGGTACATCCCTAGGTACTCTGATATCGCGGCTCCCCTGACGGATGCTCTAAGAAAAACAGAGCCTCAAACAGTCGTCTGGGACGAGACAAAGGAAAGAGCTTTTAGCGCCCTAAAGAGTGCCCTAACAAACCAGCCTGTGCTACGATCGCCAGACTATACAAAAGGGTTCGTTGTTCAGTGCGATGCTAGTGAGCGAGGCATGGGCGTTGTACTGTGCCAACGGGAAAATGGAGAAGTAGAACACCCCGTCCTGTATGCTAGTCGTAAGCTGACCAGTCGTGAGCAGGCGTATAGCGCCACCGAGAAAGAGTGTGCGTGTCTCGTGTGGGCCGTTCAGAAATTGTCATGCTATCTAGCCGGCTCGAGGTTTATCATTGAGACGGATCACTGCCCTCTCCAATGGCTGCAGACCATCTCTCCCAAAAATGGCCGCCTCCTGCGCTGGAGCCTCGCTTTACAACAATATTCCTTTGAGGTGCGTTACAAAAAGGGGAGTCTCAACGGTAACGCCGATGGCTTAAGTCGAAGCCCCTAACGTAGGAATCAGCCTCAAAATTGTTTGTTACTGATGTTTTTCTTCCTGAGGCAGGATTTTTTTTTAACATATTGCTTTTGTTTAGTGTTTCAAATTGATGATATGCTTTCTAGTGCAATTTTTCAATTTGTGGACGCGTTCTGAGTGATGCTAGACTACTGTAAGGAAATAGGCAGGGGTATAAAAAGGGGAAAGAGCCTGGCAGGGCTTAGTGAGGGTTGTGCCGTGCTTGCTGACTGAGCGGTTGAGTTTCAGCGTAGTTCTAACGCTTGCCGGGAACGAGAACAAAAATGTGAACTCTCCCGAAGTCACTTTGCAGTGTCCCGTGCGAACCTGAACGAGAGAACGAGGCCTTCTCTGTGCGCTGCGCTCAAGAAACGTCGAGGGACGCCCGACTTCGGTTATGAGCATCATCGAGCGACATCCCTCCGGACAGCGGATGCAGTCCCCTGTCCATCGGGATCTCCTTCCCCCGGCGGGGCGGTCTGTTGCGTTTCGCCTGCGACACGTGGTTTTGCCGGCGCGACTGCGGCGGGGCGGCAGACATTTTGGCCCGATCGTCGTCGCCGCAACGCTCATCGGCAGGTGTTTCCAGGCGCGACTGCGGCGATGCGACCGCAAAGGATCACCCTCTCATTCCAGTCATTGTGCCCGAACCAGGCGATGCGAAAGCAGGGATCATCCTCTCATTACAGTCATTGTGCCCGACCGGCAGCGCTACAACAGGGTGCTACGAGATCGTGCTCGACATGGTGCTACGGCAGCGCTTCGACAGGGTGCTACGAGATCGTGCTCGACATGGTGCTACGGCAGCGCTACGACAGTGTGCGTCACCATTAGCCCATTGTACATTCACGTGCTCGTCTTTTGAGGGGTTCCTTCTTGCCCTCAACTGCGAGAGTATAAAAACAGCTGCCCCCGGACGCCAAAAGGAGGGCTCCGATTTCTTCTGTTGAGTAAAGTGCTCTCCCGTCTCTCTACTTCGGTCAAACCTGACCGCCAACTCTTTGCGATGTTAAAATAAACAAGTTGTTTTGTTGTTACCAGTCGACTCTTGCTTTGCCGGGACCTTCGGATGCTTCCAGTTGTACCCCAGGCCGCCAGGCCAACGCTAACCTTGGGGCTTGCGACCCAGGTACAACCACGGGCGTCAGCGCCGAGTTCCCAACAGATCGTACCAGCGGTGCGATCCAAACAGTAGCCTTGATGCGTCCAAACAAGTTTGGAAAATGTGGCTTGAGGTGTTTGTGCTGGAAAAGCAGCAAGACAGTGCCTAGGTGACCTAACGTTGTCAATTGATATATATGCTGGAACCAAGTAGTCTTTAGCAATCATGATTGTTGCGTGAGTCGAGGCGCATCGTGGTAGTCCAAGACAAGTTCGTAGAGCCTGGCCTTGCAAACTTTCGAGGGGACGAATATTTGTTTTACTTGTGTTCGCCAAAACTGGCAAGCAGTACTGTAAGAAACCCGAAAACAGTGTTCTGTACAACTGCAGCATGGCCCGTACCGACATGCCCCAGGATTTTCTGCACAGGAACTTTATTATATGTACAATCGAAATTAGTCTCCATTCAGGCACATGGAGTGGAGGCTCCACGAAGGTCGCTCCTATAATCACACCTAAGAAGCGATGATACTTCTGGCATGTGACAGCCCGGCCATAGAGAGAAACAGGGTACGGCAACATGGGTTTGCGCGTAAACGCTATTGACGGGCATTTTTTGGTGGACACACTATGGCCTTTTTTTCCGATATATGAACAAGTTAGGGTGGCTGCCCGCTAAATTCTTGCGCGCACTTGAAGACGAAGCAGCGCAGAAGACCAAAGACAAATATAATCAGCGCACATTGATAGCTGAATTCTCTTGGGTAATATTTCAGCAAGGCTAACCATAGTTAGGTTAAAGAGACAAGGGCTCAATACCCCGGCCTGTGGGACGTCAACGTAAGTATAATAGTTCGCAGTTGGGCCATCTTTGGTCTTTCACGAAGAAGGACGTTCTCGTGAAAAAGTCGCAGATCCACTGAAACATTCGGCCACTAATTCCAACAACCTGCCTTCACTCGAGGATCCCTTCATGTGTGACATTATCGTACGCCCCTTACATATCAAGAAAGAGCGCCACTGATATGCGCTTGAGGCATTTTTCTTGTTCTATGAACGGCGTCTATTGATGACCTGCATCGCTGAAAACCTGTCATGGAGTCAGGGTACACATTGTGACGTTCAAGATACCATTCTAGGCGTGTAAGTATGATCTTTTTCATTACTTTCCCTCTCCAGCTTGCCAGGGCAATGACATCAAGTCGACAAGCGACTTTCCTTGTTTGAGTAGCGGTACGAGCCTATTAATCTTCCATTGCTGAGGAACAATGATGGCGATGATCGGAGTTTATTGGCGCAAGAGGAACAATGCCTTCATGCCATGAGTGGTCGTAGTAATTCAACAGTCCTTGCCTGGCCTCTTGCCTAAGATAGGAAATAGCTGCATAGGTGAGGCCGTCGCGCCCTGGTGAAGATAACGTCGAGAAGCAGCAAAGGGACGTCCAGTTCTTTCATAGTAAATGAAATTTCCATTTCTGGGACGCCAGACACAAGGACGACACTCAGGTATTCGGCGTTGGGGCTGACACACACACCAGCGACCCGCACACAAAAATCATTCACCGCGTCAAGTTGTGTCTGGCAGTGGTGTAGCGCTAACGTCATGAAAGGATGGCGCAGTTTCGGAGATGAGCGCAGAAGAGTTGGAGTAAATAAGAATAACAGTTTAGGGAGCAACAATAAGCGAACCAGGGAAGCATTAGCCCGGAGCGAACTATTCGGCAAGGAGACACGTCCTCATCAATTCCTGATGAAGACGAATCTCCTGGTCCTATCGGTGGCTTCAGATTAGAGACTCAGGGTTCATGTTGTCTTATTCGCTTACTGTTGATTGATACGTGTATGGTAGTTACCTGCAAGTATCTCTACATATAGGCCAAACCTATGATATGCATGCAGGTTTCCTGTTAACAGTACTCCATCTAATCATCGGCCACCGTCGACTTCCATTTGCTTGTTACCGGTTACATTGTGTTACAACTTATCACTTCTGCGCGTTACGCTGCCTGAAAAAAATCTAGTTCTTGTTCCCTAATGCCAGCAATTGCAGAATGCAAGTACGTTTAACCATCACTATCATCGCGTTTATGTCCACTGCAGGACAAATGCCTCTTCCAGCGAATCTGCCATTTACCCCTGTCTTGCGCCAGATGATTCCATCTGATGCCAGCGAATTTCTTGATTTCATCACACGCTCACTGCATCACAAGCTAAGAGCGTTTGCACCTGGCTTTGCTTTGATCAATGGTTAAGCCAGCGACGGTGGTCTGCTCTCACCGTTACGTAGAACTTTGCTCCCGGCTTGAAGCTCTTCTCGCTCCGTGCCGTCGACACCAGGAACGGCGACGTGGAGAAGACGGCCTGCTCGCTGCGCGAAGTCTCCCGTATTCCCGTCGCCTCCTCGATGACCGTCGCCTCGACCACGAGACGAGCGCGCGCCTCGAAGAGGGCGCGCAGCTTGTGCTCGCTCAGCCTGGCGTCTACTTCGGCCCGTGCCAGCGTGTACACGGCGTCGCCGTATTCTAGCTGCAAGAGGTGCGTCGACGTTGTAGCACGACGTAGGCACAAGTAATTATCGCTGCTTCTGAATGCATCAATTCTACGCAGCGATGTATTTCTCGATCAATCTCCGCAGTGACATGCTTTACAAGGTTTCGGTGGTGGACTCTTACTGCCGGTTGTGTGCGTCGAATGTAGGGGAAAGGGGGAGTGTGCGAGTTTTCAACATTTTCTAACAACGAATCGAATAACGTACTATTCGAGCAAGTCCTCGAATCAAATTGTCCTTATTCGCCCCCCTCCCCCAAATACGAATATTTTAAAATAGTTTTCGAATACTTCCCATCGCCTTCTGTGCATGATCAACCGAACTATTGTAGCAAATATACGACACCTTTCGTTGCGGCTATAGTGTATGCAGGGTGTCCCACATAACTTGAGCCATACATTAAAGGTATGCAAATGCCACGTAGCTGGACAGAACAAAAGTAATGTTGTTTGCCGTCACTTGGAGGTACTCGCATTATTTTTTTCATTATGCCTAACTACATAATTAGTCCTAATTAATTATCAACTTCTCAAATATTATAAATAAATGAAAAATGTCAATGAGAAAATTGCAGAGCGACGTGAAAAACTCCCGATACTCCTTTCTGTTGCTCAATACGTGCTACATAAAAGTGTATTGGCGAGCGTGAAAGAGGCCCGGAAATGCACGCAATATTGCCGCGCGACTGGCCGCTCGAGGCACATTGCGCGTATTCGCGGTCCATGAAGGCAGGCTTTGCGGCTAAACCGCGATCATTCGCTTTTAAATGTTGCTCATACGAAACATTGGACAGGGCGTGTTGCTCAAGTTGTAGTGTTAACGAATGTCGGAGCTACGTGTTTTTATCGCATTAAACGTGACTGCCCTTTGTTACATTGTTGTTTCGTAATATTGTGGCACCGCCTGCAGCGGCCACTCAGAGCAGAAAAAAAGCAACACTCTTTTTTTTTTCTCTCACCCCGTCGTAATAGACGACGGCAATTTTATGTTTAGTCAAGATGGTATGAACAGGGGCTAACTGGCCCGCACGGTATGGCTTATAAACTTCATCTGACAATACATGACGGCCTGTGCTTCGAAGAGTTCTCAGTATGCGAAGGAACTGCTTATTTGCTCCTAATGTTGCATTTTTGTGCTTCTAAGAAGCCAAGCTTCCGAATGTGCAGGGTAATAAAAGACACTTGTCAGCGTTTGAAGACTAGGATATAACATTGTTTTATATTAATGGCGCAAACGGACTGTTCAATATTTCATTCAACAATTATTGGAAAAGCATTTCATTCGATTCGCTTCCTCCAGTACACGATTCGTAGTCGATCCGTTCTTAAAACATACAAATACTTGCTCTGCCATAGTTCCTAAATTGTTTTATGTATTACTCAACATCTCCAGTAGCGTACCAAGCAAGCTTGTCCAATTAAAATATAAGGCAGCTTTTTACAAGCTCTATATGGCTAGCCGATTTGTCCGTCCGTCTGTCGCCTATACGCTGAAAGCTTCCGGGCGCAACTCCATGCGCATGCGCGAAAAAAGAAAGAGAGGAGCGCGATTGGCCTGCGCCGGTAGTGACGTCGTTGCTCCCCGTCGCAGCCGAGCGCGCGCGCAGAAGTTTCTCTCCGTCTCTGAAATGGGTAAGCCTCGCGTCATAGATACACCTGAGGAGCAGGCAGCTTTTGAACAGCAACGCCACGAGCAGAACCGGGAACGAGCTCGTCTGCGCCGTGCGGATGCTGCAGCCCAGGTACAACAACAGGCTCGTGCAGCCGAACGCAAGCAGCAACTGCATACCGAGTATCCGGCAGCCTACAAAGCCGTCGTTTAATGAACCGTCGGGATTAACCCAGTGTAAAATAGTTTCAGCTAAGCTAGTTAACTATCTGTACGGACTCCTGTGGCGGTGATTTTTTATATCACATCGCAGATGAGCTCACAACAATGGTAAGTATATGGCTAATGCCCCACGTACAGATAGAGACTGGCTTACCGTCTACTTAATTAGAATTCAGTGCTATAAAACGAAATGATATGAAATTTAGTAGGTAGTAACAAATATTCCTTCTTCGGGAAGCAAAAACGAGGGTTCGCTGCAAGAGCTAAGAGGAGAGTTCTGGGTATCTAACCAAACCTGGCGCCATCAAACTCCACAAATCTCCTTTAGATTTGAGGATTTCCGTAGATCACAATTATCGTCAGCATATTCTATGGCCAATACAGGACGAAGGCCTCTCACAGCCCTACCAGCGGTCTTCAATTACACCTGTTCCGCGGCAGCTGATTCCATCCGACGCCTGCAAGTTTCCCGATTTCTGCAGGTCTTCTTCCGACCAATCACCAAAGCGAAAGTCTATGCATCGTCTACGACACTGTGCCCTGCCAACTGAGGTACGTACCGTCTTAGGCGTGCCACTGGTGCCGATCTCCTCCACGGCGCCCAGCTCGTTCTTGACAGAAAATCGGAAGGAAACAACGCCCCGGACGTATTGTTTGTTGACGAACCTGCGGAGATAGTTGTATGTTGATCGCCCTCTTCTGAATCGCACATTTCCACGGCAATGCCACCAAACACAAAACGAATCTAAACATGAATGGGCTCAGTTGCAATGAGCTACAGGTGAGCTTTTGCGTCGTTACAGGAGGAGGTTCTGCGGCAGTCAGTTGCATATTTTCTCTCTTACAACTGGAGGAGAAATCTGCGAACTTACTTTGCTCGAACGTTAATAGTGATGTTGTTGAAGTCTGGCAGGATGTAGTCGACTGTTTTCAACTGCACTGAAAACCGCGGGAGCACTGGAACAAAGCAAGAACAAAAGAACAAAGTATATAACCTCTCCTTTTGCTAAAGAGCTTAAAGGAACAAAAATTTATTTAGGAAATGACAGATAGGTTGGTCTGAGGTTGACTGCTCTAGCCTGCTACTATGGACCGGGATAAGATGAAAGGGAGAAAAGGAGGGTTAAGGATAGGGATTAATTGGAGAACTGAGAAGAATAGCTGCAGGTTTTAGGGCGCTATAACGTAAAGCTATTCCAAACTTTTCTATTCCAATTCTGCAATCAGCCCTCCGCGATTGGTCAAAAACTTTTTTGAACTACCCCCACGTGGTCTGTCTATCACAAGCCGTTACGAAAACCGCGATAGCTCCCCATCTGATATAACGCGTACGCACTGATTATGCATCTTTGGACCAAAATAAAAAAATAGTTATTTCTGATTCGACGCCTTTTAGCCATTAACCCTCGGCTGTTCGTCAAAAGGCTTCGGGTTGCACCCACTTGACCTGCCTGTCACGCGACGTCACAAAACAGCGAAAACTCACTACGTCAGAGTGACATGCACGCGTTAAAGATGCATTAATATGCCGAAAAAAACAGATTTTTGTTTCTGAATAGGTGCAGGCTGCCCCAATCCGAAAGGAATAAGAGATGGCTGCCGCCGATCGCTCAGGCACTGGCTACTCGCACCTGCCGGAGAGTATGGGTTTATTTGCGTACAATAAACTTTTTGCGTGGTCGTGTAACGTTTTCAAGCACTTTCGGCACATTTACGACCTCGCTCAGCCAACTTTTCTTTGCTGAGGATCCTTTTTAGCGGCATTCTTAACCTTCCGTTGCATGCCGCCGCGATTTTCGACCAGCCGCCTCAAGCCAAGTAAGGGAAAGCGGACCAATTGCAGACGCCGGCACCACCCTCTTCGACCGGTTATTGATTTTCAGTGCACTGGCTCGGCCCCATCGAATACCTCTCCCCTTGAGCCTGCTCCTCGCCTCTTGTCAGCCAATTAGACAAGACAAGCCGCTCACTGTAGGAAATGTTATTCGTTTTTAGAGCAAGCAAAAGTGACCCCCTATAAGCGAGGAGAGCGTTTGATTGGTCTATTCAGGCAACGCTGCTGATCACCGCCCGATGCTTGCGTCGACGGTTAAGCAAATTTGACGTCAGGAGATTGGAATAAAAACATATTGGAATAGTTTTACGTTATAAGGCCCTTAGTTTGCCGAAGTTAGATTTTCAAATGTTTCTTCTTTTTGCCTAGTTAATGACAATTCCTACTAACAAAAGTCTTTCTAGCATTGCTTCAATATAAACAATTATAATCCAGTAGCCTGAATCGAAACGCATATTTTCAGTTCAATTCCTGAAGTTTGGTCTTGGTCGCAATTAGTCAAGTATCATTCTGTATACGAGCACCTTCAATACAGAAAACACTCATTCAACTTTCGTTACCTAAAGGGAGGAACTTAGGTTCAGAGTAACTCTGTGCGACCAATTCCGCAGTTTTCGACATCAAAGCAAATTCGGGGCCGATATTCCGCTAAGGAATGCCAGCGGAGTGTTCCTCATTCAAGGTGCCGAAGGATATTAATTTTATCAGGAAACACGGGCTCCGATGATTGCGCGTCTGTGTATTTTGATGAGCATGATTAAAGGGACAGCAGCAAACAGCAAGATAATTTCACCGATTTTTTAGCGATTAGCCTTACGCCGTGAGCTACAGAAACTTTAGCTGAGTTCATCGTTGCTGCACTGGAGGCAATGGGATGTGAAGTTGCATATTGAGGAAAACTTGCTGACCTTTCCACGCGATAGTGTAAGTTTGAATTCTAGTCTCAATTTCACTTCGCACTGCTCTCAAACCAAAGCGATTCGACCGTTGTTGCATACCAAGTACAAATAGTCGAATAAATTGGCTAGAACTGTTCGCATGAGCAGGTGCTAGGCAATCGTGGCGTTGGACATATTATCAAAGCCAGCCGGGCACCGGGAACTAGCACTTAGGAACGAAAACCCCTTTAAGCTCCAGTGCTCAGTTATGTCAAATAAAGGGGTCGTGATGCGTTTCGTAGGTACGAAAGCACGGCTCTCCGCTTCCCGCACTCAGAAACTAAACCAATGTGCTGGATTCTCTTGGAGCCGCAGAAGGCAGCTAGTGGAAAGACTAACTCTCTGATTCCTGCCTTTTTTTTTTTAATTTTGCGCTGCTAAAAGTTGCTAGCGTTGAAATGCTGTGTGTGATTTCACTCACCATATTTTTCCACGGCGAATGTAGCAGTCGTGTTTTGCTGAAGCTGCTCGCGAAAAGCAGAGGTGAAAAAAAAAACAGTATGTTACATACGCCGCTACAGTAAGATGACACAAGCCAGGTGACTGCGTCGAAAGCAGTCGCGTTGAGAAGAAACTTACCTTGTGTCCGTAACGCATGACCAGCTTCCACTCCCCGAGGACAGTGTGTTTCGGCACTGTGAACTGGTGGCTGAGCATAAGTTCTCGGTCAGGAACGAAGTTCTTCTCCTCCAATACCACATTTTGTGGATTCTGAGGAAACATTATCGGACGGGTAGAAAAAGAAGAAACAACACGCTTTGGAAAGATTCCACCTAGTGGAGTTAAAACGAAGTAAACGATTGGCTGGCCCCGGAAAAACATGCACACACACCTAGGGCACAAAAGAAAAGAAGTTAGTAAGCTTTCATTTATTCCTTTTTCTTTCTCCTCTGGTGCTTCGTGAAGGGTCATGTATAGCGATAAAATATTTCCAATGTTGTAAGAGTGTAAGAGGGGGGTTGAAGATTAATATGAGAAGACAAGGATAATCATCAATAGCATGGCAAGGGGAGAAGAGTTCAGAATCGCCAGTCAGCCTCTAGAGTAAGTGAAGGAGTACTTCTATCTTGGTCAATTACTCATTGTGGACCCTGATCATGAGAAGAAATTTACAGAAGAAAGAAGTGGGTTGGAGCGCACACGGCAGACTTCGTAAGATCCTGACTGGAAGCTTACCAATATTGAAAAGAAAGGTGTTCAACCAGTCCATTCTACCGTGCTAACATAAGCCGCAGAAACATGGAGACTGACAAAGAAGCTAGAAAACAAGTTAAGTTCCGCGTAAGGGAGCGATGGAACGAAGAATATTAGGCGTTACTTTAGAGAAGAGAGCGGTGTGGATCAGAGACCAAACGGGGATAACCGATATTCTAATTGACATTAAGAGAAAAAAAAATGGAGCTTGGCAGGTCATGTAATGCGCAGGTTATATTACCGTTGGACCATTAGGCTTACAGAATGGGTGCCAAGAAAATCGAAGCGCACTCGAGGATGACAGAAAACTAGGTGGGGTGATGAAATCAAGAAATTCGCAGGCTCTAGTTAGAATCGGTTGGTGCAGGACAGGGTTAATTGGAGATCGCAGGGAGAGGCGTTCGTCCTGAAGTGGACATAAAATAGGCTTATGATAATGATGATTATAATGATGTTGATGATGATGTCCTATGTTTCGCCCTTTTCGTTGCAAATATCGCACGTTTGCTTATATTTATCTTGACGCAATCGGTGGTTTAAATCGTATGAAATGAAGAAAGGAATTACGGCAGAACCCATCTCACAATAACTGTCGCCGTTAATGCGATCAGAATATATGCATTGTAGCGACACGCCCTATTTCTTAGGTCGCATTTATGTAATATCTGTAATTGTGCTTCTCAGACTGTCCTTGCAGCGGCTATAAACGCCATATACCGTCTCCGGTATCAGTCGATGTTGCAGTGGCGCTCGCTTGCCAAAGTACGACGGCATGACGGCGATTGTACGACGACACAGTGTCGACGATGGAAAGACGAAGACACAATGACGCCGGTGAAGTGTCAAAGGCGATAAGACGATGACGGCATGACAAGATGACGATTATGAAATGTCGAGGATGTTAAAACGAGGACAGGGCGACAATAGGTTGACGTCGAGTGTATGACGACGATGGCATGACGGCAACCGGATGACAACGCATGAATGACATCGATGGCATAATCACGACGGAAATACTACAACACTGCGACAAGATTGCGACAACGGGTGCTTGAGAGCGACTGTCTCGCGATGATGCAATGGCGGAGGTTAGATTTAATGGTGGTATAATAACGAATAAATGATGACAGCACGATTACGATAGCATGACGAAGACGGAATGATGTCAGTGGAGCGACATAGGCAGTTTAATGTCGACGGCCTGGCGACAATGGTTTGACGCTTCTGAATTGGTGAGGATGGTCAAACGACAGTGTGACGACAATAGAGTGACGACGACGATATGGCGAGAGTCGTATAACGAAGTTATAATGAGGACACTGTAATGGAACAACCATGACAACGTCGGTATGGAGATGAGAGCGTGACGACGACATGTTGGTAACGATAGTGTCACGACAAGGGAATGAGGACAGTCGCATTATGAAGCTGTATCGACGGCGATAGAACCCCCACAGCCGCATCAATATGACGTTACGACAACGAATGCAGGACGATGGCGATGATAATGGCGTAAAGACAACGACACCACGACAGTCGTATGACAAAGCTGCAATTAAGATGATGCAACGACTACGACGGCATCACGACCATGACCATAATCCGGTTGCCGTCATGCCGTCGACATACCTAGGGACTCAAGCTATTATACAACTTAGGCCACTGTGAAAGAAGTTGACGACGACGAAGTGTTTCTATCATAGAACGCTTGTACCTTTGTCTCGCTTTGTTTCTTTCCAAACTCTGGGAGCTGCCGCTCCCGTGTTCTGGCAATGGACGAAGAAACCCTCGAAGACCTTCCTGGAGCCAAGCCATCACGCGGGGTCGCGTCCAGGAAACGTGGAAATGTGTCAAGTGACACGGACAGCGAGGCAACCAAGTTGTGCTCGGACAGCGTCGACTCGTCGGACGACGATTTCACGCTTGTCATGAGCCGAACCACAAAAAGAAGACTGCTACGGAGGTCATCTTCGCCAAGTGTCTCCACTGTGAAGACAACACCGCAGCGCTGGCCGCACATTATGCTATTCATGCCTGTGGACCCAGTGTCAAATCTGCGACTCCCAAACAGGTAGGTCCTTTCTGCGTTTCTTGAGGGAATCGCGCCAAATGAGATAAAGGACGTGAGAATAAACGCACGGAAGAAGATCCTTGCAGTAGATGTTCTACACCGTAGTGCACTGCAAAACCTGCGACACGTAACGGAGATCAACAAAGTACAAGTGCGATCCGTGATATCTACTGGCTGCAATAGGACTATCGGCGTCATTTATGATATCGATATTTCTATACCAACCGACGACTTACCAATATTAATAAAGCCAACTACAGAAGGCACTCTTATCACGCACATCACAAGACTTGGCAACACCCGCTGCCTGAAGCTGTGGTTTGATGGAGACAGCCTTCCCTCACACGTCAAAGTTGGCCACGTCCGCCATCCAGTCCGCCCATACGTACCGAAGCCCCTGCAATGCTACAAATGCTGCAAGATGGGACACGTTAAAGTGTCTGTAGGAATAACCCTGTGTGCCCACGGTGCACCGAATCTCATTCAGCAGATGCCTGCCGCGCAACTGTGTTAAAGTGCCCTAACTGCCATGGTACTCATGAGGCCTCATCCAATGATTGCCCGCGGGTGAGGAACGAGCGAGCAGTACTCAAACGTATGGTACGGGACCATTCAACACACAAAGAGGCTGCCGCTACTCTCAGGCGACGACGACATCGGCACCGGATAGCAGCACGAAGAGTTACGTCTACTGAAAGATATACACCATCTTCCGGCAAAGTGGCTACCGTATCAAGGCCGACTTCCACAAAAACAGACACTGCGAAAATGAAGACTGGGGCAACACACTCACCTCCTGAAGAGTGGCCTACACTTCCACGAGCACAACCTGCCTCGGAGTCATATCAAACTGCGCCGCCCTCAATGACCTCACGAACCACGGATGGGACGACGACTGAGGATCGCCAAGTCATAGTGATGCTGAAGGCACTTATGGACGCCATGCGCATTCTACTGAGCAGCATGAAAACCCCGTCGGCACAGAGCGCACTGCAGGTGCTGAACACCTTAAGTCCGGTGCTTGCGGCTCTAGGGTAGAACCACGGCCCGAGAGATGCCGTCGTTTCAATAGGAAGTCAAGAGTTCATCTGTCTTTCAGTGGAACGCCAGAGGGCTTAAGTCACGCATGTCCGACTTTAGACAGTTTGTCTTTACGTACCAGTTCCCCATTATCGTGATTTGCGAGCCCAACCTGTCAGCTCCCATAAGACTGTCCGGGTACGAGTGCTTTATGTCCTCTACTCACGGAGAGTACAGCGAGGTTGTGTTTATACGCCGTGACTTGACTTATGTACATCACCCAGTGCCTCCTGACGAAGCAAATCAATACGTTTGCTTAACAGTGAAGAAGAAAAAGCTCACGTTTACAATTCTTGGAGCCTATTAATCTCCAGCAAGCCGTCTAGATTGTGAGCGCCTACGGGGAATATTGACGTCGACTCCACAGCCGTGGGTGCTCACTGGTGACTTTAACGCCCACCATTACCTATGGGGAAGCTCCAAAGTTAACTCTAGAGGCAGAACGTTGGTGTCCTTTGCCTCTGATCGCGAATTTTGCTTGTTAAATGATGGTAGCCCTACTTATCTGCGTGGATCAGCGTATAGCAGTTGCTTGGACCTAACCTTCGTTTCACGGTCGCTTTCGAGAAGAGTACACTGGTTTTCCGATTTAAAAACACGGGGTAGCGACCACATCCCAACCTATTTGAAGAGCGAAGGTTTGACTAGCTCCAAGTCCTCCAGAACCGTCCAGTGCACCGATTGGCCTAAATACAAAATAATAATGGAAGGCTGTTGTCGTGACGGCACCTCTTATAACCTACAGGGCGCGATAAAGGATGCCATACAAACAACCACGTATTTGCTTTCGAGGAGTTCTTCCCGCGCCGATTTCGACATCGAACTAGCAAAACTTCGAGCAATTCGCCGTCGTGCGGAGCGAAGATATAGACGCACGAAATCCAATCATGATTTGAGATTGACTAGACGAACACAAAAGAAAATACAACGTCACATGAACAAGCTGGCTTCGCGACAATGGGCATCCTTTTGCGAGTCCCTGGATCCGCGAAAACCTTTGTCGCTTATATGGATGGCTGTTCGCGGCCTTCGCACAACCTTTGGTCAGCGCCACCCGTTTAAATCTCTGGCACTTTATCTACAATGTAGAGATATTGACGTCGCTGAATCTTTCTGCAGAAAGATTGCTGTTGAGGCAAATTCCGATGGAACGGGTACGGGAACGCTCGATCACCCACTGTTCTCACGCGATCCCCGCATGGAATGCCCTTTTTCTATGGAAGAACTAGAAGCCGCGCTGGCTTTGTGCAAGCGTTCTTCAGCGCCAGGACCTGACGGTATTACATACGGTGCCCTGTGTAACCTCGGAGACTAAGCTCGGAAGGCACTCTTGCTCTAGTACAACGACTCCTGGCAGGCAGGTACGGTTCCGCAAGAGTGGAAGTCAACTCGCCTCATTCCACTTCTCAAAACTGGCAAGTCGCCTTTGGACATTTCCTCATACCGCCCGATCGCACTTGCCAGCTGTGTCGGAAAAACAGTGGAAAGAATGAATGACATTACCGTTGAGACAATGCGTATGCATCTCAGACATTATGCTAGGACCCCTTCCCACCACTTGGCGAGCCTCACTGCTGCAAGGCCCTGCTCGACATTTAACGGTATTGTCAGTGCACATCGTGCGTCGTTTACTTCAGGGTACGCACCTGCGGCCAAGCCAGCGTTTCCTCCGTGGTGTTTGAGCCGTCCACAAGCACATATAATGATTCTAGAACTGCAGAAGAAGACACATCTACCGGCCTCTCCTCTAAAACAGCTGAGCTTACTTCTGCATGAAAGGTACAGAAACGACGTGCACATCTATACCGTTGGATCGACTGCGTCGTGAAGTTCTGGTGGTTCCGTGGTTATACCAACGCGAGGAATGACACTGCGGTTCAAGACATCGCATGTCACAACCTCAACGGCGTGAGATGCGATTCATTGATTCTGAAAGACCTAGAAAATGGGCTGTGTTCTGTGATTGAAAACCGGCATTACAGTGCACGCAGTCAGTTCTCCGACACGGATGTCATGACCAATTGACATACGAAGTCATGAAACTTTACCATGATGTCCAACAAAAAGGCCACGAGGTCGTTTTTCAATGGGTACCTGGCCACTGTGGAATCAGGGGCAATGATTCCGCCGATAACGCTGCTCGCACAGCACATCAAGAAGAGCACAGCGTTCCAATTCCGCTTTCGAGGACTGACGCTGCAAGGCAGCTTCGACACCTGGCACGCAGTCTCACAGTGACCGAGTGGAACTCGCCAAACTTACGACTTACACGACTGCATCGACTAAACCCCTCCCTGCAACTCCGACCTCCAGTGGCTATGGTGTTGGGCTGCTGAGCGCGAGGTCGCGGGATCGAATCCCGGCCACGGCGGCCGCATTTCGATGGGGGCGAAATGCGAAAACACCCGTGTGCTTAGATTTAGGTGCACGTTAAAGAACCCGAGGTGGTCAAAATTTCCGGAGTCCTCCACTACGGCGTGCCTCATAATCAGAAAGTGGTTTTGGCACGTAAAACCCCAAATATTATTATTATTTATAACTCCGACCTCCACTCGGACTTCCTGGACGTGAAGCTACGCTTCTCTGTCGCCTTTGGTTACGAGTTGCCTTCACAAAGGCATACTGTACATTAATTGGAGTGACTGACAGTGCAGCATGCGAGGTCTTGGCACCGAAGAAAACATCGACCACCTGCTGTGCCACTGTCCAAGATATGCCCTAGAGAGACAAGAACTTGCCAAAGCTTTCCAAAAACTGGACAATCGGCCGCTTTCTGTGCAGGTGCTGCTGGAACACCGCTCCCATCGCCCGTCGGCCCATAAAGCGGTGAAGGCGCTTTTGTGTTTCTTAAGGACGACGGGTTTGTGCGACCATCTGTGACTATTAATGCAATTTCTGTAAAACCACACGCGTCAGCGAACTTGCCGCAATTTCCTTCTTTCCTTCCCTCCTCTCTCTCCCTGTGATCTTTGTTTTACCTTACCCCTTCCCCCGCTGTAGGGTAGCCAACCGGACGTTATTCTGGTTAACCTCCCTGCCTTCTACTTTTCTCTTTCCCCCTCCTCCTCCTAGGCCACTGTAGAACCACTGCAGTCTGCGCTGTAGAACCACTGTAGTTAGCGCAGGAGGCGTGCCAACTATGGCACGACGAGAGTCAAATGACGAAGATGGTATGATTGCGACGGCATCCCAAACATGAGCATAACGACAGTGGTATGACGACGACTGTGTGACGACGATGGCATGACGACGACAGCAGGACGAGAGTCGGATGACGAAGATATAATGACTACGATGGAACCGCCACGACGGTAAAACAATGAATATATGACGACAACGTAATGACAGCAATAGCGTGACGATGATGGCATGAATCGGATGGGGAAGCTGGAGTGAGAACGATAGAACGACCACAGTGGCATCACGGTGATGGTATGAAAACGAATACGTTAATGCTATGATAACGATGGCCTGACGACGACAGCATAACGATAGTCTGATGGCATATCTAGAATGATGTCGATGTAAAGACTACGATGGCATCAGGACTACGAGCAAGCACAGTGGCCCAAACTATTAGACAACTTAAGCCACTTGGTCGGCATTGTAGGGGTGACGACGAATGGAGGACGAGAGTCAGACAGCGACGCTGAAATGACCATGATCAGACACCCAGTCGCCCTAGCTGAAAGACATCTTGGTCTGCTGTGGGGGCGTAAGAGGATGGATAGATAGATAGATAGATAGATAGATAGATAGATAAATAGATAGATAGATAGATATGCTCAAACCGCCTGAATTTTTCTAAAAAATTCTAATCGCATTGTTACGGTAAGATGAGGGCAGATGGAGGAAGAAGAAGGTCAGAGACGCTGCCTGCTGCGTGTTGGTGGTCAGCCATCTTAGTTATTCTGACTCATCCTGTATATATATTGTAAATATAGTTTTTATCTACTTGCAATATCCCCGTAAAATATTGGTGGAGGGGCGGAGTATCGATCCCCGTACCTCTCGCAACAGTATTAAAAGAAAATTAAAGGTAAGACGCAGCGGAAACACTATTACACCATATGTCGAGCATCTTCGAACCTCGTTTTTTGCTTATTAGCCTGTCAGCATGAATTGTTGCTTCGTTGGAATAAACCCAATGGCGGTTTTCATTTTGTGCCCAATTGTGGCTTTCACTTTCTGGATGCATTTGAGCGCGTACTCGTTCAAATGAACTTGGCAAAAAATCACAATCACAGGAAACGAAAGCGCGAATAGCGGTTTCTGAGTAGACGGGCGTCAAATATTGATTTCACACCAAAGATATTTTCGCATCTTCACTTTACCGCCACAACACTTCGTCACTTTCTACCTTGGGTCAGACGCAGCCCGCTTAGAATACCATTGCTTTCTCTCTATGCTTCTAAACGTGTACAGAAAAACAATATGCAGTGCAGACCAATACGTACCCTGACTTCAAGTTTGAACGGCGTTGACGCTGGGAGCAGTGATCCATTTAGGGCGATGAACCTGATGTGGACTAGACCAGTCAAACATACCGGAGCAATTATTAGTTAATAAAAGAGAAATTGCGCTTCTACGCAAAATAAGCAGCGATTCAAACTGAATACTTGGCGTGAAGTAAGTCTAAAGACAAAGCGAGCATCACATTAGTGTTCACTCCTACTGCAGCACAAATAGCACGATAGACGTCGCAAGATAGACGGGCCTGGTCTTTAACTACCCTGCTAACGACAAAGCACTGTTATACATCGAGGCCATGCAATTTACGCATATCGTTGGCCTGCCCTACCTCCACATTCCTTGAGAAGCTCCCCTCCCTCACACTACACAACGCTGGCCGACATCCGGGCGAGCAATGCGAGACTTCTTTTTATTGAGAAGGCCTTTTGGCACGTTATTCGGGACAACGTCAGCTGAGCGTGTCTCCGCATGACTGGGTCGCAAAGGACGACGCCCTAAGAGGAGAAACAGGGATGTCGTGAACTAAAAGCGTCTTGCTCTGAAATTAAAGTATACGCTCTATTTCTTTCTCTACTGAGGTACTTTTGCGACGGATAACTGCTTCCAACATCGATTGCCCACTGACACGCATTAAGTGGTTTCGTATAAAGTGCTTGCAGTGACTATTAGCCATGGTCGCGCATATATTACCGGCAATGCACAAAACGCAGATGAGATCACTGTGTATGGTAATGTTGTCATTGTAAAGCTGTAGAGCCATGCATTTGTGGTGACATATTGCCCCCACAGATAACTAGAAAGAAAATGTTGGACTGGCTTAAGGGTTAGTGTGACAGATAAGTATACGTTATCCGCTATAAACTGCCGCAAAGCTGCTCGTTTCGCACTGCTGCAGAAACCTTGAAATATTTCTATTTTGCATGGTGTATGGATTCGCATGCTCAAGTGAAATCCGGTAAAGTTTCATATTTATTTATACGAGGAACGGTCCTTACTTAGCACGGTTGAAGTCGTAAAATTTACGCATCACAGTACACCTTAGAAGCCTGTATTTCAGTGGTCATCAGGCACCCGCGACGCTAGTCGAAGGCGACGAGGAGGAACACGTGTGTGCCCGAGGCGTGTACAGCTAACGCCCCTCCTACCCCTCCGTGACTTTTTCGTGGATAACTTTGATTTATTATTTGTCCTGGTTGTTATAAAGTTAAACTTTCCTAGATTCCATTCAGTTGGCCCAGAGTGCAGCGCGTGCGTTTTTGAACTCAGCGTTTGGCACTTCGTTTCAATGCCCACAGGTGGCATGCAGAATACATGTTTAGATTTTTAAAGTCTCGAATATAAGCCAATACTTTCATGCGCGCAGACAGCGTACCTTCCTGAGAGAACGGAAGCTGAGCTGTGGAATATAATAGGTAGAATGAAGATGTTCAAACCACCAGGTTTTGATAAGATCCGCGTACGAAATCTGTACTACAACTTTAACAAACTAAAAGGTGCGATTCTCAAAATACTAAACGGAATATTAGAAACAGGAATGATGCCCAAAGAATTGAAAATTTCGATAGTGAGACCTGTGTACAAAAGTGGAAAGAAAAATGACTGCGCAAACTACAGACCGATTTCTGTCATACCAGCCCTGGTTCATATATTGGAAAAACACGTGGCATCCGTCATGCAGTCTTTATGCGATAAATGTTCATTAAACAACCCGGCACGATATGGGTTCACTAGGGACCGGAACACAACTACGCTCGTAGAAGCATTCTCGGATTACGTTAACGCCGCAATTGAAAACAATCACCTTGTGCTAGCATTGTTTTTAGACCTATCAAATGCATTTTTTTATCATCATCATCATCATATGTACTTTATTTCTCGTCCGAGCGAGGGGAGACTGGGACTAAAGGCACGCAGGCCTGACAGAAGTCCCAGACCCCACGGTTACAACAGCGGATAAAATCAGTACAGATGAATACACATATAACGTACATATATATTTTACACAAGAGATCATAAATTCATGAACAAAAATGATTACAATATTTTTTCGTTAGAACCAGTAAGCCTCATAAAGATTAGCACAGTATGCGCTCTTTGTTAGATCATACATGTCTACACACAGAGGCAATAAAATGAAAAATGTTAATAATTAGTGAAAGCAATGTCATCGGCGAATAATAATGCATTAAGCTGTTTTTTATAGGTACTTTCTGAAGCACTGAAGTTTAACGATTCTCCTACCTTGTTTACTATTTCTGTCGACTGATATATGAAAGTTTGTTTACCATAATTTGTTCTTGTTTTCGGTAAGTGTCTGGTATTCCGGCGCAGTGCATAACGAGGTATTTCATCGTTGTCTATTTTGGTGAATAATTTTTGCTTGTGTATGGTCATCAGAAGTTTCTTATAATATATTCTGTCTGCTCGAAGAAGGCAGTAGCGTTGAAATAATGGAGCTGTTTCAAGGTCTACAAAACGGCCATGGTAATTGCAGTATATACGAAGGATTCGTTTCTGTAAGAGAATTAATTTGTTGTAGTTTGTTTTTGAAGTAGTACCCCAAACCAGGACCCCGTAGCAAAGTTTAGAGTAAATGAGAGTATTGTATAACTGTTGTTTGAGCCAAAGCGGTATCAGCTGGGTTATCCTGTTAATGATACCGACAGATTTAGAAAGGTCATTGCATAGCATCATTATATGCGAACTCCAAGATAAATGTTCGTCAAACCAAACGCCTAAGAATTTTTGTTCTTGGACATGATTAATTGCTATACCATTGTAATTAATGTTAATGTAATTAGGTGTGGTCTTGTTACGAGCCCTGAATAAGATGTATGTTGTTTTTGCAGTATTTAATTCAAGACTATTTGCACTCAACCACACTAATAAGCGATTTAGATACGCATTAACACTGACAGAAAGTTCAGAGGTGCTACTGGAAGTAAAAAAACACGTTGGTATCATCGGCATACATTGCCAGGTCAGGGGAGTCGGGTATTCGTACAATATCATTTACATAAATTAAGAACAATAGTGGGCCAAGTTTTGAGCCCTGAGGTACACCCTGTTTTATAGGCAAAATGTCAGAGGTACTAGAATTTATCTGAACAAATTGGCTTCGATTCGTTAGGTAACTTCTTATTAAATCATTAGCGACGCCGCGTATTCCGTAGATTTCTAGTTTATGGAATAATATTTTATGATCGATCGAGTCGAAAGCCTTCCGTAAATCTAGAAAAAGACCAAGTGTAACCTTCTGTTTTTCGATGTTCTCAATTATTTTATCCTTGATATCTAGAAGGACTTGCTCTGCTGACTTATTCTTTTGGAAACCATATTGGTACTTTGAGATTACACTGTGTTTAGTCAAGAAAGACCACAGCCTGTCAACTACGACGCTTTCGAAAAGCTTTGAAAATATATTTAAGACCGAAATTGGTCTGTAATTTGAGACTTGATCTTTCGCACCACCTTTATGTATTGGTGTTATGCGAGCGGTTTTTAGAGCATCTGGAAAGATCCCTGAAGATATTGACAAATTAACAATATAAGCTAGAAGGACACTTATTTCGCTTGAGACATATTTTATCGGCTTCGGTTGAATTCCGTCGGGTCCGGCCGAGGCTGTGCTCTTCATTTTGTGTATCAGAGATTGCATCTCAACGCTATCTGTGGGTTGTAGAAAAATGGAGCTGGTCACCAGTGGGATGTCGATTGCATGAACCACTCTTCTTTCGCCTCCCCTCGATGTACATGAACCAGCCTGAACGAAATGTTCGTTCATGCTCGTCATTTGACTTTTGTGCAGTAATGGTGTCTGGGACGCGATACTCGACTTTCTACTTGTTATATTATTCACTGCGTTCCATATCAGTTTCGGTAATTTGATACTAATGATCACGCCATATTGTTTCAAAAGCTGGATAACGTAGGTTTCAGGGGCCGATTTCATAAATTCCTTCAGGGATATTTCACAGACAGATCATAGTGTGTTAGAATTGAAAACAAATACAGTGAACTTAAAGCAATAAAATTCGGTGTTCCGCAAGGAAGTACTCTGGCCCCATTACTGTTTAATATCTACGTCTGTGAATTGGGTATTTTGAATTTAAGATCAAGAATCTTCAAATATGTAGATGACAAAGCATTAGCACTACAATTCACTGATTTAGATCTTGGGTGCAATATGTTTCAACAGGATGTGTGCAGGGTAATAGACTGGCTGACGCAAAATTCAATATATTTAGATCGGCAAAAAAACAAAGCTTATCTGTTTTAGAAACCCACACAAACGAATGGCCCTGAGTCTCTCTTTTTACATAACTCACATTGCGATTCGTACACATGTAATGCAATACCATTTGACCATGCGATCAGGTATTTCGGAATAATATTTTATGAGCATATAACATGGAATGATCATGTGCAGTATATATGTAACAGGCTTAGAGCTGGTGTCTGCGATGATGTACAACTTATGAGGTAAAGCTTCAATGTACTTGAGGCGCACCATATACATGGCGCTGGCTGAATCTGTTATAACCTATGGTATTACATTGTATAGAATTTGTTCTGATCACAAAATGGGAGCTATAAACCGCATAATTAAAAAAAATAGTAAACAGTGTAGCCTACGGAACTATGGTGCAACAGGCTGATAAGGAGGAACAATACAATAGGCTTGGCGCACTGGAAATGCGTGAAGTATTTTATTACACTGTGCTCACAAGTCATTACTATATGCAAAGGATTTCAAAGTACCTGCCAAGAAAAACGTTGCCCTAACAAAGACAGAAATATACATTAAGCCACGATGCTTTACACATTACGGGAAAGAAATGGGGCTATATTACGTGCCGCAGATATTTAATGAACTTGGAGAAGCGTTTGGAAATTTCAAAACTAAACGAAAAATGACGAAATCAATGAGGAAATGGTGCTCATCGTTGCCGATAAATCACTGATGGCCTCTTGCATGTAGAAGGTTGCTTTCCTGGGTTTGCTCCAAAGATGTCCCGCGAGTTGTGATATGGCTCATTGTCAAACTATTATGATGTCCTTTATTTATTTATTTACTTAGTTTAATTTTTGCTCGAGTTGTACTCATAAGTGCTCATCATGTCTCTATAATTTGTATAATATGCCTAGTACGTACTTGTATGCCTTACTTCATTGTTTTGTGGTACAAATTCTATGATTCACCGTGCTGCCTGAAGAACCAACAAGCACGCTGTGCTTAGGTTGGACAGGAAACGAAAACCTATGTACCTAATGAAGATGACTAAATTTTGATTTGATTTGATTTGATTTGATCATCGAGTGCCCTTCATGGTAGCGCAGCTTCGGTTTGGAGATAACCCAACGCTGAAGTACTGGAAACACTGATTCCTCCACAATACAATTCTAACATCTCCATGACACTCACCGTTGGAGCCCGGATGGTAGATTGGCTTGTCCGTCTGCAGGAAAAGGAGGTCGGCCGAAGATCCACTCACGGCGAGGCGCACCTGGCGCTTCCAGAGTGTGCCGCACTGCACCGTCAGGGTCACCTGCACCTCTTCCTTAGACAACTGCAACTCGGACAGATCGTCGGGCTTTACGGACACCTCCGCAGTGGCCGGGGTGCCTGCGAGCACAACCTTTAATGTTCTTAAGGGCACCCGGTAGCTGAAAGACTTTATTATCTACCAGTACTGATAATTTTTTCATGTCGTCGTAAGTTGCATTATCGTGATAACACAAGTACCGTGAGCACTGTTGTTAATACCACCGGCATGAGCGCTACCCCAGTTCATGTCCCTATTATCAGCGGCTACAGTGATAGGTGTTTCGTTGAGCAGGCTTATGCGAACATAGGGGCGGGATAACGTAAAACGATTCCAACTCATTTTATTCCAAATCCGTGATTAGCCCTCCCTGATAAGTCTAAACAGCTAGAGCGCAGCGCAGCATATTGGCGGGCGCCGCATTCATGAGGGTGGAGCCCAAGCCATTTTGACCTATCACAGACGGATAATGGCAGATTGGAAATACAAAACTGATTCGAATAGTTTTTACGTTATCCCGGCTCAGGCCTCTTGAAGTTCGTCCAACCGCTAGCACATGTTCACATATGCGCGCTTTTTTTTTCAAGCGAAGCTTGTATTGGGCTGTCAAGTATCGTTGTCATGGTGGCGGAAAAAAAAAACCCGCTAGCTTTCACAGCAGAGCAGCTGCGGGAAAGAGCGGTTTGGTGGGTTGACAACTACCCCGGCTCTGGAGCGTGAGTCATGAGCAAGGATTCCAGCTGCATAGGCGCGCGCTCACGCTCACCAGTCAGAGCTGTTTCGCTTCCGCCGGGGAGAGAAAGGATAGGAAAGGGTTTCGCGCGCTGCACCGACTTCGTTTCCGTTCAGTTCAGTCTCTGAAAAAGCATGGGACGGCCACCTGTTGTGCATTCTCCTGAGGAAAGGGCAACCTTCAGCAAATAGTGGCGCAAGCTCGCCCGTGAAAGGGCTCGCCGTCGGAGCGCTGATCCAGCTGTTAGAGTCGCCCGTGCCCAGGCAATCCGACAGCAACGAAAAGAAGATACCGCGCTAAGGAAGTGGGAGGCCGAAGCAATCCGGCACCGTTACCTGAGGGTTACTTAACCGTGACCAAGGTCAGGTGCACGCCGGACAAGCTTCACTTAACCCCATTTTCCGGTAGGGGAAGAGTTGGTCTTTCTTTCTTTTTTGAAGGGTACCTGCGAGGTGACCCATGTACAGACTTGCGCGCTAACCTAAACTTCTGTTCGGACATCATTGCCCGGTAAGGACATATTTGCCCAGTAAGGATATATCGCTTACAATGTGCTTTGAGTGATTCAGATCAAGCATGGTTGAGTAGGTTTTAAGAAATTCTGCAGGCAAACAGTCTGCAAGTTTTTCAATAGTGGCTGCCTGTAATCGGATACTTTCATTATTCCTCATATGGGGCAAGTCATCTTGCCGTACGAACGGGCAACACTTCATAAGCGGAAGAAACGCTTATTGGATTATGTTCTGCGAATGGCTTCTGCTCGAAGGATCCGCCGCGTTGGCTAAGTGGAGATTACGTTTTGGTGCTCAGCACTAGTTGGCGGGTCTGATTCGCAGGTACAGTAGCCGTTGTTGTGCCATTACCACAAGCCCGGATTCCGAATCTGCAAGATGGAGAATTTTCCTGCGAGCGCCCTTTGGACAAACCCGGGGCTGCGCCGAAAGGCACAGCGCCCTAATTCTCCCTTGACAAGTCAAGATGCTGAGCCGTCAGGCAGTGGTGTCCTCCGGAGAAGCATCGGCGGGCAACATGTTCAAACGTGTCGCCAAGTGCCAGACAGCCCGGCGCCGTACCTCCCCTTCCCTGGAGGTCACCGCGCCCGCCAGTTTTGAACGGGGTGACCAGCGTGTTCGCTGATTGGACCCCTTCCGACGACCGTCGAGTGCTCACTTTGTATTGGGCCGTTTGAGTGACAATGGTTTCTGGGGGCTTATAAGCCGCGGCGCGCCGCCTGGAAAACCGGATCCGCCGACCCACCGGGAGCAGAGTGCCGCTCTCGACTGGAGTGAGATGTGTCACGCGTTTTCGCCGGACGTCGCCGTGCGAGAACAGTCGCGTTTGCTGTGAGCTCTCGGCCCCAGTGCCGATCCCTTCATGTCCTGTATAATGACCTGTATATAGTGTATAAAGTCCCTTTTGTTATTCTCACCGACGCCTGACTCGGAGTCTTCGCTACCAACGCTCTGTCACGAAACGGGTGACGAGCGCTACGGGACCACCTCAAAGTCGTAACACCGTGCGTCCTGGTTGGGCGACGAAACACAAGATCGCTTGTGTACGGTTTAGGCAGTATTCTAAAAATATCCAGGTGCTCAAAAATAATCCGGAGAACTTCGCTGCAGCGTTTCTGAATGCTGTCGTGTTCTAGGCAGTGAAACCGTAATTAACGAATAAACATTCTCGGTTTATCGATAATCATATATTACGAATCCCGAGAAGACATTGTCAAAATCCACGAGGCTAGTGCAAAAGTACTGACGTGGTGTCAGAACTGTTCTCTTAGTTTTCGCGGCCCCATCCTGTTACATCACATCTGCGATCTCAGTGAAGCTAACGTATCTGCAATCCCAGAATTGTAGTTTTGCTTGTAGCTATATAACTTAATGTTTATATTAAATGTCCCCTGGATCTCTAACCCAGCCTGAATTTAAGTTTCACATTTCTTTATTAGTAATCGACATTTTAATTAAGAAAAAGCTATAGCTCTTCTATTGTGTTCCTTTGCGGCTATACCAAATGGTTTTATAGAGTAACTACCTAGTATCTACGTCGATCGACTGTCCATATACAGGGTGTTTTTTAGGCTATATAGGATTTAAAAAAATATACAGCAGAAACCATCCTCAATGATTACATTGCGAAGCATTTTCGCCCTGTACGTGGCTTAAAGTCCTAACGAAGTGAGATCCTCCCGGTGAGACGTTCACTCGAGGAACGCATGCGCTGTCCACGACGCCCTGATGACATACGATCGGAAGCACAGGTGGTTGCAGACGCCACTTGCCGTACCAACTTTGTCTCCGCCAAAGTGCCTTTGAAAGTATGCGTCTGCGTCTTGCAAGAGGCGGTCTCGGCGGCCTATTCCGTGGGTGTTCGCTTGGCGTGGCGCTGTTCTTCGGCCACGCGTCGCTGCTATTGCTCGCGCTCCACGGCCGCGCGTAATCTCGTAGGCCCGTGACTTCGCCTTCTGCCTCGCCACTTCGGTAGGCATCGCATACCGCTGTAGTCTCTGCGGAGTCTTTGCACTCTTCCGCTTCCTCTTGATGCTTTTGAGGTCCCATCGCTGCGCCTGCAAGTAGAGGCCTACGCGCGACCTTGCTCAGCTAGCGCAACCGAGTCACATCTACTTGTGGCGAGCACACCCGTAACCGCGAGTGAGGCAAAGGGAGGAGGCGCCCATCCAGTAGCGGTGTGCGAGCGCGGAGCAAGGAAGGACCGAGCCAAAGGGCGGCCAGCGAGCCGGGGTGACAAGCTCTGCGACCTTAAGTGGCCTTGCCTTTGACCTTGGCTCCAACTAAGCAATACAGCCCCCCCCAAAAAAAAATCGATACTTCGCATTTAAAATCGTCTTTAGCAGATAACACAATTCTCCTCCTTGAGCCGGATTACTCGAAGATGCAAGCATTATTTGCACGATCAAGATGTGCATAATCGACTGATTAGCATCGTTTTACTAACTGTGTCTTTCACTTATTACCTTAGGGTGTATATTTCATGTTACGAATTGTAGCTGGTGAGTTCGCACTTGGAAAGAATTGTGAGGATGACACCAGTTTCTAGATATTCCTCCGTAAAGTGTGCGATGAAATACGCTGGTGTTTCAGTGAATTTTTGTGCTTCAATCCACAAAACTGTATTTTGCTAAAAAAAAGTAAGTGGTACAAGTACGCACCTATACAGCAAGTTTGGTGCGTATATCTCTAAACCGGTGACATCCTCAGAATTGCATCGCAGTGGATCCGTCTGGCAAGCTCACCAGCTACAGACGCATCCGTCTACAGACGCATCCGACGAATGTGTACCATCAAGTAATTAGTGAAAAGCATGATTAGCTGGAATCCAGTAGCAGGATCAGGACTGTGGAATCTATCGCAGCCAATTTTCCTTATTCCCTATTGTACACAGAAAAACAGCTGGTATGCCGGAATTCCAGCCTCAACAGCTTTTGCGGCCTCGAACGGGGTTGCCATTAACCACGTGTCTACCGCAATCGGCTTAGTTTAATCCACGAACCTGGAACCACGTCGAACGTCGTCTCGAAGAAAGCGGCGCGTCCCACCGGGTGACTCTCAAGCGACACGCTCACCCGCTGCGGTCGGCCGCTCACGATAGCCACCACGGTTTCTCTGGCTCCGAGACGCAGCGCATTTGGTGTCACGACGACACACTCGCTGCGAACCACACGCCAAAACAACGTCAATGATGAGGGGTCGGCCAGGTGGTTGTTTTTTTTTTTTTTTGACTAACGTCATTATTTAGTTTGCAAAGAAGTCCTGCGAGCAACCCGATTTAGGAACGATACGGGGCTCCCTCAGGTACTTTATTAAGGATATCAAGAGTGCGTTAAGGTGCGCTTCGAATTCCTTCCGCGTAGTTATAAGCTCGCTTTTATGACGTTTACTAGTACAAAAGCGAAGTTCTTTTGACGTGCCCACCCGTTAGAGTGAAGGCGGATGACAATAAATGAAGGCACAGGAGTAAAGATAGACGAGTTCCCTGTAGCAACAGAGGCTCTATTAAGCTGTAAAATAAATGAAATACTAAAGTTAATATTCTGAGTTTTTACTTAGGAGCATCTTTCATAATGGACAAATTGAGGTAAGCTGATGCTCGAGGAAAATCCATTGTATTGAAGTCCCCAAGAAAGAAGCTTTCGTAGGAACAAATCTTCGAAAAATAGAAAATGAACGTGTTCTGCAGCAGAATTAACGGAATAATATATAACATATTGGGCATAGTGTAAGTTTACCTTTTACCTGAGTGTTTAGACAGTAGCTCTCACCCAGAATAATTTCGGCGGCAGCTGTGCTTGCTGGCACCTCCCCACCTTTCTATGCATCATTTTTTTTCTTGAAAGCTTTCCCTAACCAGTGTTCTCGGGACATTTTAGGTCTGAACAACAAATTTATAAAGGGTTTACATCAAGAGCGTAGTTACCATCAAAAACTGCCCCTACGCTGTCTGCAGCGTGGCACCTTGACATGCTATATGGTTTCGTTTCCTTCCTAAACGCGTGACATCTTTCCGACATAACATTTTGAACTTCAGACAATAGCAACGTATTTGCTAGTAGCGACAGAATGCAGACTGTAACACAGAACATGAAACTGGACATGGCAGTGTTATTTTCTTTTACATTCGCTACAGGGGCATGGAGGGGATATCGAATTAGTTCTGCTAGAGAAAAGTAGCGACCACGCTTTTACAGCCTTCGGCGGAGTATCGCACATGATATGATCGCTAAAATTGCCCAGCTACAACTTTACCGCAGGTTCTTGAATAATAATAATATTAAAGGGTAGACTTTGGCTATTCTGGTCCCGTAAATTTTTTGCAAAACGGTAAAGCCTACTACAGTCTATCCGACTATAGCATGCAAAGGTGTCACTCACTCTTTAGCATGTGCCCATTGTACCGATGTGACGACTGCGGTAAGGAGCCACAGTACTTGGAACTCGTTCATCGTGGCGACCAAGTCAACACTGACTTGCAGGGGTCCTGTGTACCCAGCGAGGAGAGCTTTGTAGACCAGGAACTTGAGTGCGTCTTCTTGTCGCCGCCGAGCGGGCTTGCCTCACGAAGGAGTAATAGGGATGCACACTCTTTGGGCGCGGTATCGCCACGAGATAGTAGTCGGCGCGCTGGGTTTAGGTTACACTGATTTCAAGCGCTGGCTGGGAAACACCACTTGCGTAGGCGTCTTCGTGCACGAGCCTCCCAACACGCTAGCTTTATAGTTGCACTAGTTTGCGCGCGAAACCGTTCGACCGACGCAAAACCGTTCGACCGACGCAATTCAACCGACGCAAGGGCACTTAGAAAACAAAAAATATACCCAGATCTAACGGATATGGTTCGAGTCTATGAGAAGCGAAGCTTAAGCAAATTCGTTAATAAATGTTTTATAGCTAACGGCGATGCGCACATTTTGGTCAGGACGGGCCGGTGTATGTTCAAAAAGGTACGACACCTATCAAGCAACATTTAGGGGTTCTGTGTCTCTTGTGTTCCATTGAGGCATACCGAGTCTGGAGGATTGGGCAAGAACGAGCGCTCCTCCAGAGGCACATACCGAATGGCGAAATAAAAGAAAGGAAAGTAAGTGAAAAAACTTGAGAAATATGAATAACCATTCTATTTAGAGATCGGTGTGCTCAAGAGGTATCTGTGAGCCAACATTTAAATTTATAATTCTCCTAAGACAGCGCGCTAAATTCTGTGTGCATTCGTGAAAACACTTCATCAACATCATCAGCCTGTTTTATGTCCACTGCATGACGTAGGCCTCTCCCTGCGATCTCCAGTTACCCCTGTCCTGCGCCAACCGATTCCAAGTAGCCCCCGCGAATTTCCAAATTTCATCCTTCCACCTAGGCTTTGTCGTCCTCGATTGCGTTTTCATTCTCTTTGTACCCGTTCTGTAACCCTAATGGTCCAACGGTTGTCTAACCGGTGCATTACATGACCTGCCCAGCTCCATTTCTTCCTCTTGATGTCAATGAGAATATCGTATATACCCGTTTGCTCTCTGATCCTAACCGCTCTCTTTTTGTCTCTTAACGTTATGCCTAGCAATCTTCGTTCCATCGCTCCTTGCGCGGTCCTTAGCTTGTTCTCAAGCTTCTTCGTCAGTCTCCAAGTCTCTCGCCCATATGTCAGCACTGGTAAAATGCACTGATTGTACACCTGCCTTTTCAATGATAATGGTAAGCTTCCAGTCAGGAGCTGGAAATGTCGGCCGTATGCGATCCAACCCATTTTTATTTTTCTGTGAATTTCCTTCTCGCGGTCAGGGTTCCCTGCGATTAATTGACCTAGGTGAGCATACTCCTTCACACACTCTAGAGGCTGACTGGCGATCCTGAACTCTTGCTCCTTTGCCCGGCTATTTATCATTATCTTTGTCTTCTGCATATTATTCTTCAACCCCACTCTTACGCTCTCTCTGTTAAGGTCCTCAGTCATTTGTTGTAACTCGTCTGCATTGTCGCTGAATAGAACAATATCTTCGGCAAACCGAAGGTTGCTGACATATTCGTCGTCGATCTTCACTCCTAAGCCTTCCCAGTTTAATAGCTTGAATACTTCTTCTAAGCGCGCAGTGAATAGCGTTGGAGAGATTGTGTCTCCCTGTCTGACCCCTTCCCTGCTTTTCTTGTGTCGAATTAAAGAAGCTGTAGAACCTCTGCAGATATTTTCCAAGGTATCTACGTAAGCCTTCTGTTCTGTGAAAACACTTATATCGCTTGAAAGCCTTTTCACAGGTAATTAAATGAAAATGCATTAGTTAACCCAGAGGGTTCTAGATTTAATCGTCGCCGCTTTACTCATAAGCAGCCTCTTATTATATGGAATATAAAGGAGATGCCGCATCTCGGACAGCAGGGAAACTCACGACGTGCCTCTTATGAGTGCGCATGAATATATGAAAAAAATAAAGCAAGTAAGTGTTCAGTAATGACTCGCAATGCCCGTAAATAGCTCGGAAACGTCAAACTTACTTTAAAATTCACACGTAACATGACCCCAACTTTATAGCATGTAAACTTGGTGTGACATAAAGTTTTTTGGGGACATTATAAAACATGAAGGATAGCGGCTGTATAAGGCTTTCGAACCGTTCATAAGTAGTTTTTATTGACTAAGGCCATAATTTTGCCACACACATTGAACTTGGGATAAGAATCAGATTTTACATTTCTATCGTTTTGTGCAATGTTGATTTTGGTGGCAGTGATATTTCTTCCAGAACAGTGGACTAAGCATTTCGCATTTCGTAAAACATGCTTGAAACATTACGGCGCCCACGCGTACATAATTTTGCTGCAAATGTCCTAATTAACAAACGCCCGTTCAACGTTTTCTGTATATTACTCATAGCCTTATCCTTATTTGCATCAATTTACAAACAAGGTGCATGTTTTAGTTCACTGAGGACACAGAATCAACCTACGACGTGCCTCTTATTAGGCACGTAAATATGAAAACAAAAGACGACTATGCTTTATCCAGAGTTCTCGTTTCTACTTCTACAGTTCTATATTTCTTCTAGGACAGTGAAAGCCATTGTGGATAATGACCGTATAACGCTTTCAAGTATTTGATTGAATATTTTTTCCCAAAGCCCGTAATAAACTGAACCTTTTAAAACATTGCCTTCAAGTTACCTTTAAGATGCCTCTTATTTTCTTGAAGTATAAGCTTTGCGCCCAGTTGAAGTCTTTCAGGATACTCAGGACACAGCTTGTAAATCTGGGAAACGCCCGAATGAGTTATCTCCTACAAAGGCTGTAATTAACGTACGCAGTTACAATTTTTTTTATATTAAGGACATCATCCTTCCTACTTCAGCAAAATATAAACAACACTCCTTGTTTAGTTCACCAAAGAGACGCGGGAAAGAAGCCATGTGGAGTGTATGACGCGTGGTGGGTAGAAAATGTGTATTCAGCAATGATATTCAATGCATACAATTATCATCTGCATTTTAAAATTTCACTACACGTCAGCGACAGCACACATGTCCCCCATTTTCCATTTATATAATACAGCTTCCGTTTTTGGTTCTTTCAGGGAAATAGGGAAATTTTGTAAGCGTTTCATTTGTAACGCCTGCAAATCGGGACAGAGCGAGGGTTTAGTAATTTTCGTTTAGCCCTTAATTAGCTCATATATATCAAGATTTCCCAGCACAGCACCACTCTATGGCGCGTATCTTATCTAAATACAAACTCTATCCCAGGACACAGTGGAAATCAAGGTGCCGAACCGAACCGGCTTTGAACCAAACTGATATCTTTTCCGCAATCTTGAAACCGAACCCAAACAGGAACTTTTCGGAGTAACAGTGCCGGACTGGTCGCATTTGCTAAAATTCTACGGCCGCACAGGCAGCTGCGTGACGAGAGTCGACGACGTCTCTTGCGTCAAGTCGTTCAAGCGCGCGGAATGTTACATCGGGAACAGTTATTATGCTCGTGAAAGCGATCTCATCGGCAGACACAACTGTACGCATTGTCGGCGAGTGCTGCATAGACCTATTAGTGCCCACTGATGCGCACGAGGTATTTATATTTCGCACATCAAAATTGGCAGTAGCAGCAGTTTGTGCGACTGTGGAGTTTACACTTGCCATCATCGCCGTTTATGGCCTCATCATGATCCACTGAGCCACTTCTCGACGAAATTCAAATTTGCATCATTCACAAGATGCGCTGATTTGTAATTATTGCTAGGTGGACGTGGCACTCAGCTATCACAGTTAGCGAATGCCAGTGACCTCGCATTGCACTCAATAACCCTCCCTCACAACCTGTATATCTCTATCGCACGGTGCCCACAGCTGAACTGATGGCGCGCTAACTTGTCTTGCTCTGTCTTCCTACGGCTACGGCTGGTTCGTTAGTGATTCCGAAACTCTGACAAACAAAGCATACAATTGTCCTTTCTTTCTGTGAAAACATGCCTCAACTGAGACACCTTCCAAAATTTGGAACAGAAGTAATTTTGGAATCGCTCTCTATTTCTAATTGTGTCCAATATGCCCAACAGACTACCACATTATTCAGAAGAAGCTCTACTATATGTCATTATTATTATTTTTTAACCCGCGCGTAAAGCTCCATTACGACTAGTTGTTATGCTACCAGACGGGAGCGAAGCCCCAGTCCCAATAGTACCCAGTTGACATACGCACGCCTTTTCTGTAATATGCATACCTGACAACTGTTTAGAATGTCTCGTAAAGTTTACGAATTTGTCTTCGTTATACGATTTCACGAATCGTCCGTCCAATGTTACGAAAAAATGTTCTTTGCAATTACGTTTCGCCCATCGGTCTCCAAACATAATCTTGGAAATATTATCTCGATGAAAGTAAACCAGAGCGATACTTATTTCAAGGAAGCTTATTCAGGCAAGGTCGCTGCAAGAGTCACTGCTGCTATCTCAAGACAATGTGCTGCTTGTCAGACTCGGTTCTTCCTAGTTTGTAGCTGCTTGTGTTCTGCGTCTAAATGTAGATCATCGGTAATAAATGGCGTATGTATCCCACAAACAAAAGTGTGTGCTCACCACAAAAAATTAAACAAGATAATCCGTACGTGTACGTATTACTATGATTTTACTCGATCTCCTAAATCTGGATGACTTCTTTCACTAAAATGACATAAACGCGTAATGCGCAGGTAGTCAACGTTAGGTTAGGAATCTCACTTCATATGGTACAGTATAGACCACAAGCTTAGGCAACTTCAAGGATCCAATAAAGCAGAAAATTTCGGGGATGCGTAACGCATTGCGTGGCCGCACAGCTAGGGTGCCACGAAGCCCACTGAATTTACATAAAACGCCCGCTAGATAACAGCAGTAAATGGCGCATCGTTTTTCTGATAATTGTTCTTAAACTCATGTCCATGAAAGAAAAATTGAAGATCGGTCTGCCATAGTTTTACAGACATTAAAACCAAGGTAACTTGTATGTTTCTCTAAAAGGGGTTACTGTGCGTTTTTCATCATAAGGCACGTGAATGATTTTTTTTTCACCGCACAACCAACACACGAAGGTTTGCGATTTACCCCAGTGATGTGCGTCCCTCGTGGCAGTTCATGATGGCGATAAGCAGACGCAGCGGCAGCACGCCCTGCCAGATGCTATCTTCGTTTGTGCGCGGAACGCTTGGGAGTGGTGCAATCACGACGCGCAAGCCAAAATGTCACGTAGTGTTCTTTCTTTTTTTGCATTTCGCGGGCCCCATCCTCAGTAAGCTGAAAAACACTAATACCTAACGGACAGAAAGACAGAAACTGCAAAACCTCCGAATACGGACGTTTTGCTAAGCGCTCCACAACTTTCTAATTGGAATTTTTTGCTTAACTTCGTAACTTCAGAAGTTGGTTAACTAATGTTGACTGATTATCTAATTAAGCAGAATAAAAAGAAATAGCATGACACACTACATACAAAAGTGAGCAACATGCATTTGGTCGCGTCGTCTTAGCGTGTATCGGCATATTTTAAAACTCTGGCTAAAGTTAGCTGAAACGTTCTGTAGATAACTTCGTCGTTGGAACTATTGTAAATATATACTAACAATTACGGGTTCTCTGAAATTGATAACCGTCTTTTGCCTAGAGTGCGCAGAAACTGGTGAAAGTTCACTACCACTTTTGCAGTAAGGAAACTGTGGAATTCTATTCCAGATTCCATTAAATCATCACCCGCAGAGTATGTATTCCAGAACCATGGTAGGAATTATTTTACGCAATGACTCTCTTCGTCCTAGCAACTGACTGCTGTGATTGTAATAATGTTATTTGCCATATACTTCCATATCTGTGGTATTGTTAACTGGTATTGCTTGGTTATTAGAAAAAAAGGTTTTGTCGTTTTTACTAAACAGCTTTACATTTTTTTGCTTATTGCATTGTTCTTTTCTTTTTAAATTGTCAATTAAGTTACCGCAACCGCTGCTTGATGTATCTTTCTTTTTTCATTTGGTCATGTATTCGAGTCCTGACATTACCTAATTTTGTGGCTCCCTGTGTATTAGCAATATTGTTTGCAATTCGAGGTAAAACTCACATCGTTGATGAATAAACTTGAAACTTGGATGCTGGTGCTAGTGATGTTGATCAATAGAAAGAAAAAAAGAAGCCAGGCGGCTGGTCATCTTATACTCCAACGTACTCGTTTATGCCCAAAGATAGCCTGAAAGACTCGGTGAATAAGTGAGGAGTGAAGCATGCAAAAAATTGCAGATTTATCCAGCCGTTTATTGCGTAAATATGCCGTCGCGTTCTTCTCTTGTGCTCAGGAGAAACAACGGGTAGTCTCGTTGGAGAACTGGTCGATGAACCAGGTGACAAGCTTTCCCCATTCGCATGGTCTTTCTTTGCCCCGTATTCCATTCAACCTCGTTGTAGTCTTAGATTTGGCAGACGACATTTGGATCACCACGGAGTCCTGTCAATCACGTAGACGTACCTTGAACGGAGAGAAGATGGCATGGAGTGAACTGAGATTTGATATTTTCTTCACTATGAATTTGCAAAGTTCTTCGCAAAAAAAAAAAAAAAGCTACACATAAGCGATTCTCAAAACGTTAAACCGCAAACATTTTTAAGGGGTTAATCATGAAACACCGCAGGTGTATCTACTGCATAAAAAAGGAATTAACCACACAAAGCTAGGCGTTGTGCCGTGGGCACCGGAACTGAAAAGCATGCTATCGTTTCCTCATTCGCTATGTGAAATTAAAGAAGGTATCTTGCATGTCAGCGTAAGAGAGAGAGAGAAAGCGAGAGAGAGAGAGAGAGAGAGAGAGAGAGAGAGAGAGAGAGATAGATAGATAGATAGATAGATAGATAGATAGATAGATAGAGAGAGAGAGAGAGAGAGAGAGAGAGAGAGAGAGAGAGAGAGAGAGAGAGAGAGAGAGAGAGAGAGAGAGAGAGGCAAAGGAAGGGCAGGTAGATCAACTAGACGCACGTTCGGTTTGAATCCTGCAAAGGGGGCATGGTATATTAGGAACGAAGGGAGAGAGCAAGAGGGAGAGAGAGCACTCGTAGCGCACACACGGAAAACTGAAAGCCTCGCATAAGGGTTTACCGATGAAAGATATTCTATGGTGGGAAAGCCTAGAAGGGTATAAAACAAGAATTTGGCAGAAAGAATTATTCTTGTTATTATTGTGTTCTTTAAACCTATATTTCCCTGCAGTGCTGTTTTAATGTTTATTATATGCATGCGCCAGCACTCAGACATTAAGGTTGTCTCTGGGCAAGTCATATTTATAAATTATTATTATTGTTATGAACGTCGTAAACATTTATAACTACCACACAAAGTACGAGAAACATGGCAGCAGTTGTTTCCTGAAAGGGATAACACTACACACACCTGCGTGATGGGGAGAGAAACAAAATTATGGCGTTTTGATTTCTCTGCAAGGCTGTAGGTGCATGCAGGAACTTAGAGCACTACGGGTATAGGGAAAGTAGTCACAATGATATGGGTAAGCAATGTGCGATCGGTACAATGGCTCCGGTTAGTACGTTTCGTAAGCCCTAAGTTAATGTTCGCCTAACACGCACTTTGGCGGTGGAACCCAACTCGGTTCGTTGAGCACATTGATGCAACGTTTCATCACGATGAGTCCGCACCGAACTGTCTTGTAATTCCGCTGAAGCGCAGGTAGGAAACTCTCACGCGTTTGCACCCCTCGTTGCAGTTGACGCAGCGTTTACTCCGCGCGCAGCTTTGCCAATTTGTTTCGATTTGCTACTGGCAGTCGAGAAAACTATACCTGGGCTCTCAGTATCTGGGCCGGGACATTGTTTCAATTTCATGCTGGAATCATAAATACGTGGAAGACATAGGCAAAAGCTGCCTGGGCGGTAATATACAGAGGTTTATAGAATCTAGAAAACAAAGGAATCTACTATTCATTGATGCTGTCCCGTCATAGACGGTTCATGTGCCACTCGCACGCGGTGAGTTAAAGGGCCTCCAGAGGGCGTTGAGTGGGTGTTTTTAGTATGCGGCTTGTATGCGGCCTGTATGCGGTTTTTAGGGTGGTCAACATAGCAACAAAAACGTCAAGCGGAAAGTCAGAGAAGCTGAAATAATCTGATGGGTGGCGGCAATGGAAATGAAACCTGCCATGAGTAACTACTTAAGAGAAAAAAAACGAAATAGGAAAGAAACGATTTATGATAACTCAAAGGGAAGCTCATGACTTTTTGCAGCGAGATCGGGATGCCTTAGAACACGCACCTATAAAGCGAGATATAAGAAGGAAGAAGAAACATCTGCTTGCTGCGGTAAGCTAAGGAAACGATGGAGCATGTTTTATTAGAATGTGAAGACGTCTGCCCAGCGGTCCATTTAGGCACCACTGACCTCCGTGAAGCCATCGGGTTCAGCGAAGAGCAGGGGAAAAGTAAACGTGTCCGTAGTAGAGATTAATTAGAGGCGATTGGAAGACTGGTGCAAGAAAAGTAGGGAAACGACAAAAAACGGGATGTACAAAAGCAAAGTTCACAATAGGGGTTCAGAAAATTTAGTTGTGGGAGTTCATAGCGTTTTTTTTAATCTAGGTAGGACATTAGGCAGTATAATAGCAAGATCTTGGTGGCGCAACCCACCGCCTCGTTCCAAAGGGGACGCTCATAACGTCCGTCCGTCCGTCCGTCCGTCCATCCATCCATCCATCCATCCATCCATCCATCCATCCATCCATCCATCCATCCATCCATCCATCCATCCATCTGTCCGTCCTTCCGTTTGTCTGTCCGTCCGTCCGTCCGTGGTAGCTGCCAGCACGCCGCTTACATAAACATAGCTAAAACACCGTTTGAGGAGTTCGAGCTTAATGCAGAATTTTGTTACAGCTTCCAATGCTGCGTTATTCGGACTAAACTCGCAAATTCTTCATTCAAGTTGGGTGACAACTGCCGTCAGAAGTTGGCAACGCTGAGTCGGCGCGTTTGTGATACGCCGGGCCCGTCAGAGGTCTGTCAGATGTGAGAGGTGTCGTGCCAGCACTTAACTCGTCGAAAGCGGCGACGGTGCTAGTAACAAGGGGGTTGCTACAAGTGGCGAGTGTAAGTTCTAGTCAGACCATGGGAAGACGAGTGTGTAGCGTTTTAAAAGTGACCGGAGAATGCAGATAATTACTTTGCTCCAAAAAGTTCGCACATATTGAGAACTATAATTTACTCACTGTTCATCTCCAGGGCTCTCTTCCTCCATTTTCTTACTGTCCATGCCCATGACGATGTACGTTTCGTTGTCCTTTAGGCGGAAGGAGTCTCAGTGGTCGCGAGCCTTGATCTGTCGTATTTTGTTGACGAGCTCGGTTTCCGACTCACCGCCTGCGTTCACCAAACCAAGAAGGAATATTGTGTGTTTCTTTATTGTTGTAAACATTCCGCGAAAATGACATTCAATATCTACCAGTATTCGTTAGGAGTTCAAGCTTTTATTGCGAAAGAACTCTCTTATAGTAAAAAGGCAGCTTCATGGTCTATTGCATTGCCAAATCTTAATTTGCGGTACCTATAGCGACGCCCCCAATAAAAGATTGCTACACAGAACGCACAGACTGTATAGGTTATGCCGACGACAGAGTGTTTATTCCGTCCGCAATATTCTCGCTGATTTATAAGCGGATAACCTGCTGGGAGAGCAGTACTATCCAACAGCCGTTTCAAGGAATCGTTTAAATCATTGAAAGCACGTGCTGTAGATCATTACGGACATTCCTCTAAAGCGGTGGGTCCCACTCAAATAATATTCAATATCCATCAGAATGCCTGTAATGGTGCTTGCACATGACCGACGTTTCCACAGAGAACAGTTTCGTGGGGCGTATTGGCTTTGAAATACATTTCCACGGCGATCCAGGAGAGCCGTCGACAGAGCCGACACATGCTCTACGCGAATGCCTACGCTACGCCATCTCTACGCCAAGGCTGCCGGCAGGCTGGTTTTAGACTACCGTAAAAATGGAGGCTGCAGAGAGAGAGGGAGGGCTCTTTATTTGAAAAACAGAGAATTTTGCCGGCGCGTATGTAACCGCTGGTATGCTACTCTGTATAGGGATGGGGAATGGGATTAAAAGATTCCAGAAAAAAGTGGGAGAAAAAAAGGATAAAAGTAAATATGAAATGTCCAAGTGGACCTAATACTAAAGCTGTCGTTTCACTAAAGCTGCCGAGTGAGGATTGGCTTGTGGTATAAGTCATGAAAGCAAGCAAGTCGCGATGCTTTCCATCCGATTTCTAAACTTTAAAGCACGAAGTCATGTTTTATTTTGGTATACGCTTGAATAAGGTGAGTAATATTCTGTAGTGAATAGAGCTGTTTTTGTAATTACTCTAGTTTGTTAACAAGGTATGCTTGGGCAGAATTCTAGAATACCAAGGCATATTCTACTTTGTATCTTACAATGGAACCATATGCAAGAATTGTAGTCTTCGTGTTAGCACGTTGGAGGGAGCGACTGATGAAGCCGGGAGTTTGTACGCGTTGCTCAAAAGAGTGCTAATGTGGACGTTCCACAATATATTAGTTGTCGGATGGACTTTTAAGTATTTAAACGATAGCATAGATCGAACAGGATCAGCATAAAGTTTGTAAGTGTAAGATAAAATTTAGCTGCGCGTAGTGAATCGCATTAATTTAGTAAATATTCATTGCACTCTTAAACATTCCGTACAGAACTGAGCACAGTCCTGTTTAACTTTCTATCCTCTAATTTACCCTTAATTTATTTGCATTGGACGATCTATGTAAGTCCTCCTCCATTCGACTTACGATTCTCTCGCATTTTCCTTGCTTTTCCTCTTTCGCTGCGGTGTCGCATGGTATACGTATTTGATCTTTTCGGTATCAATAATTTCTTGAATGTTAGAGGATTTGGCTTCTTTTCATCACTTTTTGTGCTCACATTACATGTACAGGTAATGGTATGTTCATAAACAAACTTAAGTATTAGAATTCGGAACATGTTCAATTAAAACGAGAGAAACTTAATACACACACAAAAGAAGACGGACGTGAGAAAGAATGAAGTGCCATAGAGAAAGAGAGAGGGAAGATAGGAAGGTAGAGAGATTAACTATAGTTTGTCCGGTTTGCTATGCTACGCGGCGGGAGGAGAACCTACAAGACCCATGTGTAGCTTGAGAGAAATTAAAATCGAATTTTAGGGTAAACTTGAGCCTCCTTGCGAAAACTTAATTTCTTCGTGTTCAATCGGCAAATTTCGAACGTGAGACCGACGGGAGGAGCCAATCTCTCACCAGGTTCATAGTAAGCGTAAACCTTGACCGAGCTCGACAGGAGCTTTCCCAGAGTAAAGTCCTGCTGAAGTCCGAACTGGACGCACGCGTGCCTGTCCGCGGGAATGGACGGCAGGTAGAAAATCACGTTTCGATGGGCCACCTCGAAGTAATCCACGTGTCCGTCGGCGACCAACTGCAGAATAAAAATACACCCTGGAGAACGATGGGCATGCAAAGCGACGAACACATAAAAGTTAATCCGCGTGTGAAGTTACCATGGATCGGGCAAGCAGGCTGGCGAAAATACCGGGCGTACCAATTGGGCAAAGCATGTTATTATAGTAGAGCTCCCGATACAAATAAAAAAAAATCAACCAACTACCATTATGAGGAGTGCAGGCTGAGAGCTTGTGAATGTTAGCAAGTAGGCTGAACGCACACTCATCCCCAAAGCGTTGCGGTAATTTAAAATCAACCAGTGCCTTCAAAACTTAAAGGGACACTAGAGCGAAACAATAAATCAGTTTAGACTAATGAAGCATTGTTTGAGAACCCTGCAGGCAGTCATTTTAAAAAAAGATAGTTTGCTTATTCGACGAGAAAATGAAGGTCCAAGTATCAGTATTTGAATTTCGCGCCGAAACACCAGCGCCGGTATGTCAGCGTGACGTCAGGGATTCCAAAGTATGTTTTCGCATTTGGGCCGCGTTGGATGAATAAAGATTCCCGAAATTTGCCATGGTTAATACTTGGTTCCTTTAGAACCCAATGTAGTCAATCTGTACCGCTATATATAATTAGTAGGCCCTAGAAGATGCCATCAAAATCGAAGACGTCACAGCCCCCAGGTGCGGGAATTTAAGTAGGCGTCGCCACCCGTATTTCGTTCTTGCGCTTTTTCTGGCTTACTAAACGTGTTATCGTTGTAGGAGTGGTGTTTTTGGTGTTGTATAACGGTAACTTACTCATGCAGAAGAAAACATTTTTCACTTTAGTGTCCCTTTATGTTCATGGTGTCAAAAATGGGGTATGGAGAATAATAAAAAAAAACTGCTTACACACACATAACCAAAAGAAAGGGAGCGATCTCGTTCACATATAATATTCCAGATAATATACTTGTAAAAGTATGTAGTTTCAAATATTTGGGTATAAACATAACAGATAAATTGAACTGGCGTCCCCATGTTAAAAATATTTGTCGATCAACATATCAGATGTTGTGCTTCCTGCAAAGGAAATTGCGCCAGGCGACGAAAGAAGTCGAGTTGGTTGCATACAAGACATATATCCGTCCAAGCCTACAATACACTGGTGCTCTGTGGAGCCCCCATCAAAAGGTTTTAAAACATAAACTAGATCGAATTCAGAGAATGTCAGTTCGCTTTATCTGCTCTAACTATCGACGAAGTGATTCGGTAACTGAAATGTTAAAAATATGTAACTTGGAACCACTGCAATCAAGAAGACAGAAGCAGCGATTGAAACTGCTTTTTCAAATACTAAATGCAGAGGTGAAAATAAACAAGGATGATTATCTAACGCTCTTTCACTAAAGGTTCCCGCGAACAACACGCAGTACATTCGTGGAACTAATAATAGCTCGACCAGACTTATCCCGCTTTTCTTTCTTTCCTGACGCTATTAAACTGTTGAATGAATTAGTGAATGATGTGGAACAAAAAAATACTGTGAGTGATATTGAGGTTGGTCTTCATAAGTATTTCGCTCAAACTGTAAGCTTATTATTATTCCTTGCATGTAACTGTGTTTTTTCTACAAATGTTCCATGTGTTACAAATGTTCTCCTACAAATGAACTTCAATGTTTGTTCTATGTATAATTCAATTATTGACCCTCCCAGTAACGACCCTCAAGTGACGGTTAACAGTTTGACTAAATAAATAAAAATATATATATGCCGGAGCAGCACGGCGGCGGGAGGGGGGGGTAGCAAAATCGCAATCGTGGAGGTGCTTCGGTTCTTCGTTTAGTTGTTATCGCACTAAAGACATCCAATTATAGTGACCGCTGTACCTTCAGTGAAAGAGATAGCGTGCGGCATGGACGTTCCACTCACTTGCGTAAACTCGGAACATCCTTTGGAGGAAGACTCGCCGTCCCAAGTTGTGCAGCGAGATGGTGACCATTTGTGGACTACCACTCACCATGGCCACCACGGTCTTGTTGGCTCCCAGTCGGAGTACGTTCGGAGTCACGACGATGCACTCGCTGCGAGTCGTGTTGTGGCACAATATCATATTTGTCGAGGACAGTGTCAAAGAAGAAAGTAGCGAGTAAAGAGCACGCACACGCACGCACGACCGTTTGCAAAGACTGCATCCGTTTATTCGTTCCTAGTGAGAAGTGTAATGAACAGGCACCCTGGACCGCAGAGATAGCGTGGACATGAGTATCATAACGGAGCTGTCAGCTCGACATGTTACTTGTGGTTAGCGATGCGAACGCTCGAAGGTTGTGTGGAAGGCTGGAGGCTCGCCCAGCAGGCTGAGGGGGGGGGGGGGGGGGGGGGGGGAGCGGACGCTCGCCACGATCGCGGCCGGGGCTCGGTACATGAGAGTCAATACAGCGGTCGCCAACCACCCGGTGTGTTCAGGAGGAAAGCGTTCAAACGCGTATACACAGCTCAACACTCAATGCATGCGCAGGGGAATTTTCAATTGTCTCTGGCAGATGGTAATCCAAGTGGCGCTGCAAATCCGCTACTTATAAGAAACTTTCAATATGATTAATTTCACAGTGGTGTCTCGTAAGATTTCCGTTAATAATGATACGTAACCGGCTTCAATAAACATGACTTTAGCACAAAAAAAAAGTGATACCTAATCGCTTGCCTGCACCCGTCCTGTTGAGCCGGTGACTGTGCATACGAGCAACAGCGTGTAGGCCGCGGTCATCGTGACTGCCCGATGCAGAGTGACCAAGGTCTGGTGGAGCTGGCAAAAACGAGTACTGCAGACCAGGAACTTGGCTCGCAACTCCATTTAGACCCTCGACCTCTTTCGTCACGTGGGAGCAACGGAGCGACAGCCTGCTTGGCTGTGGTATCGCCTCGAGATGGAAGACAACGAGCTAAGCTTAGGTTACGCGGATGCACCGTCCACTGGAAAAGCAGCTTGTTCCTTGATCTTCTTTATGAGCCGCGCAGCGTGTCAATTTTCCTTACGCCTGCACAAGTGTACGAAAAAGTAATACGGGCAGGATCGAAAGTCCACGGGATGCGAAAAAGCTCACTTTCTAAGCCTGGGTACGCACCCTGCATTCCAGTTTTGTTTACCAGTGCATAAGCGATCAATATAATAATGTTGTACTACATTTTAATGGCTGCAATCTAAAACCGGGCTAAAGTTCGACGCTATCGCCATACCCTCATCCGGTAAATTTTTCACCTAGCCTGCACACAATTGAATGAAGCATACATGAGATAACGACAACAGCAAAACTGTGGCCCTTCTGCTGCCCCCGCACAGCATACATGAAACAAAGGTGCGAAGAAGGTAATATTTTTAATGGAATGCCTGGGCCGGAATAATTTAATTTATCACTTCCTTGACAGTTTGACAGTACAAGATCGCGCGACATGCTGAATGTACTGTGATTTTATTCAGGCGGTTGTTACCTGCTTCACTGGTGCAAATGATGATGCGTTGAAGCTGTCGTCTTCCGTCTTCTCCCATGTCGTTTCTTCACCACGCAATTCGTCGTTGCGGGAAGGCCGGAAACGGAGTGCCAGCATTGTCCGCGTCATTAAAATCAATGACTCAATCGGGTAAGTAAGACAAAAGGGTCGATGAACTACACACAACGAAGCGCCGGTACCGTCCGCGGCTTTTGTTGCCGGCTTGTCTCTCGTGGTTCTCGCTTTTTTTTTTTTTGCCAGCGCTAAATATACTTGTCAAAACTTTTATATTTGCTATGTACGACCAATATGCTTCTGCGTATAATAGGGGCTACCCGTCCCCAGCGATCCAGATCAAAATCGGTAAATCGATTCCGAATACTGGAAATTCTGACTAAACACCTTGAGCCCTCATTCTCTCGGTCTATCTTTTTCTCTAAGCTCTCACGAAGGACGTAGATATAGTGCTCCTTTTGGAGCAGCAGTCGCTAAAAAAATTTAAGCATTGTTGGCTCTGTCCAGCCGACCAGCCTTTTCACTGGGCCGTCAACGTCAGGTCATTTCCTCTCCCCTCGCTGCTTTCTCAACCTCAACTTCTCATACGTCATGCGGCGAAAAAGAATATAACTCTGCCCACTGTTGTGTGTGCTGAAAGTTTGTACATACTTGTTACTGCGCAGCATATGTGCACGACCGCTTTTTCATTTACGGTCCGGCTATGTTCAGTTTCCGCACGCCGGCTTTAATTGAAAGACCGCTTCAACGGGCTCAGCCCGCTCAGTTATGTAACCTTCATGCTGCCAGTCAAGCAGCAGGAATAACGGTGGATCGATGTTTAGTCAACGTTTTTTTTTTTTGTTTCTGGAGGCCAAGACATGACACCTACGACTGCTACTGAGAACCAAGCTCATGTTCCTGCTGTTTCTGTCGCACGCAGTTGAGAGTGGAACGCGCCGACAACTGAAGTATCATAGCCTGCTTGAATTAACCAGGTACAGCATACATGTTTTTCATTACATCAATATTTATACATCTCCATAACCTTTTCCCCCCTGAAGGCTTCTTTATCTACCTTGCACCGCTACATATGCAGCTGCTACGTCGAGTGCCACCCGGTGCAATAATATGCAGCTGCAATGCAAAGGGCGCGCGTACAGACGCTACGAGGCTCGTATCTCACATCGCGAAATGCGAAGGTTGTGGGTTCGGTTTCCACCTGCGGCAAGTTATTTTTTCATCCACTTTAATTTCCATTAATTCATCGTCTCTTTATTTCATTCATTAAGCACAAGTAATTTCCCCTATGTTGTCATCGGTGTCAGTGTTTGTTGGCTTCTCATGATATCGTAAGGCAAGTGGCATGATACGATGCTAAGGATGATGATGATTTATTGGCATCCCCTTCGAAACATGGCGGGGACATAGTCACCTAGCCAGCTTGATTTATTCAGGTGTACAATGTATATTTTTTTTCTAGCATTCTTGTGTTACACTCTTTTTTACACCTCGAACCTTCTTTAACTGGCTCGTACCGCTACATGTGCATCTGCTACATGGTGTTCTATCTGGTGTAAAATAATACGCAAGTGCAATGCAAAACGTGCACGCATCGACGCTACGCAGCGCGCATGTCACATCGCGTGTCGCCTGGCGCACAAGGGCGTGTTTATGGGGCATTCTTCCGCTGCATACTCGCAAGCGCTGGCGTGGCTCAGTGCCCCCCCCCCCCCAGTAAAAGAAGAAAGAAAGTGCAGAAGGTGCTTCATTCCCTATGTACCGGAGTGGGTTCCAAGATGGTTGCACGTGCCTAAATGCTGATAACTTGTAGTCAGCAAACAGCTGACGGTTCTACGTACTATGATCTTCTTATTCTGTTCTTCTTAGCTCGTAAACTCTGTGTCAAGCGAGGCAGTAAAGAAAAACAAAACGCTGGCGAGGCTCAGTGGTAGAGTAGCTGACTCCCACGCAGCGGTCTCAGGTTTGATCCTGGCGGGAACTTGAGCGGGTGAGTTCAATTCAATACTTGAATGTCACACTAGATGAGCATCTTCATTGGAAGCCTCACATTTCATTGCTGTGTAAGAAGTTGAGCAAGGCTTGTGTTATGCTGCACAAATGCCGTTATTACTTCGACAGTACCCCTCTGAGAGTAATACACTTCAGCATGGTTCGTAGCCATCTATCCTACTGTATTGCATCCTGGGGTAACACGTACTTTTCATATGTAGAACCTATTGTGCTTCTTCAGAAAAGGGCCTTGCGATTTATGACTTTTTCGGATTACAATGCTAAATCAATGCCGCTGTTTCAAAGTTTAAACACACTGCCTTTCAATTTATTACTGAATTTTAAAACTGCACTAAATAATCATGATAGCATAACCACTAACTGCCCTTTGAGTTTATCTAATTTTTTACATTCCAGAAGCAATACACGCAGCGCACTTAAGGGAAATTTTCTCGTGTCAGAAATGCATAATGTATATGGAAGGACAAGGTTGAACAACGCTGGAGCACTCCTATGGAACAGCTTACCATTGGAAGTAAAACAAGCAAAACTGTTTTCAATATCAATGAAATCCCATTATCACTCACCACTATTGTCCGCATAGGGTTTTCATCTCGCTGGTGTACACATCTGTTTTGCTTTTTTCACTTGCAGTGTATAGTTACTACATACAATTTCCTTGTCGTAGCTGTTACACGTACTCTGCCTTGTGTCTAAAAATGAATATTTAGGTATATATGGTTTACTTATACTTTGTAGTACTGCCGTTATGATTGTAAATAATAATTAGCATGGATCACAACTAGCCTTGAGCTAGGGATTCAGATGTCCTGTGCATTATTTCCTGCGTACTTTTCCTATTTTCAATAAACTTCAACTTCAACTTAAAAAAAAAAAATAGAAACTGTGTATTATTTTTTTTTCATTCCCGGCGATAGCTGCTACGCACACCGGACACCGGCTGCGGCGGCGGACAGGATCACCACATGAAACGGCTGTTGGAATGAGCCCATAAAGGCACGTTTGTTGTCCGCCTTTATCGGCGCGCGGGCAAGCGTCGGGTGCGTCGGAGCGCGTTGGACGCGTCCTGCTACGTTGGCTGCGCCAGTGCGTCGAACCATCTTCGGTCGAGCTGTCATCCTCGCCAACGTCACGCAACATGTACGCGCGCTCGCGCTACGTCAGACTATAGCCCTCAACAGCTTACGCTGTAAAAGCACGAAGAATGTTTACTGCAATAAAGGCATTTCGCCGAATTGACTCGGCGAAAGGTCTGCGTAGCCGCGTGACGAAGTTGACCGATCATATTCTGGTCAAAGGGATTGAAGTGCTAAACACGCATCACCATGTTTCATACTTCCATTCGTGTACACCTCTTTTCAGATGATTCCTTCATCACTCGAAAAATGTTGCACATTGCCTGCAAGTCACCGTTGCATCCACGCGCATAACATGAGGCCATATGAACTTGTGTTTGAATTTAAGCAGAAGGTGGCCAACAGTTCCGTAAGTTGGAAATAAAATACAATTGGGCATTGTTTGTCTGCTTTCACAACGTCTGTCTCAAACGATGCAAGAAATAACGTTGTTACTCAGATGCCAGCATGTCATTTTCTTTCATGTTTCTGGTAGATGGTTGGCTCCACCGGTCGTGCATATTGCGTTTTATCTTGGCGTTATTTTTCACGGGACGCGTCTATCACATTCCACTTCGCATCAGGTGGGCGTTTTTGTTTACTTGTTTATTTGTTTGTTTCTTCTGGTCTCGTGACTCATACCCAATATTAGGGATTGACGAGGAATCAGGCGGATATAGCAAATTAACCTAACAATTCAGTTTCACTTGCAAGTTTGCGAATAAAGGATAACTTCCCCATCGCGGATACAAGAACATGAATCTGGCAGCATGAATTCAGATATATGCATTAGCCTTAATCGGTTACGCTTCTCATATTGTTCTTTAGTTGTGCTTTTGAGTGCCTTAGACATAACGAATGAGTATTAATTCTTTTTTTTTTCTTCAGCGCAGGCAGCCTGTGTTCAATGCGCTGTCGCATCCATGAGTAAGCGTGGACCGTCCATCCGCCGTGGTTGCTTAGTGGATTTGGCATTGCGTTGCTAAGTCCGAGGTCGCGGGATCAAACTCCGGCCGCGGCGGCGGCATTTCGATATGGGCGAAATGCGAAACGAAATTGGCAGTGGCTTAGCTCGGCTACGCCAGGATATACGCAGCGAAAGCTAAGGCTTAGCACGTTTAGCCTTGGTTAACCTGGATGGCAACTCCAGGTCAGTCTGGCTCTAGCTGTGCTGCGGCGTTTAGCCAGTCGTTCGGCGCGCTCTTCGTCTGTTTCCTGGGCGATTCGTTTCCTCTTCACCTCGTTCCAATGTCGATTCCAGGCCTCCTCCTGGTTATCAGAATTGTCGCATTCCATACTGCCGCCTCAACTGTGGTTGCGGCGCACGCGAGCTCTCCTTTTCAATCCTCCGACATGTTATCAGGCATGCGACGCAGGTGGCGAAGCGAGTGGACGCGAGCGCAACGACGAGGAACGTGGTGTGACGTCATGTGCCTCATCGGAGCACGGCCCTGGCGAAATCGCAAGTTCGCGGCGAGTAAAGCTTTCGCTTTCAAACGCCCGTGTACCGTGCATTGGGTTCACGTCAAAGGGACACCAAACACAAATATTAAGTCAAGCTGAAGTGATAGATTAATGTTCGAGAACGTCTAAGGCGTCAATAATAATGCGAACAGAGCATTAGTAATCTATAGATTGAGTTAAATGCAAGACACGATTAATGGCTCCCCCGGCAGATTCAAGTACACTATATATGACGAAGGCACTCCTCATTATAATTCTGTCGCGAGTACTCAACCACTCATGCTAAAAAGATTATTGTATTAAATTACAAGACGAATGACAGTGCTACTGGTCGAGTTCAGTTTTATTTTTAGAAGAAAGAACTCATTCATATTACCGTTCGCAACGACGCGGTCTGCGCCGCCTGCGTTTCCCCGTTCTTTATCGCGAAGTGCATCCCTGGTTTGGCTGGCTCACAAAACTCACAAAAACTGAAAGTAGCAGAGAATGCCACGTCCGTGTGATGTCCCGGGATTTCCGAACGGTCCACGCCACTTGAGCTAGGGCGGTTGCAGCGGCTAATCCCCCCCAACGCTCTGTCTTAGTTCAATTTCTCCATGGCCGGGCGTTTGCATTTTGCGCAGAAAATCATAGCGCCGTCTGACGTGCGCCTTTTACTCACTGACGATGACGTCATATGCAACGGCGCCACTCTCCGCTAGGGGGCGGGAGATTTGCATTGCGCTGATGGAATGCGGACCCTTCAGACGCAATTTTTTCGCAAACTCCTTTTTTGTCTTTTTTTGTCACGAAACAAAGGATGCGATGTGTCCGGATTGGTATTCGAACAACCCACGTCGACTTAGTATTTGCATTTAGCGTCCCTTAAAAGAACCGCAGGTGGTGAAAATTAATCCGCAGACCCCACTAAGGCGTGCCTGATAATCAGATTGTGCCTTTGGCTCATAAAACCCCTGAATAATCATAATAATAAAAAAGCCGTCGCAAAAAAGAAAAGCCAGACGAAAGCTATAGAAAAACGAAATATACGTCCTCTGAGGACGACACCACAGCCAACACCATCATCCTCATCACAGCAACTTTGCAATGTGAACTGTGCTTGTAAGCCTATTTCGCTTTCGTTTTACTGAAATTCTAGCTGAGGCTCATTTTACAAATATTTCTTGAAGAACGTGTAGTCTATATACTAGTATACATCTTTAGAGTCTCTAAAATTCCATCAGCTATAATACTTAGACGCTTGTTGCTATTGCTAGACGCACATTGCATTGTCTTAAGATAGGTGGTGGTCAGATTTTACCTTTAGGTCACCAACTGACTTGTTTTCGCTAGCTTCTGGTCCTGGGTTTGGTTTCGTTTTATTTTCCTTTACTAGGGGGGGGGGGGGGCGTAGGCCTATCCACTGTGGGGGATCGACCAAGGATCGAGTTCATCCGTGCACTTCTTCCTCTTCTTCGCGATCGCATAACATCGTATCCTTCTTAAAACGAGGTACATCAACCGTAAAAATATTGCCTTCACCAATCCTTTGTTGCTGAATGTTTATCAGCAGTTGTTCTTCGCGACTTACTATGCGAGAATAAATCCACATTGTTTAAAAATAATTTTGTGGCTGTAGATGGAAAACGACGAACGTACGCCGGTTTGTAGCCGCTATGAGACGTGCGCATTCGCGACGAAGAAGACGACGAGCAAGAATACGAGCCATGCACAGCACCAACGGCCACTGGACACTTGTGACCAGGCCGTAACGCTGCTCACTCTCCTCCAACTATACGGTATGTGCTACCACTGTTGACGCAGTAATCGCAGCATGGAAGCACAGAAAGGAGCGTCGCTTCATAACCGCGCCAGCGCGCAAAGCGCACCTCGCGTGGACTCCGGGATGGGAGCTGAAGTCGCCATAGACGTCACGCCGTGTGGCCAAGCCGGTCAAGCTGAGCTCGCCAAAGCAGGATCCCCGTCCGGCGTGGCGCCTGGTTCAGAGACTCCTCCTTTCAGCTTTGTAGTGCAAGACAGTGAGTACCGGCAGGCGGAAGACAAAACCGAGTCTACTACAAAAGCGGCCCGTCACAAGGCACCGGGAAAGCGATCTCACAGAAGACATCACCGCAAGAAAAAGACCGAAGACTGTGATGACCCGGTCAACTTGTCGCTGCTCAAAGGGCACAGCAAGACTAAAGCCGGGCATCACCCATCGAAAGATGGCCTGGCTACAAACAAAAGCCGTGATGATACTCTGAAGCTCAGTCACCGCAACCCAAACAGCAAAGAAGGCATGGTGAATTCTGAAAATGCAGCGAATGCGACCGATGCCTCGTTAAATAGGCAAGGCAACATGGAGGCTCCTTTAGACCACATCGCGATGGAAGCAACAACCACGTCCGCCACTACGGCGAAAAGGTCCAAGAAAAAGAAGAGGAAGAAGCGTCATAAAACTGCAGCATGGGAGCACCATTCCGAAACTGCGAATCGCGACGATTCGAATAGCGTGGCCAAAGGGGTCGATACGCTTATGCCAGGTGGTTCTTCGTCAGCGAGTGCTACCGTCCAGATGAAATCCAGTGATTCTGCTGCAATCAAAGAGACGCAACCCGACACTGTTTTGCAAGACAACAAATCTCATCGAGCTGTGGCCGCGGACGCTACGTCCGTTGAGCCAGTTGTGCCACAGGCTGACAAAGCGGACTCACCAGACGATCGACAACAGCAGTTAAAGGATTTAGAGAACGCCGCCGTAGGGGTAAGCAAGCTCACTAGACAACTTCCAACTGCGGGAGGCCCTTTCGGCGGAATATGGTCGACGAAATCTTCGCCTCCGGAGCAGTCTGGCAGCCGCTTACGCGGAATTGGAGAAGCGTGCACGATCGATGTCAAGCAAGAGCCGCCAAAGTTGTCGCCAAAACAGACTTCCTTTTCGACAATTGCAGGTGGAAACGAAGCAAACGCGGAGCTGCCTGACCAATCAGCTGCGTTCTCGCCGACTACACAGGAGTCGAAAGGAAATGTAAACGTGCTGGATCACACGGGACCCTTTCCAGCAGTCGCAGGAAAAGGAAGAGAACACTCGGACACCGATTGGGGTTCTCCGTCTTTTGACGCGTCGGCTGGCGCTGACAATACAGCTGCAGCGCACCAACAGCAGTCGGCATCTTTGCACCACGGTGCCGGCACTGGACGTCGCGTTTCAATTGCGCTTCCGAGATGGGGAGGTCCCTTCGGCCTGTCATCTGCGTCCCCAGGGCACTCTAGCGAAAGCTTACCTGACAAGTTAACGACGCAGACAGCCGAAACGAAGCACGAACCACCACAAGAGTCGCCGCTCTATATGGCACCTTCCTCATCAGACGCAGTTAAGAAAGAAGAGGAGGAGCCACATCCTGGTCAAAGAGCTTTGCCACCATTGAACGGGACGAGGAAAGTAGCGCGACATGTGCTGGAGGAAACGGCTTTCACTGTGGACTCTGTGGCGAGTGAGGAAGACGCGTGCGTGCAGCACAGGAAGGCGTCGCAAGCCTCGACGCCCTCTTTCGAGAGTTCCGAATACAAGTCGTCTCAAGGATCGTTCACGCTGTCCCCGCAAGCACAACCTGAGAAAGATGCGAGAAGACCACGCAAGGTGAGGTCAATGTCTATAGTGCTACTCGAAGACGCGACGTTTTTGCTATCGCAGCCTGCAGTTGCAGCAACTTCTCCTCTTCCTCCTCCCGAAGTCGTGCCGTCTATGCTGAAGCTTGAACGCCCGGACCTCCCTCAACAGGCGCCGCCAATTCCGCCAACCGGTGTAGCTGAGTCAGGGAAGAGAGAAAAGGCTGCGGCAAAAGGAAAGAAGGACAGGCACAAGAAAACCAAGAAAAACGTGATAAGTGCCGTGACTGCACCGTCGATGGATGCGCCAGATCCAGAGAAAGCTGCACCGAAGTCCTTCGAAGTTCAGTCGCCGTCGGCTTCTCGCGCCTGCTCAGTGAACGAAATCAACAAGCGGATCGAAGTCCTACGATGTCAGCAGGTTGACTTCACGGCTAGTACCGAGGCGCATTCACCGTTGCGTCCGGTAGAGTTTAAGCACGACCATGCCATTCTTACCGATAAAGGGGAGGTAAAGCTCTGCCTGGACGTGTCTACGCGCGAAGAGGCTACAATGCTGTGGCCTTTTGACCTCGAAATTTCGGCAACCAAGAAGGGAGACGCGTAGCACCGGGTCGTGCGCGGGCTTCGTCCTGACAGATGCACGCGTTCATCGTCGCTAAGCACACTGTGAGGCACTCTGTCCAGCCGACCTTTGGCAGAATGATTGCCTGGCAGCCAGGACGGTGGCACAAGTTCGTGATCATGCGCTTCTTTTTCTTTGATATTACATTTTTCTTAATATTTGTGTCTACCTGCGATGTATTTGGCTATGCGGCCAAGGAGATGAAGAGAAAGACTCGCTTTCAAGAAAAAAAGTCATATGCGAGAAATCTTTTTGTGATCTATCTGAGGCAACATTGTTTCTCCGCAACCACGTTTTCGTATCGGGCGGCATGCTGAACATTGCAATGGCAGCCCAGACAAATTATTTCTGGTACGGCTTTTTTCAGAAAACACTGATCAAACCCATATATATTTAACGGCCTTCGGAATATGTGTTCTCCATCGAAGCAACGTTTTCCCTCGATTTTCGTAGACTCCTTTGTATAAGTTTTTGGCAGAGTGTAAAGTTACGTATTTGAGTGGCACAACGCACACCGTTTCTCCTCAATCACTTGAGTACTGGTAAGCTCGTGCTCACCAGTTTAAAGCAGTGGTTATATAAGTTGGTCAGAGGTACCATAGTTTCCTCGTTGATGCATACGCGCTGTACCTGAACAGGTCGTGTTGCTGTTTTTGAGCAGCGCGATCACGTCAACAGCAGTGATGACCTTTGTAAAGAAAGTGAGAAACCGCTTTAGAATTTGTTGGAAATGCCATAGCGACCCTCAGATCGGAATAATAATGTGCAAATAAAGCATCCGAATTGCACAAAGTGTCTTGGTTGCCGGTGCTTTACGCACTCTGCATAAAGGTGGCATCCAGGTCTTCAGGCGGGAGGGAACTGGGATGAAGGTGCTGGTAAACACACAGTTCACTCGAAACGTTTTACACCATTGCAAGCATTACCTTCAGGACTCGGCAGTCAGAGCGTTCACGCAATAAGCAAACTTCACAGTGCGAAAAGGTTTCGGCTGCAGCAGTGACTAATTGGTTGGTTAAATTGGTTAATATATTGCTCTGAACTTACTAAACAACGGAACACTATGATGGACGGCGTAGCGCAGGTCTGTCGGACAATATTAACTATCTCGGGCTCTTTTATTCCCACTAAATGCGCTGTACACAAGCGTACAGCTCCGCAGCGGTACACCGTAGGCACTGAGCCAACGGAGTATAACAAAGCGCCACTTATACGTATGTTTGCGTTCGTTGAACTGGAATGGCCTGATCGTTCTGCGCGAAGATTTTTGCCTACACAAGAAAGTCATAGTCGAAAACTAATAAAATTTACACCTGCCGCTTTACAAGACCATGGTCTCGGCGCAGACATCAGTAACAAAATTACACTGCACTACAGCAGAGCCGAGATGTGGTCCGACAGAAGGAAGCACACTGTGGGATAGAAGTTTTGACGAACCATGTCAAATTGCCTCTGACACGTTGGCCGACGTTTCAATAAGTGGACCTATTTTTCTCAAAGGCGGCCTCATCATCCTTGGCATGTTAGTTTGAAGTGGTTAGCGAAGTTACGTTACGTAGCGACGCTGGCGGCGGTGGCTATCTGCAAAAGGAAGAAACTGAAAGGAAAACGCGGCCTGGCATTGCACGCTTCTAGGCAGGGTGGGGAACCACCCCTCATCTTCTTTTCGGTTATTTCTTTTGCAGGTAGCCGCCGCCTGCAACAATACCACGTGACGTCGCTCCCCTAACCACCTAAAGCTTAACACGCCAAGGATTTCAAGGCTGCCTTAGGTCCACCACCTATAGGAACGTTGACCAGCCTGCCTGAGGGGCTTTACCATGGCTTATCCAGCTTTTATTCCATACTATACTATAGCAGAGAGCCGCGGACGTTCTTGATGCCAATCACTTTGGGTGAGAAAGGGCAGCACATGATGAATGAAAAAACTGCTCGATGCGAGAAAGCGCCTTGCATAGTTCATTTATTTAACGCTGTCGGCGGAAGGCAACAAAGCGGGTGAGAACCACCCTTCTTCTCGTTCATGCTTTTTTCTTCTTCATAGCACTTTTTAGAGATAAATAACATTGAAAACGTAGCCGCAACAGGCTCTCATTGCACTCTCTCGTGCGAAACAGCAGAGAAACCGGCTATCTTCTTCAAGTCGAGCAATAATGTGGAAATGCCACCAGAAAGGAGAAGCGAATAGAAATAACGCTGCCATACGACAACTTTGTGTAACCTGATAATAAGGTATTCATTTCAATGCAACAGAATATACAGACGGCATACCCCTTTCTGGTGGAAAACTAGACTGCGTTGTCGAGCGCAATAAAGGAATTATGATATTCACTAGTAAAAACAAATGCACAACGAGTGTCATATTGTTTTGTAACTATATAGGGTAAACCTTTCAAATCCACAACGCACTAAAATATATAGAAGTCTATAACCTAAACAGACGAACAAACAGTGGATCCCTCACAACCCTAAAAGGGAGGACGCTGACGAACGAACGTCACAAACTTCTTGTAGTTATCCCTGGGAGGTCAATATAGATATATTCATCTGGACGGCTATTGTTAAATCTCTAAAGGAAGTTATCGCAGCCTCCAGTTTCATATTAAGGATAGTCATTATCGGCTTTCCTCAGTGAAGTGCGAGCAATATCTTTGTATTTTGTCTCGAGATTGGTGATACTTTCGAAGTAAATCATCGTGGAGATCAAAGGGGCATTAAACACCGTCGCACTCAGACGCGTCACCATCTCATTCATCAGACAGAGCAGCGCAACACGCCATGATGTTCGCATAACTGCTACATGTTCGGATCAGTACCAATGGGAAAACCTAATGCGGTAGCAGCAGAAAGCCGGAAACAGCCCCCTACATTCTTATCCTATCCTCATGCTATTCGCTGATATACTTGTTTTTTTTTTATTCTCAGCCTAACTACGCTCCTCTTGGCGCCAGTGTTAATTTCCGAAAACGGCGATGCAATTATGCAAATTGTGCCTGATAGTTTACTTCAGATTCCCGATCTGCATCGCTGCGGCACAGTGCGGGCGCTAGCTATTCCAGCGCGCTCGTTGTGCAAATATGAAACAAACAAACAGAGCTAAGATACGATGGCAATTCTCGCAGACGTTTTCGGGTCTCTTTCACTTGGCTGCGCTTCCTGCTATTCATTGCAGTAGATCACTAGACTTGTGACTGCCTTTACGAAGAGGACCACCTGTGCAAGCGGTACTGAACGACGAAAATGTCTGAGAAGCTAATATACGGCCGTGTCTGACAACGATTCATCATCAAACTTTTCTACAGACCTGTCTCTTGACGCCACAGCATTCGCAGCGCACCAAATCGAAGAGACCCGAACGTTTGCTCGGGGAATGTTGACTGATCACTGCTCTGCGGAGCATCTTTGACCCATTTACCGTGCATTACGGAAATTGTGCAAATCACAAGGAGGTTGGCATCGTAAATGTTTCTTTTGTGAACAACGGGCATACTTCTCGAGTGAATGGGGCAATAAAATGAGGCAATTGCCTTCATACGCCGCATGTCTAATTATATTTTCATCCTGCAAATCAAGCGGTGGTAGAAAATAAGTCCTGAGTAGTTCCGTACAGTCAAGTGCACAGCACTCGTTTGCTGTACAAGAAATAAGAGTGAAAAGCCATTGGTATACGTTTTCATGAAGCGGCACAGGTTCACACATAACGCGAACACAGACTCCTACTTCCAAAGACGATCACAAAAAAAGTAAAACAGAAGCGAGAAAACGTCTCAAAAGCAGGACAGAAACAAGAAACACACGAGTGGTGATGAGTAAATTTACTGCGAAGTAGAAATAATGTCTGTAATACATATTTATAATATGTATAATATGTACAAAGAAGTGAGCATCAACATAAGCAGCTTTGCCGTCGAAAGAAGCCAAGTATTTTTTTTCGTCTTTTATGTACAAGTCGAGAAAGCCAAACTTTTCTAGCACAGTGCGGCGTCACTATAACGAAGATTCGGAGGCCAGTGTGCAATCCTGTAGTCGGCACCAAAACAGAAACACTAACGCGATGAGCTTTGTTCACAGGTTCATGAATGCTGCGTGTTTCTGTTCGTGTGTGTGTGTGTCTGCGTGTGCAATGTGTGTGCACGACTGGGGGGTCTTGTGCGCCGAAGCGCGAAGCGCCTGTGCGTCGCGCCACCTCGTGGTGAAAAATAGAGCGCGCGAAGCCGTTAGCCTACAAAAAAAAAAAAAAAAAAAAAAAACCGGGGTTACTGCTGTTCAACCCACATCGCGTCATCGACGCCGCCGACTCGCTATTTATAGGGCATGCTGGGAAAGCAAGCTGTCCACATCACGCCGGTCAGAAATCTGCGCCACATTCAAAGGCGGATAAACGCCAGAGGCAATGAATGCGACTGGCGACGGAGATATCACATAAAAGGTATTGCGAGCACCCATGAGAGCTAATAACATTGGATGAAAAGTAGTTCTACAAGGACGCAAGGCTTAAGACTAGAGCTCACCAGAGGCCGTCGACACCACATCTGTGAAAGTCGCATGAGACTATCACCATACGGAAGCGATCTCGCGCAGTCATAGCAGGCGGGACAACGTCGTCCGGCTGTACAACCTCCGCCTTTCGAGCAGGTTCGTTCTTCTCTTTCCGATCTGACTCGCTAAATCCTGCCCCACTTTCTTTCATTACGACCTGTGTGTTCCTCTTTCCTCTTCAAGAGACTTCATTACCCTCGCCGGAAAGATGATCGCTCCCATGTTCGTTACACGTTTGTAATAACATTCGATAATCCGTGTTTCTGGCGATACGTCTCTGCAGTAAGTTCACAAACATTTCGCGCTGGAACAGAACCAGGAATTGCTTGAAATGACAACCATTGTCGACAAAAAAAAGTGTTTAAAACAGACCGCACGCAATTGAAAGCACTGTGGTGCTAATAAGACTGGTCACAGACCATTCCTTTGTTTTACAGCAGAAAGTGGGCCATCATGTGCTTTAGGCAGAAGATACCCCTACGAGATTTTCTTTGATTATTGCCATTGTAGTGCGCACACTTTGGGTACACACAGTGGAAGTGAAAGTTTCAAGGATGGTTAGCCTGGCTGCAGTACCTCTGCTTCTATGTTCATAATGAAGCCCATAGTGCATAACCTGACACTACGCAGAAACTTTCAGCAATCTCAAAATGTTAAGTAAAGGGAAATGGAAAACTAGTTCCTGTGCAGTCACCAAATTGCTTTGGTATCTGCAACCAGTGATAAATAGGAGCTGTAAAATTAAACCCAAGCGTTTTGAACACGCCTCAAAGTCATAATTTAGCGTACGACTTTCTAAAGTCCGCTCCAGTGAACCACGTGATGCGTCTACGGGTATCGCACACCCATCTTAACCATTAGGTCAGCGATAAGTATTTTCTGCTTGAAACTTTTCTGACACTGCCGTCTTCTGGCATCCCGGTACAAGAAAGAAGTGGGATTGACTACTGACTATAGTAATATCACAAAGTACTAATCTCGCTCAAAAGTACCAAGGAGACACCCGTACTGTACGCAACAGTTGCGGTGGTTGGTTAGACTACTCTGAGCCACGCTGTAGCCACAGCGTGGCTCAGAGTAGCCTGCAGCCTCTTGTACTCAACCTTCAAAATTTAAATCCAATTTATTGCTTAGTGCTTTCGTTTCGTAACACTGCCCAATTTTCAGCCATGGCAGCATCAACTTTCTTGCTTCAGAAACCGTTCAGTCAGTAGGAATCCAAGACTGCAAATTCCACGCCATTGTGCAATACAATAAATAGGCGATACCACGAGTGAAGCCACTGGCTTACCCCTCCATAATGTTTTTGCTGTGTTCACCTGATATCTCCTCCAGCGCGACAAACCGCACTGCCTTTCGAAACAAACCGGTATACTTCTGGAGATTGGGTGTTACGATAAAAAAGAAAACGCGGTATCAACATTTTGCTGGCTCACACGGAAAAGCTCGAGTCACGTGGCCAGTTTGCCGTTCTCTTATGCTTTTGAATTGCGTTTCGGTATGGTCTTCCTTGATTCCAAGGAAGGACATACACAACACGTGTTTCTTGCTGTTAGCGTGTGGTGGTCACGCTGCTTCTTGCAGCACGTTTTTGTTTTCTTTTACGAGCACACTGCACATACTTCTATTCCTGACATGCCCTACTCTAACGTGCGCGTTAAGACCCTGCTGAAGTGACACGATATGCTCTTTCTCTTCTTCCATTCGCCTATCACTACTTCGTCACGTTACGGCCGTTCGTCTCTGGGCAACGTCTGTCGCATGCGCCATACCTGATCGAGATATCCGGCTAATCTAAGGAACTTGAAAAACAGTCATTAAATAGCCACATTATTCAATTTGTCCCTTCTTAGTGTAAAGACGTTAAACAGAGCACAGTTCTTAATCACACATGTGCAAAGCATTTGTTGCCTCTGTACTTGCTGTAGATGTATAAAATGACTTCGATCAGATGAAAATTAACCCAAGACATGTCCCTACAAGTCAAGTGTCACTCATCAGTTATACACGAGAAACACGCAAAAATACCAGATCATAGGCCGGCACCGGGTAAAAGCTCACAATCAAGTTCGGAAATATATTACTTGCTCGTCACTAACGCACCGCACATTTCACGCTCGACATACACAACCTGTTATAAAAAGAGGAAGCATTCTGCACATTCTGAGATGAGACAAACTACAACCTTGTTTGAGTCTCCATCGTCGTTCACTCAGATACTCGAGGCTACTGCCGTTTCGTGAAATTCTGACACACAGCCGAAGTTGGCGTCACTGAGTTTCTAACTGAAGGCGTCAGAACAGAATCAGCGTTTCGTTCAATATCTTTCTTAGAAGAATTACGTCAAAATTCATCCATTACTGCCAAAACCTTTATCATCAAAACGTTGCATAACGCTGTGGACGATAACTAGACCGTTGCGAGGTTTGCGATTGTGCGAGCGAAATTCAGGCGAACTACGTTCTTAAGCTCTCATTAATCCCAAATTAGGCACATGAAGAAAAGCTTGACAAATGACTCCGCACCTACTTTAAACGAAATCGTCCGCATTGTTGATTAATGCACAAGGGCTTCGACGCACGAAATCAAAGCTCTTTTAACGCACGAATCAAAAAGTTCAAGCGATTGTGCATGAATGCAAGACAGCCCAATAAACTTCCGACAATAATCTATCCACATGTTCAAATTAAGCATTGTCATAGCAGGGCCGCTCCTTTCAAATTCGTCAGCGTCAACTTGCCTAAGGTCCACTAGCAGCAATAGAAAAGAATTGTGCGCACTTGCATAACTTTGTTACCATTTCTTCGAGAAGGGTTCGCGCTTCTCTGGTAACATAAACCCGGTGGTGCGAATGTTATGCTATTTGTGTGACATTCCTGCACGAACACGGCGCGACTAAAATGCTAAGTTTTAGTAACATGAACTGGTTCACAGTAACAAGAGATTCAAATAAGACCCGCTCTTCGGCAAATGTCTTCAGGCAGCGCACTACGGGGAAGCTATCGTGAGGCAATGCTCATTCCAAGAACCTTTGCATTCTCTCATGAATTTGACAGATGCGTACATTCTCGAAGGAACCTTTTCGGTGTTCTACACCTTGACGTGATATGGCGCTATCTCTCGTATTCTACGCTTGCCACGCATAAAAAACAAAAAAAAAAAATGTCAGGGTAAGTTTACACTTACGCAAACCTTAACGCCCAATTTTACCAGGAGCGCGTTACAACGAAAACTCTGACAATGTTGCAAGTATTAACCTAGTCATATAAGTAACTTGGCTCTACAAAGGCTTCCTCTGCCAGGACACTCACTAAAACTCCTAGAAGGCCAGGAAGGGCAGAGCTAGACAACCCGCAACGTCGCAACATTAACGTACCATTGGCCCTGCTGACGGGACAGTCAGTGATTTATGCATATGACGTTGACCTGACCGGTCGATGCGGCTAAATGAAACAACGATCGGTAGTCGCTGGTTGGACGAATTACTGGGCGGGAATTATGGGTTTGTTGGCTTGCAATGAAGACGGGTGAGTACGTGACGTTGCCTTGGTCGTTCGGTTCAGAGTGCTATGGGCAAACTAGTCAGCGTGAATTATTTGCCGACATGGAAAACGTCATGCACCATTGCCGAGCACGTAGGCGTGGCTGAAAAGCGTGCTAAGCTCGCCACTAAAAAAAAAATGCTTTTCATCAAAAAGCGAAACACATCCGCTCTGTGGCTTTCTTTTTTTCCTTCAGTGGTACCTCTGAAATAGAGATATCATGGTGATCGAGAACATTCTCTCCACTGGCATATAGAAATGGTTTTACTCGATGAGCAGAGTTCACTGCGGCGAGTGCGAAGGGCGGAACGTAATGGAACAATACAAGAAGATATGTTGAACAAGTCCTCCAAAAAGCAAGTGTTTAACAGAGCATAAGTTTCAAGTGCTTACGTGTAAAAGTGGTGGGGGCAGGGTGGTGCGACAGCTTTTAGCCTGCGGCAAGGCACTCCGAAGCGTGTAGTATACGTCGGTGCGAAATATCACCGGCGCCTCAATCGGACGCGCAGGAATCAACGGCTGTGTCGCAACCGAAGAACCAAAGGAAAACGCCGAGCGCAGCGTAACTGTATTTCTTTGATGATGCCGAGTACCGCCGTAGACGCAGCCTCGCCCCAAAATGTTTCGAGTGTTTCAAAGCACACACTTTATGCTGACAGTCTTCGCGCGAGCTGGCCCAACGTCGGCGTAGTAGGTTAAAATTGGGGCGATGGCCGTCGTCAGAAGCTTGAATTTGACGAAGTGTGAGCGAATTCGTTTGCGAGTATTACAGGCAGCCTTGTCGCCGAGTGTTATGTTCCTGAGATTCCTGTGTATATGTGCTGATCGTGCCCACTGCAATCTCTCAAATTTGTGCTTAAGCAAAGAGATGTGGTCCAGACGCTTTGCTTTGAATGATAGAAGTTTCTCACTCACTAATTCTACAGCCTACGCTTAAGCAGGATGTGCACAAATGGTAATGGTTGAAGTCGCGAGAGCTCTACCGATGCTTCCTCATAAGTAAGTGAGCTTAAACACGAGCGACGATTATATTTTTTTTTGTTCTGTCTTCCGTTCTACAGTACTACCGGCAAGCTTCCTTCCCTGCTATCTGCGTAAACGCCAACGTGATCGTGGTATTGCTTTATCGCTTGGCTTTTGTCTCGCCAGCATTGGCAGCATTACGGCCGACCACGTTTCGCCAAAGCGTACTCCAAGCAGTTGCAGAATTTGCAACGCCTGACCGACCACGCACGCATGAAAAGCCGGAAGAGTGTCTAATTCTCTGCGAAGTAATTCGGTCATCCGAATTCCTGCGAGCTTGCGTTCGCTCTGTACTAAGGCTACATCTTGTAACGAGCCGAGCTTCCGAAGCATCGTTAGCGAATCGATCTGAGTGCTGAAATACTTGAGAAACCTCTGAAACCGACATGACTGTCGAGTGTGAATAGGATGCCTTGAACGTTACGCGCGTATATGCGAGCTACACGGCCCGATTCGTAAACAATAACTGCTAGTCCTCCGGGAAACGCAGATCTTCTGCGAGATTGCACAACTCCCGAGCTCTTGTTAATTGGCAGGAATAAATAAGTACGGCTCGTATAAGGAGCAATTTCTACTATCACGAGCGAGGACGAGTAAGCTCGCTCTTATTTTTGAAATCCTACGAATAGCGCCCGCGTGTGCGCGCGAGTACACGTGCTCCGTATAGGATCGCAGTGAATGTGCCAGAACTTGCTAAAGACGCGATTGGAATGGTGCGGAACCTGACGTCCGTGTATAACCGGAGCGGGACACTCGCTATGTAACACGCGAGCTCGCACTTCGAGTACCTGCGCTCGTGCTTGCCCTGTCCAGCCCGGGAGGGATGGACGAGCTGAAGATTGGGTCGGTACGTTGTACTTCACTACCCACTGCTCTCAAAACGGGAGAGGCGTCACGGTTCGCCTGGAATTTAACGTGACGTGCAATTGACGCGCAACCTTGGCACGCTAGTGCTTGAACTCTAAACCACGTCGCGCACTTCTGTGTTTGGTTTCTCCTCTCTACGTTTCTTGGCTCGACAGAATGCAGCAATGGTCAAAAGTACACGGGCAAGGTGGATGCTTACAAATGACAACGGCGTATGGTGTCCTGTGACGGTCACGGGCCAACGAAGGTTGCACTTCGGTAAGATGCGCTGACGAACGCAAGCTCCTTCGTCGAATCGTTAGCTCCGGGTCCGTGTAAGCCTCGTCGAAGAGTCACCGAAACGTATAATGCGGAACCCGTGCATATCCTGTCGTTCGAGATGTCTCGATCAACACGCAGTAGCCTCGCTCACTATCTGCAGCCCCGGAGCAGCAGACGTGACGCAGGGGCTCCGCAGCACACTGCAGCGGCTCCTTTAAGCCGTCCACCTTGCGACGTGTGCCTTCTTGACAAAGACTGCAAACATTCAATCAAAGAATAAACCGCTCGCTTGCTTTCGCTGCGCAGGGACACGGCCACAGCTATGTCGATAAAGCCGAAATCTGACAAACTACTTTCTCGCGTTTGGGCGAGTACTTCGTCCTCCGTGGCGGCGAAGAGTTTGTAGGGGATGACCGCGCGACAATTACGTGCTAACGGAAGTGGGTGGGCAGGGGGGAATCAGAAAAAGCACGAACCTTGAATTCAATTGTGATGATCCTAGAGAGGTGGCAAAACGATATGCCGAGTGTTAGAACATCATGCCACCGAAGAGATGAAAACGCTAAAACAGAAAAAAAAGTCAAATGATAACAACAACAACAAACCGCACGGGGCGGGTGAGTGGCCGTCATGTGTCCTTCGAGTGCGCGTACACAACTTCTTGGTGGCGGCCGGCGGCGGGTGCCCCTTCTCCAGCCACGGAACTCACACACTCGAACGCTCCTCTTTGGGTCCAGTTCGATGGGATCGCGGACGCGCCGAATTCAAAATATAAGAACGTCTTATTAAATCCACGAGATCAGTTTCGAAGGTGCAGGGGAGGGGGGGGGGGGTTCACCGAAGCAGGCGTGTCCACTCTGCTCCGGCAGCTTTTCGTAATGCGCACAACTGTCTCACCGTCTCTTACTCTCTGTACACGAAGGAATCACAGAAGCGCAAACAACAAGGCGCAGTACAGCAGCCGCAGCTGCTGCGCCGTCGGTTTCCAGGAATGTCAGGTGACGAGTATGGGCGCTGTTGTCCTCTCGAGTAGTCTTGGAAGAGGCGGCAGTCTCTGTCTGTCTCTATCACTCTCTCTTTCTCTCTCTCGTTTCGATGAACTGAAGGCCAAGTATGAAAGAGCGTAGAAAGGCTACCGCCAAACAGCATCACTGGCGTGACTTCGTGTTGGGGATTGGCCACGGCAGCAGCATGCTCAGGAAGAGATACCTGAGTAACACGAATGTTTCCTCTTGTCTCAATGTAACATAAACAACTTAAGATCAATAGCCCACAGCTTAAGTTGAAAACCTGCAAGGGGGTAAATCCTTAATATGAGCAGTCGCGAGCTAGAAATAGGCGGCGAAACGCCTTCATATTGCCATATCTAACTACACAGAACGAAAACAAGGTGAGGAAGGGGAATTAGATACTATGCACGTAGCCACCGATTACAAATCTACGAGGGCTATTTTTGTGACCGTGTTTTTGTGTCCAAGTGCTCGTGAAGGTTTGACAGAGGGATCCTGTGAAAATCGTCAAATTCTCTGCAAAATAGAAACGTTTGCGCGCCTCACGGATTGGAAGAACTTTGGATTGGATGTTGAATTGAATTGGACTGAATTTTGGGGCTTCTTGTTTAATCTTGTAAAGGCAGCGCGTCTTTAAAATGTATTATGGCTGTTCTTGAATTGCATTTTTCGAAGTGCATTTACACTGTACATCTAACGAAAACGTGAATATAACTTCACCGCATGAAGAACCAGGCATCCGAGCGATGGCCATGCAGCTTTAACTACCGCAGGAACAGTTTCGCTGCAAACCGAACATGAAGTCAAGGTTTAAATTCCGGCTCTAGCTTGCTGTCATTTCGCCACGTCGCTTATCCCTCTCATCGGTTGGTCGAACAGTAGGTCGAGTGATTGATAGCGTCAACGGGAGAATTTGAATTCTCGAGATTAAGAAGCGTTAGTAACGTTCGGGATGTGCGGTGTGATAGCAGGGCGGGAAAATTTAGCGCAATACTTTAAATTCCTGAGCATGATTACTAGCAAATAGGCCTATGAGAAAAAAATAACTTTGAAATGTCAGCTGACATTGAACATTTCACAGGATTTATATTGATTTATTCCCCCGCAGGTCAGCTTTAGTTCTGAGTGTTGTGTTCCCTAAGCAAACGCCCGCACTAAACGAGGTACCAGCAAGAAAGGACATGGTTAACGCTGCAGCATCAAGATCTCAGCAATGCAAGTGACAGGCATTGCCTAAATATTGGCAGCCTCCTGATTGTGTCCATGAAAAGCGTTGAAGGTAGCCGGGCTAAAGTGAGCAGTCAAAACAAGATGTGCCCTGGCGCTAGATCGTGGCATTATTTTTTTCCTCAGCAGCCATTTTCAGAAAAACAGCGTGACATTTTGAAAATAACACGATATGTTGAAGCTATCAATAAACTGCACAAGAAATCAGCGCAGAGTCTGAGCATAACTTAGGCGGCACTGTATTTTTTTCTTGTTTCCTTTTTTTTTTTAAATTCACAGAACAAGCTTTTCACGACACTTAAGTGTTGCATCTGGCGCTTTCCTGCATCGCCTGTTTACTGACCTACTGAGCGGATGTTGTGTGAGGGAAGTATACGTCATGACAGAACACAGCGTACACTGTTTTCTTTCTTTATCTCGAGAGGGCTGCCCAAAGGCATAGACGTAAGAAACGCTCCGAATAAATGGGTCGAACCTTGGATCAATACAGGAACTTCAGCATAGTTGTGCGATCATGCGGTCGTACGGTGAGCTATCTCCCTAATTTCCGCAACAATCTACCGAGCTTCTTATTTTTTTTCGTTTCACCGAGTGAACCTGTAGGCGCTGTGGCAGTGAACAATTCCCAACACGAAGACCGCCCAGAATGGCATCGTTTCCGATGGCTGGGGCGTCGCCATCCTAGGCTCTCCTCGGTCGTCCGGGATGATCCGCCGACAGTCGGTCGCACGTCACTCACCGGACAGGCACTGAACGAAGAAGCGAAGGCAGCCAGAAGGGGAGCCAGCGTGCGGGATTAAAAACGAACAGCACCAATCAACGAAAGCCGCCGCCGGGGAACACGGCGGCGGCGGCCGCGCGCGAGCAGCCGCCGGAGCGCGGACAGCTGCCGCTTCCGTCCGTCACACGTCCGAAGTCCGACTGGTCACCCTGTCCTTCGTGGCTGCCGCCGACGTCGTTGTCGTCATCGTCGTCGTCGAAGAGGACGCCGGGCTGGTGGCGGCTTCGCGCGACTCGTCTTCTTCCGCCGGCGTCCGTGTGAGCCGAGGTCTGTGCTGCTTCGTCGGCTGCGAGAACGCGGAAGAAGAGAAAAAAAAAAAAAACCGAGAAGGTCACTGCTGCACCACGACCCACCACGACTCAGCGAAATCACTGGTGAGAGTTGCCGAGCTCTCAAGGTTCCAAAAATGCGTGAAGTTGCAATAATCTGCTTTTGTTTCGGAGTGGCCTTCTTAGAGCGGTCTCTATTGGATCACTCACCTGAGCCAGGTCACCCGGATGTGAGGCACTGCGAAAGGGTTCTGTCCACGGGTCCGAACCAGCCGGCCATGTGCATGAACCTCCACCCGCCCTGAAAAAAATACACAGTCAATTCACTATAACACACACCCGGCTCGGTGGCTTAGCGGCTATGGTGCTGCGCTGCTAAACACGAGCTCGCGGGATCAAATCCCGGCCGCGGCGGCCGCACTTCGATGAGGGCGAAATTGAAAAACGCCCATGTCGTGTTCATTGGGGGCAAGTTAAAGATGAAAGTATATGACGGGAAAGTATATGAAGGATTAAGCTTCACAAAATTAATCCGGAGTCCCGTACTACGACGTGCCTCAAATCGTGATTATGGCACGTAAAACCCCAGAATTCAATTAAATTCGCTATAAGACAGGTCATTGTTATTCATCGACTTAATGTAAACAAAAACATCAGATGGTTAAAAGGTTAACAAAAACCCGGGGCACTTCGCCGACCAAATAAAGATTTAAAAGAAAAGAAGACGTTTCGGCTCCCACACGGGAGCCAGTGCCTTGGCTGAGCATGCCACTTCAAGCGGCCACGCAATCGACTGGGGGAAGGCACGTGTCCTTGCCAGGGAAAAAGGGCTATCTCGACGCCTTTATCTTGAGTCCCTCATGATCCAGACTACGCCACACACTCTGAACAGGAGCGATGGCAATCTGCCGTCAGTGTATGCGCGCTGCCTGCGTCACGTGTTCTAGACTATTTAAGCGAGCTGCTCGAGCACTTTTGTTCATTTTACCTGTGAACAAGGCTCCCGTGTGGGAGCCGAAACGTCTTCTTTTCTTTTAAATCTTTATTTGGTCGGCGAAGTGCCCCGGGTTTTTGTTAACCTTTTAACCATGTTTCATCCCGACCAGACGGGCTTCCGTCAAACACTGAACTTCAAAAACATCAGATGTGCTAATAATGTCTGGTCAATGTTAGTTGAAAATGGTGTCATGTTTGGGAATACTAGGTTTTCCAGATTTATGGTTTATGTCATGACTAGAGTTACCTTCCAACTAGTAGAAGTAGTTTTGAGCTTGCCGCAGTAGCTTCATTAGTGTTATTAATTCATTTCCTTGCGGTACTGCAAGCCCTTAAAATACTCTTACAGCGTGTAAACTACGCAAATACAAAGAAAAAAAATGACAACCCCAAGAACGCACGCCGAATTTCGTAAAAAAAAAATGGCTAGCAGTCCTCATTTGTGGAAACTTCTGGGCTGGTATCTTTCCACTCGGCTACTGCTCGTACAACGTACAAATACTTGACGGCAACTATGTACATGAGTACATGAATACATGACGATGGTTTGCAAAGTTGCAATTTTTCCGTGTAGTCGCCGGCATAGTTCTGAAGAAATCCTAGCTCTCCCATAGTGGAGAGTACATGTAAGCATCAAATGGCTACCGGCAAAGCAGATTGGTTGGAGATGATACTAGCCACAATGTTGAAATGTGCGTAGTGCTTGTTCGCAACGGCACACCCCGCCACACCACGCCATACTGTGCACTGGTCCATCTGCGCGCAATAGCTTCCTGTCACAGACAGAACCAAAGCCAAACAGCCATCCGCGGCGTGCCGGACGCTACCGGCTTGGACGCGGCCTGCGCGTCGGACGCACCGCGGAACTCACGGACCGCTTGCGTTGAAAAGAGCACAGGCAACCCTGTCTCGGCTCCAAAAGATGACAATCAAGTGTATAGTGCCCTGCATCTGCCTTTTGAACGTCGGCTATGGGAAATGACAAATAAAACTTCATCGTACTAGAAGTTACAGCTTCAGTGATACTGTAAACAAACACTAGGAACAGCTTGGACGCAATATTTTTTGTAACTTGTTTGGGTAGTAACTAGCGCATGTAATGCGGTCCTGTACAAACGGTTGAGGCCAAAGGCCACACTTTCGTGAGGTTTTACTGGTTACCCGTATTTCCTCGTTCCATTCTCGTTTTGCGTGCGATGTCGTTCAGGACGTTGGCTCAAGGTCTCTAGAAGGTCGCCGACAACGGGAGCTAAAATCATTTCATGGTTAATAAATTTATTCCAGCGTCTCAGTAATATTACTTAGCGATCAAACACTAACGCATCCAGCGAGAGAAGTGTGAGTCGTGCATGCGCTCCCGTCATCACTCGCATAACGCGCAAAATTAAATCGAAACTTTCCTTGCTGCGAGTCTGTGAAGAAAACAATTAGTTTAAACATGAAGCTACCAACTACGAATTTTTGAAAAGAAATAAACTAATTGAGAAGGATGTTATACCTACATTCTGCTTGAGGAATCTCTGAAGTCCATCTCGGAAAAAGACAGTCTTTGGAGCTTATGAAGCTGTGTTCTGTAGACTGCACACGTGGACATAGGTGGAAGTTGTTAGGCCGTGGCCCATAGCACCTCTAACACATTTCACCTCTAACCATGTGTCTTAGCTGGGAAGATTGTTGTGTGGTGTTTAAAGAAAAGTTGAAAGGGAACTATTCGCGGATCATTGTAAAAGTCAGGCTACAGCCTCAGTGTAGACCATGGGAGATATGCTGCTAGAAAATTGATACTCGGCACTGTCTTGTCTTTTCCTTCTACAGATGCCGTCTTTTCCCTATGTCCCGAGAGTGAGCCCAAGATGTGGTGGGCGCGAAACGCGCGAAGTAGGGGCTAGACTGCGCGAGTGCGGCTCAAGTGTCTACTATTTCTAATAAAATGACGCAAGCGTAACACTCCGCTCTAAAAATCTTATCTCACATTCGACTGCGAGTTTCGGAGCGCTTCAGCATAAATAGAGAACAACGAAGACCGCAAGTAGGCTATGGTTAGGGCATAAGCGGGCTTCAATGACAATAATGGGCTCGTCAAGCTGCCTGCGAGCAGCTTTTTCCCCTCCGCCCTCCCATCTAACATGTATGATGGCAAACAAACAAACAAACATTATTATTATTATTATTATTATTATTATTATTATTATTATTATTATTATTATTATTATTATTATTATTATTGTATGCCTGATTACCTGTAATAGACCATCTCCTGCCGGTAAAACAAGTTTTGCGCGGTGTTGAAAGGTTTCTGTAGCACACTCCTAGCAATCTAAAAGGACCACTTAAATGCACCATTAGCCAAAATTCCACAATGCTGCGCTCGCATGCGCTTCGCAAAAGGCGTATAGATTGTCCTGAGAAAGCGTCGCAATTTATTTCTCGCTTCATGAGCCTGAAAGCCTCGCATCTTGCTTAATATTCTTGCCATGGGGTTGTTCGCCTCAAGGTCTTCAGCCATGAGCGACGTACATATGTATTTTTTTCTGCAGAATGTTCGTGGTTCTCAGATATATGATGGATTTACTATGAAAGAGTCACAAGAGTGGATAGTGCTACTGCGGTTGTTGTGTCATGTAAAGTCCCTTGATAATTTGAAAGTACCGCCCCTCTTTGAACTCTGCGCCGCGGCGCAACCTCCTCGCCCCTTGCGCGTCCCCCCTCCCCCTCGTGGGAAGCGGTCTTGCGCCCGTTTTTCCGCACGACGATTGTCTCGCGCCCGTTGCCCTTAGAAACGCGCGGATCTTGCGTTTTGCTTGTGTTTTTCTTTTTCGTCCGCACCATTTTTCTCCTCAGCGCGGCTGGCACGGCCGTTAATCATCCTGAATACACCTTAATCCATCTTAATACAATCATTAATCAATCATTGATTAACTTTGCTAAGCAGTAATCATCTCTTATACACGGCTGGACATGCTTTGGTTCGCTTCCGGCCTTTCTTGGGTCACGTGATACCTTCTATACCTCGCAACGCGACCTTGAAACAGAGATCTAAGGCTTCCGTTTAATAAGTCACACGCAGATGGATGTTCCACAAGAAATACCAGAACATACGCGCAAAGTAAAGCATTTCATCATGTGGCAGAAAAATTTTCTAAAGTATAGAGCTCGCCTCAAAGCTCCGTTTACATCAGTATGCCTCGTTCATACGGCTTTAAGAAAAAAAACAACCACCTCATAAAAGTTGTCTTCATCATTATCGATGCTGTTATCAGCATTTCTCAAAATTTTCAACACTACTGGGGCGCGCAAGTGGCCCAAAATAACGCGCCTCCACAGAATGCTGCGGCCCGTCTGCGGGATCGCAGGAGAAAAAGCGTGCCGGGCGTAGCGCGCGCGTCGGTGGGCGAGGAGAATCGAGGAAGAAAGCGCCGGGGGGAGGAGAGTGTCGGTACTTTCAATTTATCAAGGGGCTTTAGTGCCATGTGCCATAGAGCTGACGCTAGATTGGACTCTGGCTCGGTTCTAAATGCTTACACTAGAGAACATCCTTTAAACGTAAAACTCCTTCACAGATGTAAAGGCAGCTTCAAGGTCTTACAGCTTTCGGAAGTACTAGGGGACTATTTGATGGCTTACGGCCTCACTCGAACTCATGGCACCGCATGACGTGAAGAATGAATGGCAGCGAAAAATATTGTTAATAGCGTTATAATGCATAATAAAATGTTGTAGTTTCACGGCAGCATTGGAAGCAATAGCAAATTATTAGACAACGACATGAAGTTTTTGGGAGGAAAGAGAAAAGTAGAAGGCAGGGAGGTTAACCAGAATAACGTCCGGTTGGCTACCCTACACCGGGGGAATGGGAAAGGGGAAAGCAATGATCACAGCGAGAGAGAGGAGGGAAGGAAAGAAGGAAATTGCGGCAAGTTCGCTGACGCGTGTGGTTTTACAGAAATTGCATTAATAACGACACGAAGTAAGGTTTGCAGCTCTTACCGGATGTATCAATCGCATTAAACATTAGCTTACCGATCAAATTAACAACCATGGTCTCACGCGGGCACAGGCAAAGATGGACAAATCTCACTCGGTGGCCACGAACACTCGCTGTCCCAACGCTGGTGTGGCGAAGAGCGCAAGCAGAAAGGAGCGAACGCTTTGTGCTGCATCTCGATTCAATGGCGGCTCCAGTCCTACATTCAGAATCACCACGCCCGAGTAGGGGGATGCAATGCTGCTGAGCGAATGACCGAAGGACCAGCTCTGGGTAGTCCGGCTGGCCGACGACGCCACCAAGACTCAAGGTCTGGCCGCCGCCTGAGGAAGGGAGGCTCCGGTGGGGCTCTTCTCCTGGCCTCCCTTGACCCCAGCAAGGACTTTCAATAAAGTTTTGTCTCTCTCTCACTCGCTTCAATGCGTCCCCAAAAGTTGAGAGTACGGGACCTCCAATACAACGCGCGCGGCAAGGCAGCGCACACCAAGCCACCAGCCATCTCGGCACAACTTTGCGCCCGCTGCAGATAATCACAAAGGTAGGTTGCGCAGGTCACGCATGCGCTAAGCCGCGCCATGCGCAACGACGGCCGCGATGGAGGAGGAGACGCCTGCTCACGGGCCAGAGCTCGCTTGATCACGTTAGCTCCAACACTGGGCGCGCGGTAACGTGCGAAGACGTCGCGCTTCAAGCCTCTATCCTTATCGCTGTAACCTTGCCCGCTATACCCCGCACCCAGAGCATACGGCACGCAATAGGTCTTATCGCACTTGGACTTCGTAAGGAGGATTACTGAGAGCGCGACGACGAAAATTCGCCTGGGGTGTCCCTGCAATAGCTATCGTAATAACATCGCAATAAAAATTGGCAGCTTCGTCCGCAGGCGACCCATTGAAAGCGATCTCAAGATTTAGCGTTGTGCTGAAGGCGTCTCAGAAAGCTGGCGTGGTGAGGAGCATCGAGTTTCCTACAATATACAAGGAGGAACTCTAGCGCTGCAGTCGTTGACACACCATAAGAATGATGAAAAGTACATGAATTGCTCTGATCTTCGTGCTTGCGTATTCAGACGTTCTTATTTATTGTTATTGTTTATTACGCTTTAGAGGTCTTCATTGCCATAAATTTCAGAGCAATTTATACTCTTCGAAGAGCTGAAGACGGTGCGAACGCGCACAATCGCAACTAACTGCTTGTCGAGCTTGTCGAGGCGGCCAAATCGAAACGCGCCAAGCGCCTCATGGCACTGACATGTCCGCGATAAATTCATAAGGGCGTTTCACATGGCTTCTTGATGCATGCGTCCGTGGCGTAATGGTTTCAATATCGGGCTTCTGCAGTAGAGGTCCTGTGCTCGGTTCCTGCCGTCGGAGAATTTTAATAATGTTTAATTATTTATTACTCAGCACATTGTTGAAAATGACGAGTTTACAATGTCACGAAGCCCTTTGTAGCCAGAAAAATGAGTTTTACGCAAATCCATGTACTTTCTATAATTCCCCTGCTGGCTCAACCGCTCCCATTGCAGCTCCTGTGGACACTAGCGCCAGAGTTCTGTCTAGTAATTACTGTATGAAACTCTATGGTGAGGAGCACCGTCAACGGCGTTTTGGGCGTCGCATGTTGAGTGCGCGAGAGAGAGAGAGAGAGAGAAATAACGTTTATTTGCACCCGCAAAAAGAGCCCCGAGGAGGCAAGAGTCTTCCTGTCTCTCCGGCTTACTCCTCCCCTTTCAGCTGGCTGATGCTCCTTGGAGCTCAGCGGTGTCCAGGGCCATGCGGATGACTTCTCTTTGGTCAGCTTCCTTCGAGCTGGTCATTAAAGTCTCCCAGGATTGTCTATCCCTATCTGGTTTATTGTATCTAGGACATGTCCATAGTATGTGGATCATGTCCGCCTTTGCCCCGCAGTGTTTGCAACTCATGTCCTCAATGCTATCGTGCCATCTCTTCAGAATGTAGGGGTTGCAGATCACCCCCGCTTGGAGTTGCCTCCATGTTATCTCTTCTTGCTTACTTAGTTTCTTATGCGCCTCTGGCAGTGTTTTCCTTCCCATTCTATAATAATCGAGAATTTCGCTGTAAGTGTTTATACCTTCCTCTTTTTGTAGGGGCTCCCTGGCTGTAGAGGCTGCATTGGTGGACCGGTAAATAAGCTCTCGGGCCAATGCATGCGCTTTCTCATTGCCGGGCAAGCCTTCGTGGGCAGGAGTCCATATAAGGTTCACTAATTCTTCTGGAATTGGTCCTTTCTCCAATATGTTGAGCGCCTCTTTGGAGATTCTCCCTGCGGTATAATTCCTGATAGCTGTTTTGGAATCTGACACTATGATTTTCACCCCTTTTTGAGTCAAAGCTAGGGCTATGGCCACCTCCTCTGCAACCTCCACACTGTTTTGCGGGGTACTGCAGCTCTTTGAGTTCTCACCGTTAGCCTGTGTCGTCACTGAGACAAAACCTGGTCTGCTTTCATATTCTGCTGCATCCGTGTAGAACACCCCTTGCTGCTTATCTAGTGATTTTTGTAACGCTTTAACCCTGTCTTTCCTCCTGTCCTGGTGGTGACTGGGATGCATATTCTTCGGGAGTGGTGGTATGCGTATCCTGTCTCTGATTTGTGACGGGATGGCTCCCGTGTTTCTTACTTTGTTGTTAGTTTTGTATCCTAGTTTCGCTAGAATTCTCAGACCACCTCTGCTTCGCATTAGTCTCTGTTGCTGGGAGACTAGTGTGGCTTCGATCAACTCTTCTAGGGTGTTTGAAATGCCCATGTTTAGTATCCGCTGCGTAGATGTGCATGGTGGCAGGTTTAGGGCTGTTTTAACTCCTTTCCTAATGAGGATTTCTATTTTGTTTTTCTCGGCCCTTGTTAGTTTAAGGTACGGTGTTGCGTATGTGATCTTGCTGATCGCGAAGGGCTGTATTATCCTTAATAGGTTAGCCTCCCTCATGCCTGCCTTCTTGTTGGCGATTCTTCGGAGGAGTCGGCATGTTTGGCTTACGCTCATTTCAAGCTTTCTAATCGTTTCCGTATTTCTTTCATTGTCCTGAATGTGCATGCCTAGCACACGTATAGCTTTTACGTTTGGAATCGCGTCCCCATTAACAGTGAGTTTTATCCCGTGGTTAGGGATTTTCTTTCGCATTTTCTGTGGACTGATGAAGAGAGCCTCCGACTTCGTAGCTGAACATTTAAGTCCGGCTTTTTCTAAGTGCTCTTCAATTATATTGATGGCCTTTTGCAGCGTTGCTTCTATGTGGGCGTCACTGCCTCTATTTATCCATAGGGTGATGTCGTCCGCATAGATCGTATGTTCTAGCCCCTGTAAGTCCTTAAGTTTGTGCGGGAGTCCAATCATTACTATGTTAAAGAGAGTGGGTGAGAGCACAGAGCCCTGCGGTGTCCCCGTATTACTGAGCACTATCCCTTTCTCCTCGTTACCTCCTAGACTGACCGCTACTGTTCTGTCAGTCAGAAAGTCCTTTATATACTCGTAGGTACGTCTCCCTACGTTTAGGCTATTCAATTGTTCTAAGATTGCCCTGTGGTCTACGTTGTCAAATGCTTTGGCCACGTCTAAGCCAACGATGGCTTTCGTGTCCTTCGTTTGGTGGTCGATAATTTGCTCTTTAAGCTGTAGCATGACATCGCACGCAGATAGGTGTGCTCTGAAGCCTATCATTGTGTCAGGGTATATGTCTTGGTCTTCCAAGTATCTGCTGATTCTAGATTGTATCACATGTTCCATTAGTTTCCCGACGCATGACGTGAGGGATATTGGTCTGAGGTTTTCGAGACTGAGCTTTTTCCCCGGTTTTGGAATTAGGACTAATTTAGCCTCCTTCCATTCTTTGGGGATTTTACCTTTCTCCCAACACTCTTGCATAAAATTCGTTAGGTTTACTATTGACTTGTCGTCTAGGTTCCTCAACATCCGATTGCTGATTCTGTCCGGTCCTGCAGCTGTTTTCGTTCTGAGTCGATTCAACTCGGCCCTGACTTCTCCTACCGTGACGGGGCTGTCCAAGAGGGGGTTCTCTTCGCCTTTGTAGTCCGGCAGCGTTTGTTGCGGACCACATTTAAGATATCTATCCTTAACTTCAGCGAACAATTGCCCATTACTACCTTCGTATTTATACACTAGCTTCTGCATGTTGCTACGCGTCTCTGATTTGCTGTTTTGGGGATCTAGTAGGTGCCTCAATAGTTGCCATGTATTTGATTTACCAATTTTGTGATCCATCTGTTCGCATATGCTATTCCAATTTCGTTTCGTGAGTTCGAGTGCGTATTCTTCAATCTCTCCGTTCAGGTGCGCTAATGCCCTCCTAATGTTTCTATTGCTTCTATTCTCTTTCAATTTTTGCTCTAGCTGCCTCTTTTTCCGCCATAATCCGACCATTTTCCGGTCTACTACCTCTTGCGTTTCGTCCGCCTCCACCTTTTCGGTGGCCTCTTGAACCGCTTCCAAGAGGGCTTTGCTCCAACTGTTTAAATCCTTGAGCTCCACTTTTTCGGCACATTTCTGCCTAAAGAGGTTCCAATTTACCGCTTCGAACTGCTTGGGTTTGGGAGTTGGTATGCCGTGTTCTACCACCGTCTCTATTATTCTGTGATCGCTCCCCAAGTCCTCTCCCGTGTTACACCATCGTGCGGTTATGTGTCCCCCTATGAGAGTAAGGTCCGGTGTGGTGTCCCTGGAAACGCTATTTCCCTTTCTAGTCGGGATTTGAGGATCTGTTAGTAGAGTTAGTTCATGCTTGGAGATAGTATCCCATAATTCTCTGCCTTTTTGTTGCGAGGTTTTGTACCCCCAAGCCGTGTGTTGCGCGTTAAAGTCTCCGACTATGACTATGGGGCTGTTCCCTGCAATGGTCTTGGACCTTTCGATGAGCTGATCGAAGCCACAATTCTTTTTTTGCTTAGGAGAGCTGTATACGTTAAGAACGTATAGGCTTCTATCTTTTCTTTTCCTCGGTACTAGTTCAATTAGGACGTGATCAATCTTATTTGTGTCAGTCTCGTGTAGTACTGCTGCTAAGTTTCTTTTAACTAAAATAGCTGTCTGCCGATTCTCTCCTTGCCCAGTGTAGGCTGTGTAGCCGGCCAATTTTGCATTTTTCCCACACTCTTGCAACGCAATGACATCTGGTTTATCGATGTTAGTTAGGAATGTTTGTAGGACTGCTCTCTTTTTCAGGAAGCCCCTACAATTCCACTGCCAGATCGTGTTATTTTGCCAATGCATTTTGAATGTTAATTAATTGTGTTCTAAACCAATCGAATTCCGCTTTTAAAGCGAAGTCGCGTTTCTCAAATTCTGCTTTGAGGGCGATGTCGCGCTTTTCAAATTCCGCTCGAGTTTGTTCCATGAATTGCATCATAGCTCCGTTCATCAGGGTAATATCCTGAGTGACTTTGTCCATCTTGCTGTCTGAGTCTGTCTCTCCCGTTCTCTTCTTTTTGAGCGGGGGCCGATCTGTTTTAGGTTCTTTGTCCCCTACACTCTCTTCCTGTCTCGTACTGTTTCCACCCTTCTCTCTTTTCATCTCCTCGATTATCTTTAAAAATTCTTCCCTCTCCTTTTTCCTATCCTCAATCAGTATTCTGATTTGTTCTTCCTGCCTCTTAATAAGCTCTTTTAGCTCCTGGTTTTCTCTATCCTTTTCTGAATCCTGGGAGACTTTGCCTGACCAGCTCACCTTGTTACTTGTTTCCTTCTGTTGTGTCTGCTGTTGCGGCGTCTGTAGCCTCGGGAAGGACTCCGAGCGGCTCCTGGTCCTGCTGCTCGATCTCTCGCTTGGCCTGCTTTTACGAAGTTCCTCTTGGTTCGCCTCATCGGCCGCTTGTTTTTGCTCCCATCGTCTCTTCTTCACGATGTACGGGGTGCGGAATAAATTCCTGCACTTCTTATCCCCGGTGACGTGGTTTTTGCCGCAGAGCTGGCACTGCGGCTCGCATTGATGTCCTTCTTGCGGTCTGGTTGCCCCACAGCCTCTACACCTCGGTTCGTCATTGTCACACACGTCTGATTTGTGCCCGAGTCCGCCACACTTGTAGCATACTTCGTACCTCTTCTTGTATAGGAAGCACCGTAGAATAGCGCCCATGAAGAAAACCTTGCGTGGAACTTCCTCGTCGTCGAAAGTTAGGAGGAAAGTTCTGGTTTTGCCCATTCTTCTTGCTTCTAGGATTGTCGGGTTGTCTTCATCCTCGTTGAGGTTGACTAGGACATCTTTGTCGGAGTACATTTCCTCTATGCCGTGAATGACTCCACGCCCACAGCTTTCCGGTGCGTTCACGTACGTGACGACCCCGTAATCTTTGTCTCCGATTCTGATCTTCTCTATCTTGCTTATTTTTTTAGCATTCTCCATCGATAATGTGTGGTAGATAATCGTACCTTGTTTGGTATTTATCACGAAGCGGTCTCCCTTGGCTTCTTGTAGGCTGACGCCCGCGCTTTCGCGCACTGCTCTTCCTAGGCTCACTTCCGGTACCTTCTGAAGCACCGAGAGGCCTTCTCGTAGTCGTAGAGTCACTTTCCAGCCCGTGGCAGGCAGTCTCGGTAGGTTCGATGCTACCGATAGCTCCGCTTCCTTCTTCCCTGCTCCCTTCTTGAGCGCGTCGCGCCGAGCGTCCGCCGAGCGTCCGAGCATCGTCTCCGCGCCAGCTGGCACGGTCTTCTGCCTCCTTTTCGCCAAAACGGTGAACCATCCTTCGTTGTCGGGTCCCTTAGGATCCTTTTCGTTGCCTTCCACCGTCACTTCCATGTCGCCGCTTCTCTGGGAGCCGCCGCTGGCTTGGAGCTGTCCGTCGACGCCGTCCACGGCCGGGGCCATGCCGAAGCTGAGGTGAGGCTTAGCGTGGCGTTGTGCTCCGGGTACAGTTCTTTAGCCGTAAAATCACTAAAAATCGACTCACAGGCACAAACAAATCTGTCCACAGGGTCCTTGTCACTTCTGAAAATCGATTGTAGCACTATCGCAGATCATTTTGCCAGAAAAACCACCAGAATCCTTGGTTGTTCGCGGAGCCGGCGTAAACACGTCCTCACTCCTCGACGCTACCTAGCGTTCCTGAGTGCGCGAAATCAAACCAACGGAAAGCCACCGGTGTTCGTCGGCCGTCCAAAGACAGAATTAGATTTACCTTTACGTTTACTGCCCGTTCCCTTGAGGCAAATGCATGCACCGCGATCTGGTTTAGGCATAGCTCTTCGGCAAGACGCGTGCGCTTTGCTAACGTCTTCAGCTAACGTGCGTGCGTACAGAGCTCATGCCAGCAGCACAAGCCACAACGCTGCCTTGGCTCCGGCAGAGCCGAATGAGCGCAACGTGACGGAGCGTCCACTTGGCTTCGTTGCTTCTGGGGACAAACGAACTGCGTGTCTCCGGAGAACTGTCCACGCGCGGCAAGTGCATGCTGTGTCCGTTGATACTGTGACAGCACGACAATGTCAACGGCGGGGGCGGCAGAAGCGCGCGTCGGGCGTCCGTATAAATGCTATTGCAATAAAGACATTCAACGCGTCAGGTGGCAGGTACATTTGACGTACGTGTTTGAACGCATACTGGTATCCACAACTCAGGTTAATGTGGTGCAGGGAACAACACATCCACGACTGCGTTGGACAGTGTTATTGCAATAGCCATTACACTGACACTCCATACGAAGTCGCGTCATCGCGGTCCTGCTGTCTCTGGTGCGACAGGGCATGCGCGGCCAGGAGCACCGGTGTTGGAGGTCACAGGGTCAGCTGCGTGCGCGAGGGCGACAGCGAGTCGAGAAGGATGACGCCTTGATGTCCTACGTTCTCTCGCCAATTAAGTGTTGGTTACGTGACCTGCCAAGTTTCGGAGGTATGGCACTGTGAGGTGGTAAAGAGAGCTGCTGTGCGGGACGTTCGCCTATAGGAATAAGCACACGCGCTCTCCACTCCTCATCACGCCAGCGCTGCGATATCGAGAAACTCGTGAACCCAACCGTGTTCACGTGTGTCTTCGGGCAGCATGACACCACGTGTGTTTAGTTAAATCGAATCTTTACTGCAATGTATAGTGCTCATAACGCTACAAGACTTGTGTAATATCACGATATCTTGCTATCACTGTCAGTGCTTCGAGCCACACAGAATTTTTTTCGAGAGATATTCAAAATTTACTCCCTGCTTAAACAGGCTCCTAACGAGAACGCGTGGAGGACTTCTTCAAGAAAAAGTCGCGAGACATCTGGTAAGTGCATACAGGCTGATGGCGCAACCAGAGCGGGAGGATAGCAGACAAGACAGGCGCAACATATCACAAACGAACTGGTGCTCGGCATTACTCTAATAATAATAATAATAATAATAATAATAATAATAATAATAATAATAATAATAATAATAATAATAATAATAATAATAATAATAATAATAATAATAATAATAATAATAATAATAATAATAATAATAATAATAATAATAAAACGTAATTAGTGGCGCACCGGCTGCCTCACAAAAAAGCTGGACCACACCTAAACTACTACCTTCAAGGCGGAGATTGTCCCGTCTAATTTATTCGCACCGAGAGCTCCAAACTAAGGTGGCGAATAAATAATGTAAGGTTTGTATCCTGTACCTCGAGCAGTGCAAGACTTGTAGCCCGTCAAAAAGATGGGCTACCAGGAGCGCATTAAAGGATTCAGTTCGACTGAAAATAGAAAGATGCCGACGTTTAACAGGTCTGCCTTCAAAAATTTTTTTCAACTTCTGCCGTCCTGTACGGATTGTTCTTCCGAATCTGTGAGATAAGCTTTCATATAGCTTTCTCAGATGGTATTTCTACTAAGTTTCAGCATAATGGGGCTGCAGGTATTGCACCACACAATAAATAAAAATTAGGAGCACTTAGCATAGTAGACGGAAGCTCCAGAAATCGTGCAGAACTTCCGAATGATGGAAACGGCTGTCCTATTGTTCTTATCATGGTAAAAATGGCAACGTCACTGGCATGAGCAAGAAGACGAACCTGATACAAAGTTAAAGTAAACCATCGAAATGTTAACTCTTTAGGATGCGTCTTAGTATGACTTAAATATTAAATTAATTTATGGGGTTTTACGGGCCAGAACCACGATATGATTATGAGGCACGCTGTAGTGGGGGACTCCAGAAATTTCGACCACTTGGGGTTCTTTAACGTGCGCCTAAATCTAACTACACGGGTGTTTTCGAATTTCACCCCGCCGAAATGCGGCCGCCATGGCCGGGATTTGATGACGCGGCCTCATTTTAGCAGCCAAAACCATAGACACTAAGACACCACGGCGGGTTTATTACGCCTTGTTGTTGGGTACATGTGACTTAGTGAAATAGGCGCACAACATCAGAGGAAGAAAAAAATGACGGTAGGTCAGGGTGTCTGTCCTACCATCGCTTTTCTTCCTTCCTCTGATGCTGTGCGTCTAATCCGCTATATATATAACTAACTAGGATGCGTATTTAGGAACCACTGACATTCGTGGCAGGAGTGATTTGCAGTCTTAGCATTCTATTTCCTTCGTGCTTTGAAGGTCGGCCTAGTGTGCCAGGTGCACTACTTTATAGATCGGGCAGACTATAGTGTTTCTTCACTAAAGCACAATAAACCAGACGTCATTTATTAATTTAAAAGCTTGTACTGGTTGGCGGGTCATCCTAAATATGCTTACAGTGCATATTTACTGTGCAAAGCAAATACTGAGACAAGATACAGTGCGGACAACACTGTCCATGTTGTTCTTTGTTCCTAAGTTTAGCTTTGAGGTGCAAGCATAGTCATAGTCGATGATGGCATAGGTTGTCATCAACGTAGTTGTCCTGCAATCGCCTTTACGCTGCCACACACACGTTGGCGTAGTATACACAATCGTTCGCCGTACATGGACATGTAGCGCCATATGGTAATTCACGCAATTGCAAACGATGTTAAATGACCAGCTGTTTGCAAAATTCGCCGCATAAACAGTAATTCGAACAGTGCGTGGAATCAGCATTCAGTTCGAACAACTTAGATCGAAGAGAGGCCAGGTTCGATATCGGCACACGCACTTTGTTTATATTCGAATTACGTATTCAAAATAGTGTTCACGATTCTCATTACTGCATTCTTCAATTACACAAACACATCCTCTACATACAAGCTATGGCCAGTAAAGATAAGCATCGTTGGTTCTAACCCTTGAAGCAAATTCTGAGGTAGATTGAAGAATTTGCCAATGTGATTTTACCCTGTATATCGTCCTGCAAAGAGTGCATGGCGTCTATTCACCGCTTCGGCAAGTGAGCGTTACGTGAGAGAGAAGCAGCAAGCGCAGAATTGTAAATGGCTTTGGTAATGACAGGAATAAACATTGCGGTATGAACCGATTTCCTGAAACACGAAAATTGTTCTTTATGACCCGATCGTGCGAAACTTGCCTGCTCGATTCCGACGACTGCGTGGGCACCGAGAGCGGGGCGGTGCCCCCCTGAGCTGTGGCCGCCCTCAGCGGGAGGTCGACGGGCCGCGCTGCCGAGCTGCCTGGTGCTTCGCAAGAGCGTCTCTCAGCGTTCTCGGGGCTCAACAGCCTCAGAATTGTCTGCATGTCCAGGGCCAGTCGGCTCTCCATGGCCGCCACTTGCCTGCAAGCGACAAGAGGAGGAAAGGCAACAGTTTCAATGCGAAGCTTTCTTTGCCTCTTCTACTTTCCCACTGCTGCTGATGCTGCTGTCCGGCACGCCACTAACGCCGGCCACGTCAGGGCGTAGTTGAGACGCACGCCACTAACGCCGGTCGCATCGGGACGCGGTCGAGAAGTGACCATGTCACAAAATCATAAAAGGCATGCGCTGTCGGTGTTTTGTTTCATGACATTTGTTTATGAGCTGTCATTCTCAGAATTACGAGGAATAACTTTGAAAAGAATGAAAGACAAGGCCTGCGCCACGTGGAGGGGCTGCGCAGTTGTGGTTCAGGATGATTATTCGCCCAGCGATGCCCGCGGCGTCAAAACCGGATTTTTTGCAACACGGGGCACTTCGCGCTAATACATGATGTGGCACAATGGAACGAAGACCAGACAAGCTCGTGCCAAGATTTACGCCTCGTCGCATCTGCACAATACCCTCTGGACGCCTAACTAGGCGTGGCACCTCACAAATGCTCTGCAGAAGCCGCCGCGCCAGTCTCCATACTCACCCGCAACAGCAACGCACAGTAGAGGGAGGAGGTGGGGAGAATGTTAGCGAGGGAATAGAGAGAGGAGGCAGTTCTGAGGGCTACAACGCTGCAACCCACAATGGCGCCGAAGCGTGCACTTAGTGCCGACGAGACGAAGGCTCGCATAAAGCGTCGAGCGGAGCAGGAACAAACGCAAGCGGAGCAGGCAAGGTAACATTTCATATCCCGTCACGAGTGTCGGATGCCGCCAATATATCACCGCCAAATAACGTCACTGAACGCAAACAGCAGACAAAGCTTCGCTCACATCGATTCCCACAGTGCGTTAGATCTGCATATTTTTTTCTTCACCGGAGCCGTTTGCCTTAGGTTATTGTGAGAGAGAGAAGTCATAAGGGAAATGCAGGGTTAACCAGGCTGACCGCGATAGGCTACCCTGCATTGGGGAAGGGGGAAAGGGAAGAAGGAAGAAAGTTCACAGTTTGCGCTGTTACGAACAAGCGTTCATCGCTGACTCACTCCCAGGCGGTCGCTGCAAAGTCGCAGAGGTGTCTTTTAGGAAGCAATTTCATGCGAATGCGTATTGCCGATAAGCAGAGACGTGGCGTGAAGGCCCTTCGGGATTTCTTAGTGGACAGTAATCCTATGAGTGACATGGCGGGATTTGCCGGCATGCAGTGTGCTTTTCCTAGACAGTTTTAATGTAGCGTTTTCAAACACGCGCAAGTGACCAACGTACTACGTAAGGAAAGAGCGCACATCTCTCGGCTAATGTACTGTATGTTAGTGTCTTACTGCCGCTCACGCATGCTAACCTAGGTTTATGGTAAGTATTGGCGGCGGTGTTATACATAAAAAAAAAAAAAAATTCGCCCGAGAATTGCCGCGGAGTGTCCTTGAAGCTCAGTCACCACTTGATTCCGAAGAACCGGTTTTTGATGAACTTTCATAAGGAGAGGTGTTCTGTCAAGTGGAGAAACATTCCAAAATACGGGGCTTGGAATGCAGGGTGCCATATTTGCACGCGGACAGCATGTTTGGAATGAAGAGCGTCACAGCATTAAAGTATGCGCTATATCGTCGTGAAAAACGACAAGCAAAATAAAAACAAGAACGAGATAAAGATGGTTTACCTGCTGGCAATATTGTCTTCATTTCAGAATGACAGGCATAGTATGCTGTTAAGTGGTTTGTATACGTCCAAAGTACCTCTCGGTGTGGTGTCTGTCGTAAGTACGTTGCACAGGCTTTCGTAAATACGCCAAATACACCAAACGAAACCACAGCCGTTCCTCAAGAGAATTCAGGTGACGGCTACCAACATACCGCTACTGACAGCGATAAGGGTACTATTACGAGTCGTCGACATTGAGGCCCCGAAACCCCCCATTAGCGTATGCTTGACGTTTGTACGGGACCCACGCCACTTCTTTAGCCAACTAATGGGAGTTGCGATGTGTATGCAAAGGGAAAAGCCCGAGGACTTCCCGCGTGAACTATCCCTTTTGTGTTACACAGTGTGTTTGGAGCACATATTCTTTGATGGCACTGCGTTCCCGCACGATGCTTGCATGTCTCTTATGCAGCGCAGATGCGTAGAGTACTCTAACCTATCGCCATCTATATTTAGTGAGGTGGTCACATAACTTGGGTTTTCATTTTCGTCCTTGGAAAGTGGCGTTTGGCGAGTTTGAATTTCTTAGTCAAGGGCACGCAGTCTCAACTCCACCTCGCCGCAACTCTCAAACTACACAGATGATACGGCACGCAACTTTGCGTTCATGGTGTGTCGTCTCGTATCTCAGTGGTGGACGTTATGTTACGAGGAAAGTCGTTGTAACGTAACGATAGCAGTGATGAAAGTACACGGCCCATCTTTATATTTTCTGCAATCTCGTGCTTAATTACCACGTTTCCACCTATTCGCCATCGATATCGCTACACTTCAGAATTTGGTGCGCCCAATTTTAAAAGCACATTCAGCAAATAAATATTAAGCGTTGCAAAGGCGTTCCTTATGATAGAAAAGCATTGCAGACCGTTGACTATAGTGATGCTAATAACTGCATGCCGCGTTTTGGTGCTTATCAAACGGTTTAGCGGAAAAAAATAGTGAGCGAACAATTCAAGATTTCCCGCACATTTTACTTTCGCGATACAGCTACAGAACAGTAAGTCCGGAGTTGTGGCTGGCGGCGTCAAGGCAAAGCCAACGCTCAGGAATCTGACGAAGGCTGTCACAAGTTCAAGCAGAGATCGATCGCCCCGCTCCACGCACCTTGAGAAACCATTGAGCATATTCTAGTAGAATGCCAAAGTATGCATCCATCGATAAATGTGGAAGTAGTTCGATTGACCAACGCGTTAGGTTTTGTGGACACCAGAGGAAACATAAATGAAACAACTATAGAGACTAGTAGATTATGACTGGGTGACTGGTGGCGTAAAATAAGGGAAAACACAGAGCGAACGGGACTTTTTGTTATGAATAATGACGCTAGTGTGTAAAAGAGTTCCGAATGTTCCTGCAAGTGTTAAAGAACCAGCTTTGCAACATGTTCCACCACCCCGCATCAAAGGAAATGACCCCCATCATGATCATCATCATAATCATCACGACCTCCACTACCACCGCCACCTAAAGAAGTGGCACTTGGCGAGCGGAAAGTGGCACAGGAGGAAGTGCACCGGTGGGAGTTCTTAAGACGCCAAGGACCGAACTCGCGGTGTCTCACCTGGCCAGCTGGTCGATCCTGGACTCGAGCACACCCAGCCGGGCCTCGTCCCCGGCCGGAAATGGCGGCTGCGGTGGAGAGGCGCCGCCCGTTGGGCTGCACGACACCGGCAGCGTGACACTCGAGCTGGACTGCGCGGAGGGCCGCGGCACGGCCGCCGCCGGCAGCGACGACTCTCGGGTCGACGCTGCCGACCGCGGCGCGCCCGACGCCTCGTCCTTGGGCGACCAGCCGGGGCTGCTGCGACTCGACCCTGGACCCGAGAGAGAGAGAGAGAGGGGGGGGGGAGAAAATAAAGTTATTTGCATTAGTGTGCGCCCGAAATAACTCGCGATAGCGAACTCTGGTACCACCTTCGCACGCCGATCTACGAACTCTTGCTCATCGATTTCCGCTTAATGCGCGCGTTGACGAGCTTGCGCAGATTACGCAAGGCGCAGATTACGCAGCTTCGGGAAGCCTCTGTGTGTGATGCCACGCAGTATTGTGGTGAGGATTAGCGCGCACTCGGTGATTTACAGCTGTTGCCTCCCACATTTTTCAGCGCGCACGTTGGCAGCGTTTTCCACAGAGTATTTCTTATTTTTCGACTTTTCGTGTGTGTGCGTGCGCATGCGTGTGTTCGAGAAGGGGGAGGAGGATTGGTTGGCTTCTGGAGGGAGGTTTACAAACTCGCTGTTCATCACACCAGATCTGGTGATGTTTGCCTGTACGCGCGTGACACCATGCTTGTTAATTCTACCAATAAGCGTATGTTCACTGAAATTTGTACGACCGATAAGTCTATTAGGCTTACTTCGCGTAATTGTCTAACCCTTTGCTATCGCTATCAATTCTCGGCCTTTTAGGGTGAAACTGCGATTTCTCCAGTCGTCCGTAGCATGCGTAGAAGGAGGAGGAGCGTTGCTAGCTATGGGCGGACCTATCCTTGCAAATACTGCCAGCAATAGCTCTGCCCGAGCACCACTTGTCAAGGGAGGTAGAGCCAACAGCCCGTCAGAATGCATACATGGAACACTAACAGCGACAAGGAATTTGAACTGGGGCGCACACTCCACCATACTACCTCACCCTGCTAGTTGTAGAGAGAGCTCTTGGTCATACTGGTTGATATTTGCTAGAGTGTCCGCAATACAATACGATAATGTATGAACTGAAGCATAGATGGCCCACACGCGCAAGAGCAAGTGACACTTTGTGCCGGCGAGGACACTGGTTATTTACGAGAGAGGTGTCTCTGCACTTCCAGATACAGAGTTTGACTGTGAATGGCATGCGGTGAGGGCATGCTAGCAGTAGCGTGCAAGAAATGTGACGATCACAGCCCTCCGGCAGCAACAAAATTTCTCTTGCTGCTCCCAGACGTCGAGCGCTCATGAATGGAAAATGAAGAATTCATTTTGAGCACGCGCGCCTGTCTGCCGACCGCGCAGGCAGCCTAGAATGTGACGTGCATCAGATCCCAAAGCGGGTATACACCCACGTATGTATCCTGCGCCTGTTCCGTGCTTGGGCGCTGGGCACTTGGCCGCGGCGCATCAACAGTGGGCAGCTGTCCGGCGAGCTTATTTCAGCCACTTGGACACGTTCCAGCTATGCAAGCTGGGCGATCGGGCACGGGCGATATTTTTTGCACGGCACTGCTGTAGACTGTGCTACAAGAAAGGAAATTGCCTTCTCCTGTTTCTGTACGTACGTACACTCAGACTAATAACTAAATTATCATTGGTATGTCTTTCCTTTTGTATACAATCCTCATTCTCACTGTCAAGTATGTTAGGCGGAAAGAACAGTCTTAATTTCGGACACTTATTAACATAATCTTTTCAACCTGAAGGGACAGAACGCAGTCAGTCAAGGTATGACGGCTATGGTAAACTTGCTTTGGTTTCGGTTATCAGCCATTTTGTACAACTGTAGACATGAAAATATCATAACAGCTATAGTTTTAGGGATACTGTCTTTTCTGTGTTGTTTGATTCAACTTTTGTGATTTGTGTGATTTAACGTTCTTAGTTACTGCGATACCAGCACGCTGCCTCCGTTTTCGTACAGTAATTGATCCATAATATGATCTATAAGTATATTCATCTGTCACATTTCCTGAATGTTTCTACGTCTCCAACTTAACGCAATTTTTTGGTCTTCGCTATGGGATATAATCGTAGGTAAGATGTGGAAGAAAGCACCATTCTTAGTGCTTCTGCCATTGCGACGAGCAAATCAAATATCTCAGGCAGAATAATCTCAGAATAGGCTAATTGGTTCATCATGAAAGATAGTTTTTATGTGTTTCCTTCTTTTGTTCTCGTCTTCTTCGGGCTGCAAACTTTCGTTCGAATTTCTCGTTTCAGATGTGTGAGCTATCGATGTAGCGAACCTTTGGTAATTATCTGGTGCCATGCCGTCCGTCAACTGAGGCTTCACTGTAATTGCTAAAAATAGCTGCGCCTTCTGAATTCCACCACTGCTTACACACGACTCAAGTTGCAGTTTTCAATATGGACTTGTCGCAATGGAATAGCCCTACTTACTACCTAAGACCACTTCGACGTTATTATACGTCTACAAAACGAGAAATAAACAGTGCGACATAAACTACACCTTTGAAATTTGTCGTCTGCTAGAGTACGTGCCGCACTTAGCACTTCATTGGGCTCTTATGTGGTACTTTCCGCGCAACCATATGGCTTTCTTTACTGCACTGAATATTTCAAGTCATGGCTAATGATCTCGGAATCTCCTTGCTTTGCTGTACGTTGTGCAGAGGAAAGAGAAGATGGAGTAAGAGAAAGCACCAACAGCTCGTAAAGCTCCTTGAGCAGGTAGTAAAATCATGCTCTCTGTAGAACAGATGCGAAAGACTCGGCAACCAAGTCACATAAAGGTATAATTACTTTTCGCTTGCGCAATAAACCGTACGCGCTGGGATCTTCCGAATCGCTGGTAAACTTGGCTCTTTACACGTGCATCTCCAGAGAGGCTAGACCCACGGCGCGTTCCAGCACCGTCATGCGGCAGGAAAATGTGAAGGGTGGGTGAGGATGCGCATGAGCACGCGAGATATAGCACACTTCCGGTTTTCTCCAGCCTGACATTAGCTCTTAAAAATCTTTTCTCTGGGGCACAGGACCACCACTTGCAAAACGTCGTTTTACTCTCCCTAGAGCACGTAACTATACACTACGGAGCGTAAATAAATACACTCGTTTTATAGCCCACAAGAAGCGCGGACATGCACGCAGAAGCTGCCTTGACTGTGAGTATAAAGCATACAGCAGCAACTCGTCAGGACGTCTACTATACTTCCGCCAATTCGTTCGCCGAAGGAAACCGGATGTCTATTCGATACAGAAAGCGACATCTCGTGTTCATCACCATCTTTCGTTCTTGAATGTCGCGTATACTGGTGTTGTTAACCTCTCGAACACTGTGCTTCATGGGATTGTGCAGTTTACGCGCATCCTATGGGTGCAACAACAATTATAGATAGTTTTCCTTTGCTTAATTCGGTACACCACGCGTGGAGTGTTTTAAGTTCATTCCGTGCCACGCCTGGAAAAATCCATAACGCGCACCACCACGCAAGACACAACAGCAAGGGATCGCGCTCTATTCCGCCGGGATCGCAACGGTTCATTTGAAATAACATGCGAGCTGTATATTTCGGAAGCCACGCATTGCGTGGCTTGTTATGTTGTCTGCCATGTATCTGAACGTCTAACGAAATACATGTCGGGCGGGCACGGGAGTTAGCCGAACGATGTTCGCTTCCGCGCCGCTCGAAGGATTTGATGAAGAACTGGTCAAGTAATCTACAATCTGTTTCATACACAGCAGGTAACGCTGCGGAATCTACGCAAGTAGTGCGGCTACTCACTCCGCGAGTTCCGTGAAGTGTGACACTTTCCGTGGACTAACTGTTTATTTGAGACGTAAGGTTACGTCAAGTCGCGCAGGATTTCTGCACTTTCGTGCTTTAATTATGCGGCGTACCATGTTTTGGTCAAGAGCGCTAGCGGTGCGATGTTGTCCAATGGTCGCAGATACTTGTAACTCAATCCGTTCAGTGTGTGATATGATGCGCGCGACGTCGGACTTGTGTTGAGACGTTGTGTCGACGACTGAAACGCAATCCCTGGGAGAAGCAAGCAACAGCCCGAAAAAAGAGGCTAGCAGACAGATGGCGGAAAGTTGAAGAGGGGAAGGAAGCGCGAGGCACGAGGGGAGAAAGCGTGCTTTTCGGGAAGTGTCGGTCGGGCCGGGGCGCAGGAGCAGCGCTCAGCAACGGTAACGGGCACCAGGTTGTGGAGCAGGCCCGGGTCCTGAACTGTCGGTTGGCTCCATTCACCCGGCTCAACTCGACCGTGGGCCGTCGTCCGTGGACATCCCCGGAACAGTCCGGTCCCTTGGGATGGTAGGGCTGCCTCCTGGCTCTGCCTAGGCCCGCTTTTCTTTTTCTCGCTCCACGAACCAGCCCCGCTGCCTTGTCGCCAGTCTTCCGAGCCCCCGCAGCGCACGTTCTCTCGCCTCATGCCTCGCGCTTCCTTCTTCCTTCCCCTCTTCAACTTTCCGCCATCTGTCTGCTAGCCTCTTTTTCCGGGCTGTTGCTTGCTTCTCCCAGGGATTGCGTTGCAGTCGTCGACACAACGTCTCAACACAAGTCCGACGTCGCCCGCATCATCTCGCGCAGTGGTAAATAGCTTGAGGTCTGCGACACGTCCAATGTAATAAGTACGTCACATTTTGCGACATATATGTATGACACCTAATATTGCACCTAGTTACATGACACATGCTCATATATTTCATATGCTAGGCGCTATTTTTTGGTCGCGAGTAGGAGCGGTGAGAGAAGTGTCTCTAGCCTTCGTAGCCTTGCCTGGTATGTATGAAACGGAGCGTGGTAATGTTGGACAGCGACGCCCCCGGATGCAACAGAGTTACCGCAAACCAACGCCCACTCACGGCTCATCCTGGGCGACACACCGCGTCCCGCGGTCGACGACCTCTGGCGCTCGTCGCACGCACGTCCTGGACTCAGCGACCGCTGACCGTGAGCACCTGAGCCAAGCCGGGATCCCGAGTCAGCGCAGGGACTGGCGCCGGAGCTATGCGTTGCTCCGGGCCCGGTTCCGAACACAGCGGTGGTCAGGTTCGCCACACTAGTGATGGCCCCTGCACAAAAGCAAAGGTTGCTCATAGGTGGGAAGCAGTCCGCGACTACCATAAGCTGTTTCCTCGCCTATTTTGCTCGACATGTATTTATGCAGCTAATCGCCAAGGCTCTAGGATAGCACTGACGAGACTAGGACCGATTTCATCTATGGAAACACTGGCGTGGGGACGTTATGCGGACATAAAACCTACCATTCGCAAAACTAGTAGCCGTGATAGCATGCAATGGTTTCCTTTTTTAATTTTTTTATTACTGACACGTAATAAAAAATGCGGGCACGTATACTCCCTCCGCTATATTTTTTACCGCTATCGGACAGCTTTGCGGGAGTAAAGAGGACTTTTTGCGCCTGATGCCACAGAACATTTTCCGTCAATGCTTATACGCTTTCCCACTATCGAATTTGTGCTACAGTGACACCCTAGCTAAACATTTCCCTCAGGTTAGATACCTGGGAATAACTGAAATTTGTTCTAGTTGATATAGATTGATCCTTGATGTATGAGGCGCGAAGTAGGTCACAAAAGAGGAGACGTTGTGTGTCCTCTTGCCTCTGTGTTCTGCTTGGCACCTGACATCGCTGATAGATACACTGACTATGTAGCATAATTCACTGACGTAAGGACATGGCGAAGGCAGCCTGTGCGGTCGTCCCTTCTGCTTTCGTACTGTGTTTTCCCCGCTTTCGATAGGCCACCAGACGTCGAAAGTACTCAGACAGGACGAAGTATGACAACAGATACAGCGCAACAGGCCTTTAAGAATGCTCTAACCAGTCCAGTTCAACATACTCTTGGAGTTCATTACGGAACGTAGAAAACGGGCTTTCATAGGTCTCTGTTTCTCATAATGAGTGCCTATTAAAAGCTTATCGATCTTCTATCCTGAGTCATCGTATGCCTATCTTTATGGTTTGTAGATTCTGACAACGCTTGTTAAGCGAGCATAGTCAATCGAATTTCTTGCAGCACTGAAAGCTGCCAGTAGAAACGTAGCAAGTTTCGATCACAGAGCAATGCAAACCAATTTCGGATGTTAGTATGGTTTGTTATCGATGGCTGGTAAAAGTAAAAAAAAAAAAACACACTATTTTAGCGAAGCTGTTTCGGTGGCATCCGGAAGATTTAGATGCTGTGGTTAGTGATGGTTGGACTGTGGAGAGGAGGGTGCGGGCGGTGAGGAGGGGTCAGAGGTGTGGCGCCTATTGCTTGCCGCAAGTGATGACGACACCAGGTCACTGCGGTGAAGTGGAGACGGCACGCGTGCCGGGACGGGCTTGATGAACCGGCGCTCTGTCGGCCACACGACAGTAGAGTAGATGCGAAAGCTTCGCTTGCACCAAATCCCACAGCCGGTAAGATATGCATGTATTTTTAAGGACGCGTAATAAAGTTATATTGAGAGTCTTACAAACCCCATTGACAGCCGGTGTTATTTCTGGCAACGGTAGCATCTGTAATGGAATTTCGGGAAGCTCGTGGGTTTGTGGTCCGCCACCCAAACCTTTTAATTGCTAATCGAGTTTACATTGGCGATCACTGCGTACACGCCTACTGTGATATAAAAGGGTTTACGGGTCACTTGCGGAGAATTTGTAACATAACAATTGTAAGCTCAAGAACGGCCGCTCACGAGAGAGGAAGCCGGACGCCCATATTATTTATAGGCGAGAGACAATAACGTGGGCAGTTTGCACCAGTGGTGCATGGCTAGTTCCTGGTTTTGCTAAGTTTTACGAGGTTACGCATGGCTTGGCTAGGTTCACACTAAGTGTTGCTAGGTTTTGCTACGTTTTGCGATGTTATTCATGGCTTGGGTAGGTTCATACCAAGCGTTGCTAGGTTTTGCCAAGTCTCACGAGGTTATGCATGGCTTAACTGTGCTCATACTAAGCGTCGCCAAGATTTGCTAAGTTTCGCCAAATTTTTGCGAGGTCATACACGGCCAGGCCCGTAAGCCACAGAAGACCCAGCGAGTCACTCGCATACAAGCCACAGTACGTGCATCATAATTTATTATGTACAGTGCTTCAGCAGCAGTCGTAACCATCGTCGATCCGGTCCTCGTCCTCGACGTCCGAACGTCGTCGTGGTCGGTGGCTTTGGGGAAGCCTTCGCGAAGCACTCGCAGGGCAGAACTCTTTCTTTCAAAGTTCCTCACCGAGCTCACCGTGGAGAGACTCACGTCGAACCAGAGCCCGTCACAGACGCGCAGCTGTGCCCTAACCTTATGTCGAGGAATTCGCGCTGGAAGCGGCCGTTCACACCACCGATGGATTTGAGGGCTTGGCGTTGGAAGTTCTCGGTGACTCGCAGGCCCGGAACAGGTTCCCAGCGGCGCCGAGCATTCAGTCGGCAGCGTTCGTTGTCTATGACCCGAAACTAGGGATCCTCGGCTTGGCGACGGCGTTTGTCGGCGGTGGCCTCGGCGCGATGGGCAGGATCGGCTCTCCTTCGTCGATCGTATAGTCCCGCTGAGCTGCGCGCCGAGCTTCCTGGTAGGTCACAGACGCGACGTGCCCAAACTCTATGCCCAGAGATTCGCGCTGGAGTCGGCCGTTCGCACCCCCCATGTCTCGGCGAGCTTGACGCTGGAAGTTTTCGAGCAGCAGTCGTTGGCTAAGATCGCTTTCTCGGCGACGTCGAGCGTTCAGGCGCCGACTCTTGCGTTGCCTGGACTGAAACTCCAGATCCTTGACTCGGCTTTCAGTCTTGTCAGCCGCAGCCTCGGCACGGTGTTCCGGATCAGCCCGGTGGTGACGCATCGCTTCTCGCTTGGCAGTGCGGCGCTCTTCCTGGCAAGCCGCTTCATTTTCGGGCGTACGGACTTTCTTCGGTCTTCCCTAGCGTTCCTGCATATGAGAGACACTAGTCCTCCCATGGCAGCAGCACGTACGTACGGAGTAAAAGGGGCGAGAGGTGTGTCACAGCGTGGGCTCTTCCGAGCTGTTACTCGCCTGTGACGTCACGACTCCGCCCTAGGTGCGTGGGGTGCGAGGAGGTTACGTGGCTCGGTGCTCTCGCACGTGGTTGCTAGGCAAAGCGAGGCGGCGCACAGCTGGGCTGAGTTTTCTGGTAACGCTCCACGGCGGAACGAATGCTCAAACAGCTCCGCTGTTAAAACATATGTGAGTGAGACGCAATTCTGGCGAGTAAAGCTCCACTGTGACGCTTCCTCCGACGCCCACCACTAGAGAAATAACTCCGTCTTCTGCAAACTATCGCTGGTTCTGAGGCCTTGCAGATTCCTGGCCATGCGAAATAGTGAGAACATGCAGAGTTTGTTTGACGGCAGCAATATACAAAAAGCCGGCGCAGCTGCCACAACGAAAATACACAAGTGTTTTTTGCAAGTCTCGCCGCATGATGTTAGGACGTAAAACAAACTTTTGTGAGGTCGACCCAAAAGAGGATGTCACCAGCGACCACGATAAGACATGCGATGATGCATGTGACGCCGAGATGCCAGATGCTCCGCAAGAGCAACCGTGAAGCAACACAGTTGGTAATACGCACGTAGAACGTCAGAGGCATCATCGGTGCAGCAAGCAGGAAGAGGTCTCCCTCTCACGGCTCAAGCTCGCCGTCATCGCCTACAAATGACACAGACCACTCTGAGGGAACCATCTAGAGAGTTTACTACTAAAATTACAGGAGGGACTTTGGCGCAGTGATAGTTCATCTAGCACGGGAATGATGATTAGTACGTACATAAATTCATCTGATCTTTGTGTCTGTGGCTTCAGATGTCCATGTGGGTTTAATTACAGCGCTTTATTTCTACTTGTTGGCCTACATTTTGAAGAAATGTAGCATAAGCCAAAAAGACTATGCGCCCATGCATAATTCTTAGGACTTGTAGCAATTATAATGCGATATACTGCTGAAGACGAACGATTTGCAAAAGAGAGGAATATAAGGAAGGCAGGGATGTTAACCAGTCAAGAGTCTGGTTGGCTACCCTACGCTGGGAGAAGGATGAGGGGAAGAGAGAGAAGGGAGAGTGAATGGAAAGAGAAGGTATAGAAATGTGCACGGACAGTACCTGAGTTAAAGCCGTTCGCGCAAACCAGACATTCTGAGAAAGCACAAAAGTGCCTTCCGAGCCGATGATCGGTGGGGACGGTGTTCTAGTACTGTCTGTCCACTCAGAGGACGATCATCTAATTTCCTCAATGTGTTGGACAAACATTGTCTGCGTGCTGAAAATTGAGGACAGTGGCACAATAAGTGGTCAATGATCTCCTCGCATCCTCAAACATCACATGCAGAACTGTCAACCATCCCTGTTAGTGGTGAATAAGCTTTCGTGAAGGCAACTTCAAGTCACAACCTACGCAGACGGGACGCTTCGCGTCGGAGCAGTCCGGCCAGAAGGCCTGAGTTATAGTGAAGGGTTTAGTCTGTGCAGTCTTGTGCGCCTTGTATGTGCGGTATTCCACTCTGCTTAGGAGAGTGTGCGTGCTAGAATGCGAAGTTGTCTCGCAGCGTCTGTCCTTGATAGATGAATGGGCACGCAGCGGTCTCCTTGGTTTGGCGTCCGAGCTGCCTTATCTGCGTCATCATTTCCAATGATACCGCAATGACCTGGTATCCATTGAAAAGACATCTCATGGCCTTTTTCTCTCAAGTGATGGACAAGTTCCACGATTTCTCACGTTAGCGCATCGTGAGTTCCATGCCGGAGAAACGACTGCACACATTGCATGGCCGGCCTTGAATCGCAGAAGACTGCCCATTTTCGAGGACTTTCAGCATTTATAACATGAAGCGCGTCGCGGAGAGCCGCGAGCTTTGCAGCTGTAGAAGAAGTGATATGGGAAGTCTTGAAACGCTGGGTTATCCTCATTGTTGGTATAACTACAGCGCCACCGGAACTGGTTGATGTAGTTGATCCATCAGTATAGACGTGTGTGTAGTCGCTGTATTTCTCGTACAAGAGAAGTAAAGTTAGTTGCTTGAGTGCTGATGACGCCAAGCCCGGTTTTTTCTGAAGTCCTGGGATCGTAAGGTTTACTTGAGTACGGCTACACACCACGGAAGAATCGAAGTTCTTGCCGCATGTGCGTAACCTGACCTGAGAGAAGCACGGTGCGCGAAGACAGTCGCACTGAATGTCGTGTGGGGCCTTTCTACTGGGAGATTTGCGAGGTGGTGGGTAGGGGTCCGAGCGAAGTGTCTTTGTGCACACGCATTGTTTCAATGGTAATGAGCGTTCTAATTCAATTTGCAAAGTCAAAAGCTGCTTGAAGCGAGAAAGACGAAACTCGAGCAACTCTATTTACTATAACCATCAGTCCCACGCTGGCTAAACTGTCGTGCTTGAAACTTTTGTAGACGTTATGGCGCCCGAGTTCCCTCCAGTAATTTTTGTCGCAAACTCTGCGGAACCATACACGAGAAAACGAGCCTCCGCGCTCAGTAGGGGCTTTTGCGCATGCCTGCACGTGAGCTATAGAAGTAACCTAATGTGCAAGTAAACGGTGCTGCAAAATCAAGTTGCCCCAGCACTCGACTCACCGGCGATGGAGTTGAGCGTGCCGTTGCGGCGTCGGGGCTCGACGCTGGGGCTGCGGCTTCCGGCGGCGCCGTGCGCCTCCTGGAAGTCGTAGTTCGCGGGCGTCACGTCGAGACCGGCCTTCTCGGGCGAGAACTCGAGAATTCCCCGGCCGGACTCGGTGCGGCGCCCGCTGCCCGCCGGTCCGATGCCGCCGTCGTCGTCGCCGTCGTCGTCGTCGGAGAAGCCCCCGACGCCGACGCCGCCGCCGCCGAAGCCGTCGTCGCAGCTCGACGAGCCGCGGCGTCCCCGCCGCCGCCGTCTCCGCCGAGCCCGCGGATACTGGTACGCTTGGCTCCGGGACTCGCCTGCAGAGGGGCAGAGCACCCGTACACAGCTCTTGCATTTTATTAACAGAGCGCTGGCAACCGCTTTCGCTGGGGTACACTTGCTGGTGCCGTGTTTTTTAGAGCACAGCCCTTCCTGCGGCGAGCGGCGTCGGCGACGTAACCGAGCGAACGAGCACAGCGAAAGATGAAAGCGTGAACGCGGAGCGGGAAATGAAAGACGTGAGCCGCGAACGGCGGAGGTCAATGAGAGCGGCCCTTTCAGTGACGTGCCCACGTTAAAGTGGTGTCATGCGGACTCGCCCGACCGTTCGTTTCGTACAATTGTCTGTTCGCGTCGGCTCTCGCTCGCGCTTGTTTGTTGGTTTGCTTGGTTTGGTATCGTTCGCCTTTGTTTCGATTGTGATGGTTTGCGATTTTTGTAGTCTTACCTCATGCATGACGCGAATTCTTTAGTACTCTCTGGAAGCCACGCGGACACCAGCGATTACACTGGAACCTTCAACGGGTCATATGCACAAAATTCGGTGCACTTGACCCGCAGATCATAATTCAGACGATCGCCAACTCTGCTCGGCGCTATCGTTATGCTTGACTGATACTTGTCTTGTTGGGAACAAGTTTGCCCAATAAAGACTTAAATTTGTAACTCACAATTGCAACACTGTGTCTTTCTACACTATCACTACCACGTGACAATATAATGATAATGTAAAATAGTGTCAGCCAGTTTTTTCTGAATAATGAGTGACAACCGGTGGAAGGGCTTCGCCTGCCGCAACTGCTAAACTAGCTGCCCGAGATCAGCGCCGCCGCCGAGAGGACCCTGTCGTTCAGAATAAAGTTTTTGGCCACAACGTGTCGTGAATTCAAAACACCTGAACAGCGGCGCTCAAAATTCACATTAGTGAGTGTCGTAATCGTCGGCGATCTTTTTTTATTCTTTTTTTTTATTCCGTAACTCTTAATGACTATCGGTTATCTTCCCTCCTCATTACATGTCCTGCCCATGCCCCATTTCTTTTTCTTGATTTCAACTAAGATGCCATTAATTCGCGTTTGTTCCCTCACCCAATCTGCTCTTTTCTTATCCCTTAACGTTACACCCATTATTCTTCTTTCCAAAGCTCGTTGCGTCGTCCTCAATTTAAGTAGAACCCTTTTCGTAAGCCTCCAGGTTTCTGCCCCGTAGGTGAGTACTGGTAAGACACAGCTACTATACGCTTTTCTCTTGAGGGATAATGGCAACCTGCTGTTCGTGATCCGAGAATGCCTGCCAAACGCACCCCCCCAGCCCATTATTATAATTCTGATTATTTCCGTCTCATGATCCGGATCCGCAGTCACTACCTGCCCTAAGTAGATGTATTCCCTTACCACTTCCAGTGGCTCGCTACCTATCGTAAACTGCTGTTCTCTTCCAAGACTGTTAAACACTACTTTAGTTTTCTGCAGATTAATCTTTAGACCCACTCTTCTGCTTTGCCTCTCTAGGGCAGTGAGCATGCATTGCAATTGGTCCCCTGAGTTACTAAGCAAGGCAATATCATCAGCGAATCACAAGTTAACTAAGGTATCCTGCATTGACTCTTATCCCCAATTTTTCTCAATCCAGGTCTCTGAATACCTCCTGTAAACACGCTGTGAATAGCATTGGAGAGATCGTATCTCCCTGCCTGACGCCTTTCTTTATTGGGATTTTGTTGCTTTCTTTATGGAGGACTACGGTGGCTGTGGAGCCGCTATAGATATCTTTCAGCATTTTTACATACGGCTCGTCTGCACCCTGATTCCGCAATGCCCCAATGACTGCTGAGGTTTCGACTGATTCAAACGCTTTCTCGTAATCAATGAAAGCTATATATAAAAGTTGGTTATATTCCGCACATTTCTCTATCACCTGATTGATAGTGTGAATATGGTCTATTGTTGAGTAGCCTTTACGGAATGCTGCCTTGTCCTTTGGTTGACAGAAGTCTAAAGTATTCCTGATTCTATTTGCGATTACCTTAGCAAATACTTTGTAGGCAACGGACATAAGCTGATCGGTCTATAATTTTTCAAGTCTTTGGCATCCCCTTTCATATGGATTAGGATTATGTTAGCGTGCTTTCAAGATTCCGGTACGCTCGAGGTCATGAGGCATTGCGTATACAGGGTGGCCAGTTTTTTTAGAACAATCTGCCCACCACCCTTCAACAAATTTGCTGTTACCTGGTCCCCCCCCAGCTGCCTTTCCGCTTTGCATAGCTCCCAAGGCTTTCTTTACTTCTTCCAGCGTTACTTGTGTGATTTCGAATTCCTCTAGACTATTCTCTCTTCCATTATCGTCGTGGGTGCCACTGGTACTGTGTAAATCTCTACAGAACTCCTCAGCCACTTGAACTATCTCATCCATATTAGTAATGATATTGTCGGCTTTGTCTCTTAAAGCTTGCATCTGATTCTTGCCAATCCGTAGTTTCTTCTTCACTGCTTTTAGGCTTCATACGCCCCTGAGAGCATGTTCAATTCTATCCATATTACACTACCTTATGTCAGCTGTCTTACGCTTGTTGATTGACTTCTAAAGTTCTGCCAGTTCTATTCTAGCTGTAGGGTTAGAGGCTTTCATACATTGGCGTTTCTTGATCAGATCTTTCGTCTCCTGCGATAGCTTACTGGTATCCTGTCTAACGGAGTTACCACCGACTTCTATTGCACACTCCTTAATGATGCCCACAAGATTGTCGTTCATTGCTTCAACAGTAAGGTACTTTTCCTGAGTTAAATCCGAATACCTGTTCTGGAGCTTGATCTGGAATTCCTCTATTTTCCCTCTTACCGCTAACTGATTGATCGGCTTCTTATGTACCAGTTTCTTCCGTTCCCTCCTCAGGTCGAGGCTAATTCGAGTTCTTACCATCCTATGGTCACTGCAGGGCACCTTGCCGAGCATGTTCACATCTTGTATGATATGACAGGGTTAGCGAAGAGTATGAGGTCTATTTCATCTCTAGTCTCGCGATTCGGGCTCCTCCACGTCCACTTTAGGCTTTCCCGCTTGCGGAAGAAGGTATTCATTATCCGCATATAAGTCTACTAATAGCTCTCCCTTGCTATTCTTAGTGCCTATGCCATATAATCCCAAGAACTTGTCTCCAGTCTGCTTCTTGCCTACCTTGACATTGAAGTCGCCCATAGTATAGTGTGTTTTGTTTTGACGTTACCCATCGCCGATACCACGTCTTCATAGAAGCTTTCGACTTCCTGGTCATCATGACTGGATGTAAACCTGTGCGACCTTGATTTTATACCTCTTATTAGGTTTCACAACAAGACCTGGCACCCTGGCGTTAATGCTTTAGAATTGCTGTATGTTAGCAGCTATATTCTTGTTATTCAGGAATCCGACTCCTGGCTCTCATCTCTCCGCTAAGCCCCGGTAGCACAGGACGTGCCCACTTTTTAGCACTGTATATGTTTCTTGTGTCCTTCTAGCTTCACTGAGCCCTATTATATCCCACTTACTGCCCTCTAATTTCTCCAATTGCACTGCTAGAATCCCCACAATATATAACGTTCTAGCGTTAAACGTTGCCAGGTTCAGATTCCAATGGCGGCCTGTCCGGATCCAGGGATTCTTAGCACCCTCTGCTGCGGCACAAGTCTGACCGCCGTCGTGGTCAGTTGCTTCGCAGCTGCTGGGGACTGAGGGCCGGGGTTGGATTCATAAAGGAGGTTGTGGCCAAGTACAGCACCAGGCTGGCCAATCTTGCTGTGGTGAGGGAGTGCGCTACCGGTTATGGTCACCGGGATCAGCACACGTATATCTTGTATTTTAAGAAAAAATTTTTAATCCGGTGGAAAATTGCGCGGCACCGAGATTCGAACCACGGTTCTCTTGCATGCGAGGCGGATGCTCTACCTCTACGCCACCGCTGCACTTTTTTTTCTTTTTTTCGTGGTATTTATTATAGTAGCATTCAACCAGACGTTCACCAGTTCTGCATAGTCAGAGAATGGAGGGTTGAAAGTCACACACAGAAAAGTCAGCGTTCATACTGTGAGTAGAAACGTTCGCTTCACTTTAGAAGGGTGGCAAGGATAAGCACCTCAACAAAATAGGGTACCAGTCCGGTTGAACACCGAGTCCATCATAAACATGTTTTAGGTGTAGGGCCATTTGGATAAAATGTACCCTTGTAGGTACCGCCGTTTCGGCGTTGCGGTCCATCATTCGAGTTTTCCACAAACTGTGCATTCCCATGACAAAAAACATATCGAAAGGTGCACTATTATCAGAGGTTGGCAGCAGGTATCGCACAGTATGAGCGTTAATCTCAAAGTCTTTCTTTAAAGTCCGTTGGAGTACATCCCAAAATAGGATGGCGTCGGTGCAGCTAATAGTTCAGATAAAGAGAAACTGCGTTCCATTGAAGGCTACAGACCAATCACATTGACAAACGTGGATTACAAAATTTTTGCGAAAGTTCTATCTAATAGATTGCAATTTGCAATGTCAATTCTAATTGGTTCCCATCAGACGTGTGGAATCAGGGGCCGAGCAATTCAAACCAACATACATATCGCCCGTACACTTCTTCAATACTGTTATGGTTCCACTGAGTAGCTTGCAATGCTCCAGGTAGACCTTGCTAAAGCTTTTGATCGTGTCAGTCACTCCTATTTATTTTCTCTTCTGGAGCATGTCGATGTTGGCTCCGTTGTGCTTAAAGGCGTTAGGCTTTGCTACACCTGTTGTACTACTCGTTTAGTTATTAATGGCCAACTCTCCGAACCCATTTCTATTTGCTCATCAGTAAAGCAAGGATGTCCGATGTCCCCACTACTATTCGCCCTTTACCTGGAACCGCTATGCTTAAGCGTAATTCAGTCGAGTCACATCCATGGCTTCAATATACTGGGTAATGAAGTAAAAGTATTAGCTTATGCAGACGATCTAGAGTTCTTCTGCACGGATAAGCCCAGTGTTGAAAAGGTAGTATCGATAATAGAAGAATTTGGTAGCGTATCAGGAACGCGAATGAACTCCTCAAAAAGTTTAGGCTTATGGTTTGGCTCATGGTGCTATACACCAGAACAGTTTGCAGGCGTTAAATGGACTGATGTCCCGCCAAAGTATCTTGGCGTGCCACTAGACGCATATAAATTGAGTGCACACTATTGGAAAGAACGGGTTACGGCCCTGCAAAGTTACGCCCAGACATTCGTTCCACAACGACTTCCGATTTTTGGGAAAGCCGAAGCCTGCAATAAGTTCTTGGCAACAAAAATTTTCTATGTATTGCAAGTTATTCATTGTGCTAGGCTATACATCCAACGCTTTCACCGTATCTTTGCGACCTTTGTATGGTCTTCAACTTTTGAGCCCATGAGGCGAGACAATATTTTTAGGCCTGTTAGTGAAGGTGGGCTGTGCTTAATACATCTTTATGTGCGGCAAATAGTGTCTCGTTTCTTCCTTTTTCGCGATACTTCGCATCCTATAATTCGGTCATGCATGCAAGTCACACTTGTTAATGCATTACCTGATTTAGTTGTCTCTTCAAATTTTTCTTCGCGCTTATGCTTGTGGGGGTTCATGCAAGAAGTTTACTTGGCGGTTCGTTTCCTGACAGTTCGGTTTTCCACTGAATACTTGTATTTTGTGTCGCGCAAAACGTTGTACAAAGACTTACTGTCCATGCTATTTCCGCCTCCACTATACCGATCAATATACATTAAATGGCCAGGCCACGATGTACTAAAACGAGTTCGCAAAATGTATTTATCTCCTTGCTGCAAAACATTCTTTTATAAAGTTCATAGTGAAACCATACCGGTTAAAACATGGCTACAAAAAAGGGTATCTTTGTCTCTTCTGTTAACTGTCGCCTTTGTGATGTACCAGAAACAATTGAACATTGTTTTACGCCACCGCTGCACCGCGGCCAGAGGTTAATCATATTTACGTAATACCTAGTCTACGCTGGCCTAGACAAAAATTAAATAACATTTATGCACTTCGTACGAATATGCATATATGCAAACATGCGCATACAAGAATTTATTGTAGATGTTATTACAGAGAAATATTATAGATGGGGCAACACAGGGAGTGCGCCAGCTCTAGAGGAATGCGGGGCGAAGGTGGCCGCGTATTCGTGACAGGGTATTCTTGAGCTACCTTTTAGAGAGGGCGCAGCTTCATGGGCAATATGGGCGTTATCGGTATAGTTTCCACAGTGTCAGCACTATGTATGCCCCACGGTACCTTGAATAGTTGTGATACTCGGGTTGTTTGTAAGCGAACACACCTAATCCTTTTCTTTACCGAGGATGAAATGTTATCCTTCATTTCTTTCATTTTATAAATAAGTTAATCAATAATCCGGATAAAATGCATGGTACATGACGAAATCATCTACTTAACGCAAGACAACGAAACTCTGCAGTGAAAGGTTTGCCGAAATAGCAATGGATCTGAAGACCTCAAAAGCGTTGCAGCACGTTGAAAATACAACCATAAGTGCGGAACACGAAAACGCCGCCGCTACTCTGCGTACTTCAGCTTTGAAACAGGAGCACTGCCGGCTCGGAGACGTTTTTCACTAACCGCGACTTCTTTCTTCGTTCGTCTTAGATGAATGTGATGCTGTTGTTCTCGCAAGAAAATATCCTTAAGTTGCTTCTACAAACCACTGGGGCCATTGTTGAGGGCGTCCACTAGTGCCTGATAAAAAGACAAAACAAACCCGTACCTACAGCACACCGTCGATGGCGTTCTTTCTTGTGCATCTTGCGCACGTCGCCTAAGCGCTACGGGCACAGTATCAAGCCAGCTAGCCCAATAATGCCTGCACTGCTTGCTTCCCGTACCTTCCTCCGGCGAACTGGCCGGCCTGTTGTGCAGCGACTTGCCCCGGAAGAGATCGGGGTCGACGCCCTCCTGTTCTTCGTCGCGGAGGTTGAAGGTGATCTCGAGGTTGGTGGAGAACTGGTCGAAGAACTCTGGGTACATGTCCAGCACGTCCAGGAGGTCCTCGCGCAGGATCTTGTGCAGGTCGCAGTAGGTGAGCGCACGCACGTTGCACGATGACTTGCCCACCGTGCCGTACAGGCAGCCGTTTTCACCGAAGATGTCGTCTTTGCCTGCGAGAGAAGCCAGCCGGCACGTACAGAGTGGTACCAGTATCCCAAAATGCGAGAGAGAGCAATGACAGGTCGAGGACAGATTTGAATGGAGGCGACACAAGCACTGGCTAACAAACAACGGGAGCTTCACACTACATAGTGTGCACATCCCCGTGCACGCATGCGTTCAACTCTCATCGCCAAAGGACGATAAAAAGCAAAATTTTCAAAACGCGCCAATAGTAGAAGACTATGGATAGAACACACGAGAAGCGACGTGTCAAACTTTGAAAGTTGGTGGGACTTAGTCCACGTCTCATAGAGATCTGTGTATCTCAGAGCCACGCGAGTGTGTCCATTGCCTCCGAGATTGTCCATTGTGGCGAATGCTTATTCCGTCCTGTTGCCCGATCTCGAAGGCAATAACTGTAAATTGTCGTTTTGTACTATGACAATCAAAGGATAAAGTCGCAAATACAGTGGTGTTAAGCTCCAAGAAGTTGCGACAATCAAAGAATAAAGTCGCAAATACAGTGGTGTTAAGCTCCAAGAAGTTGCGACAATCAAAGAATAAAGTCGCAACTACAGTGGTGTTAAGCTCCAAGAATTTGCGTAGATGCACCAGCCAATTACGTTGGATCATGTTCATGACGTCATGGCCAAGGCGAACTTTCAGTACAGGCGTCCCTCAGGAACTATGTTTTGTAGAGCGAAGACGCGCAGGGCAGATGTAGTGAGATTTTGAGGTGCAGTGTAGCTTTGTACATTGTTGCCAAGTGCCCTCTACAGCAATCGCTAGAGCCGCGTGTAGACGTCGAACTTTCGCAGTGCACTCAATTGGTGTTTTGTCAAGTAGTGACGAACGTGGTTCCCGTTCTTGTGACATCTGTCTATGTAGCTAGCACGCATTTACACAGCACAGGAACTCCATACCCCACGCCCGCAAGCATGACGCACAGCACACAAACACACAGGCCTTACAATAACAGCAGTGCTTGTATATCTTGGTATGCAGGTTTTCCAGTAATGTTGAGCGAAACTGAGTCATAGTTGCAGCAATGATAAGCATACGAATTATCATGATGTTCTGCATGAAATAAACCGACGAAGGAAGTATAAGCAGAAGCGAAGGAAGCAGCGAGCAGTCACTTGACATGTCCATCTGATATAGTCAAAGGTTGTAACTAAATGGCTGCTGTTCAAGCAAATTAACTTGCCAGAGTAACGTTGCTCTAGCAAAATAATGTCTGTGGCTCGTTTTTTCGCTCTTAGTCTCAAAAAGTGTCACGTGACAAAACATCAGACTGACAACGATCTAGAACCTTGTTTACAAGTAACTAAAGACAAAAACAACGCACAGAAGTCCAAGGCCACAGCTTTGCAGCCAACGGCAGTCGCACTCTGTTCCCCCTCGATGCGTAATCGACTCATTCCTGCCCCGCATCTGAATTGCAGGTAATGGACATAGCCGCTGCCGCGCCGTGGGTAACACCGCAGGAAGAATGAAAAGAGAGGTCAGCGCGCACATACGCACACGTCTATCCTGCGAGAAACCTCGGCGGGCCGCGTATTGATCCCGAGTTTAGTGGCGTCCGTCGGGCTTCGTCATCGATCCCGAAGCTTGTTTCCCGGTCGCGTCCTCCAAACGCCGCGCTACGCGACTGCTGCGAAGCTTGTCCATGCACAATGCGCACGCTCGGGAAGAAGGGCGCAGCCGCTAAGCGAAACTTAAGTGAATGCGGTAAAGAAAGAAGAAAGAAAGAAGAAGGAAGAAAAAGCATGCTGGGGTTATTAGTTGCGGCACGCAGGGGCGAGTGCAGGAAGTTGCGTGGCGTGCGTGGTGATCACGTGATCTGGTCGCTCTTGGGGAACGAGAGGTGCAGGTCGACTACAGCTATAGCTATATACCGCTGATTTTTTTTTTCCTCTTTCAGCTGTAGGGCCAGATATTCCAAAGACTACTTGAAATTCCTCTTTTAAGTTTTCTCTTTTTTGCTTGAATATCAGCAGCTTTTCTTCACCGGCGAGGTGCCCATTAACTAAGATATTAAAAGACTGGCAAGGCATCGACACGCCAGCTCCTTAACACGCTTAACCAATGGAAATAACACTTGAACACTCAAGGGTCGTTTTAAAAGCGGAGCTATTCTTTAAGAGCCTCGCCAGGTTTCGTGAACGGTGGATGGTGCGGCCCGAAGAGGCCAACCAATCACAGCGCAGGAGGCGTGCCACGCGCGCCGCTGGGTTCCTTGCACCATCACCAGATGGCGCTCGCCTCGGCGCATCCGCGCAGCCTTTTTTGACATTACAGGAGCGCATGACAACGTAGACCGCAACACCTTCTGGGACATTCTGGAAAGGGAACGCTTAGGCGACGATTGTCTACAGTTTTTGAGAAAGATTTACCTAGAAGATACTGCTTGCGTTGCACGGGAAGGGATGAGGAGCGAGCACTGTCAACGAGGGACCGAGGCAGGGGTGCCCTTTATCCCCACTACTGTTTACGATGTACATGATGAGGATAGAACGATGTAATACCGGGTTTGTGCCTGTGGACAACAAGGCGATAAGTCAGGTCTGAAATTTAGCGTTAAGAAATCAGTTATGGTATTCAATGAAAATAGCGAACAGACAGGGACAATACAGGGCCAGGAAATACCTCGCATAAAAGAATATAAATACCTTGGTATATGGATAAACGAAGGCAATAGATATATGGAAACACAGGAAAAGCAATAACAGTAATGGCGAAGAGAAATGCGGCCCTAATGAAACATAGAACGCTATGGGGATAGAATAGGTACGAGGTACGAGTATGAGCTTCTAAAAATAACTACTTGCTTCCTATGCGCAGGACTAACAATGACATGTTTTCCGCAATGTTTTCTGCTACTTACATTTGGAATTAGTTACCGGCGAACCTTATGGAACCTTGCACTACTAACATGCTTAAATACAACCTTCGCACTTTTCTTCAACTTGTGATTCCGTATCCATAAAGTAGCAATGACACGTTGTTACTGCATCAAAGCTGCATATGGCTAAGGTTCCGAGCATTTTTCTTCTCCATAGACAATAACTATCATCATCAATATCTCATATCTCCCTAAGGATTCATACTCCCGTAAGCAAACAAAAAATGCAGTGGCTCATAGCTCCGTAAAACAGACGCTACAAACACCCAGCAAAGTGATGCGAACAGTGCTTAAATTCTTTCTAATCGTGCACACAACATACCAAACAGCATGTAAAAAACTGTCATCAATGGCTTATCAATGGCTCAAGCTGAGAAACCATGACGGCGCACTTGGGATTCTAATTTTGCGCACTCCTCTTGTTCTGTAGGTAGGCGCGCCCAGAACATGTGCTCCTTTTGTCCCCTCCAGCAATAGAAACAAACCTTGCGCAGGCTATATCCATCTAACGTGATTTTGGCGGGTCTGTACGGCCAGCACATGCTCCTGTTGATTACGTGAATCATTTTTGCTTGACGTGTCCTGCGTATATAATAACTGCAGATCTCAACGGTACCACGCCAGTCACCTGCTTTTCAAAAAGACAGTCATGCCCTTCACGAATGATCAGCATGCCAAAATAATCCTGACTTTGGGGGCAGCGCACGGCAACAAGAGGAAGTCAGCCAAGCTATTCCCTATGTGCAATTGTGGAGGTTGCCTTGGTCCATCAACAATACTTAGAACGTACGAAGTCCTTTCCGAGACGGGTAGCTTTACAGGAAAGCGAAACAGGACGGTAGTTCAAGAAGCGGAAACGGATGTTTTGGCATTCTTTGCTGCTAACCCTCACGGTAGTGTGTGCGACGGCCAGTGTGGAGGCCGAAACCTCAAGGTCATCATCAGTGTTGAAGATTTAAGAAAAAGAGGTCATCTGCCCCCCCCCCCCCCCCCCCCCCCTACTCGTACCATGTACATCTTCATCAAAGAAATGAAGACCGGGATATTGAAAACAGACGACTTTGCCGACTGGATTTTCGCCAAACGTGAAGAAGAACCGGACTTTCTCACTCGCCTGCTTTGTACGGATGAGACTAATTTCTGCAGAAATGCACAAATTAATCTTCACAACGCGCACTACAGGAGTGATAGGAATCCTCACTGGCTGGCACAAACACGACATCGATACCAGTGGTCGTTTAATGTGTGGTGCGGTATTTTTGATGGCAACATCACCGGACCCATCTTTTTTGACGACACACTAACGACGCAACGCTACGTCAACGACATCCTCGAGGGCCCCGTGAACGACGTCTGTTGCAACTTTCCACTTGCGCACCTTCGGAACATCTGGTTTCAACGCGATGGTGCTCCTGCGCATAGTAGTAGTCAGTCTCGAGCGAGTCAGTCTCGACAAGCTTTTTCCTGTACAGTGGATTGGCCCGCACGGACCTGTACCCTGGCCTGCAAAGTCGCCGGACATGACACCACTGGACTTCTTCTTGTGAGGCTACTTGAAAGATATATAGCAGATATATATATATAGATGTATAGCAGCGAAACTACCAAATCCGACGCCTTAAAGGCAAAAATAAGCAGAGTCTGCGGTGACATTCCAACGTCGTTAGTCAAAGCTGCAGCAACAGAAGTGCTGGAAAGGAGCAAGTATGGTACTGCTTAAGACGGTGACCTGTTTGAGCACGTGCTGTGAGTGGCAGTGGAAAATAACAGCTCCAAACTGGTGTAAAACGTGACTATTTAACGCACCTTTATGATGTCACCCTATCTTTACATAAAAAAAGGTTGCGCCAAAGATAGAAATATGTAAAAAAAAAACGCTTTGTTTTGCCTCTTGTTCACAGTTCAAGAAACAGAAAGGGTAAATGGCTAAATAAGTTGCACCTTTGGATGCTTCTTTGTGGGCGTCTGAGACGCCTTACGTGCTTTTGGTTTATTTTTTTATTGAAATAAACTGCTGAGTAGCTATTTTCTGTTCTTCCGAGAGCTGCCTTTTTTTTTGTGCCCTTTTGTGCACTGCTTTTTTAAACATTGGTTGAATTTCTTTTGTAGCTTTTTTGTTTCATGATACGCGAAGGATAAAGCTATCCCGAGTGCTTCATGATCGAGAACAATATTCTTCCTTCCGCAGATGCTGACGGTTATCGCACCATGCTAGTTAGGTGGCGAAACCTCTCGAGCCATCCTACATGACGAAGCCTTGTACGATGCGGCGATAAACGAATGCAGCTGTATATCTTTCAAAGGTTGCTTGGAGGCGCTTGAGTAGCGGCGCACGAGCGCGCATCTGTTTCACATTTGGCGTATTCCGCGGGCTTTTGTTTTTTCTTGGAAAAATCAACCAGACACACTTCAGCACGAAATAAATGCTTGATTCGGAAGTTATTTAAGGTGCCCTACAACTTTGTAATTGACGTGTTTGCGATAGAAGCAATAATTAAAAAGGTCGCTTATTAAAAGCAACTATTTAATACTTCGCGATAAAAAAAAATACTGGCTGTCCACTTTCCACTTTCGCAATAGCGGTCGTGGACGGCAACGGAACGCTACGATCATCCGCATCGGTTAAAACGAGCACCAGCGCTAAAGCAGAACAAATAGCCGTAGCCATCGCCATGGCAGACCCCACATTTACTTATGTCTTCACGGACTCGCGTGCCGCAATTCGGGCCTACGAATGCGGCAACGTATCTAAAGAGGCAGCGCGTATACTACTAGTGAGCTCAAAAGAGAGCAAACGGTGCCTCTCCTGGTTCCCCGCTCACATGGGGAAAGACATTCACCCGCAAAAAGCTAACCTCAATGAAACGGCCCACGACCGTGCGCGAGAACTTGCCCGCCGCGACGGTCCCACGGCCTACGAGGGGCTGGACATTCAGTTTAATGACCCACTGCTCACTTACCAAGAAATCACCTCCCACTATCGGAAAGGCAGAACCAAATTCCCGCTCCCACACGCCAAACTCGAACGCGCGCAGGCGGCCGCGTTTCGAATGCTACAACCGGACTCGTATCCGTCACGAGGCCTACTAAGTCACTATAACTCAGAAATCCCGGCAAATTGCCCAGACTGCCCCGAACTTTATTGCTCACTCTCGCACATGCTATGGCAATGTACCGCGTTACCAAAGGGCCCTCTCTCCAGTGAGCCCGAATGGGAAGAAGCCCTCAAAAGCCCGGACCTCAAACTACAACTCAAGGCCGTCCAGACGGCCCAAGAACTGGCGGAGCGTCACCACGTTCCCGTCCCGACTTGGGTGTCGCCTACGGTTTCTGCCGGAGGAGTTCCCCGCGTGGGATCTCCAACGGATTGAAACTCCTCAGGACTTTAATAAAGTTCTTGACTGACTGGCTGTATGTACGCACGACTGCCGCTACTATACAGTCGGTAAGATTTCTCTAGAGCTCTTGGGGTTGTCGTTTTTTAAATCTTGGTCGAAGTTAACTGGGACAACCGGTATATTCACCCACACGTATTGCGACTTCGTTAACTAGTTTAAGCAATTCCACTATAAGATTCGTCATTATTCTTCTTGAGATGACCCATACGGCACATATTAGGCGATGCAATGTGTATTCATTGGTAGCAAACTCACTACAATTGCCGTGCAGAGTCGTTTGAGATATAAGTATGTACCAATGGAGTGTGCCTATTATTGAGGTACATAAAGAGTATTACGGCAACGGTAGAATCAAAAACGCGATTAAGACATCACAATTATTGACAAAACGAAGCGGATATTTAGCACGAGCTCCACTTCGTATAACTCGACTTCGTTGCGCTTGTCTGCGGGGCGCGCATCCAGCACGTATGCGGAGTGCTTTGTCCCATTAAACCCCGGTGACATCGTGTGCATGCCCATTCTCATAGAGGCCTGCGCCTTTACCGCAGTTCTCATCACTGAACTAGCAGTCTGGCACCCGAACGAATGGTAAATTGCTGCCACGAACTTCGGCCATCCTTGCTACAAGGTGTTGTCGTCTGCTACTGCATACCATGCGTACTTTCGAAAGCGCCTGTTAGGGTGGCTATCAGTGGCGCCTCTATGGGCGATGCACTACGTGTATTGAACGCGTTTAACCATAGTACAATTGATTACTTTCGCTGCATTCTTTTCGCTGTTTCGTTTACGCGAAGTGTAGTCTTCGCGCAAATAATAACGCCCCTCAATAGCCTTGGCCATCCTGTTAACGATGCTTATAACAACTTTCGCTGTATTCCTTTGGGTTGTTCTCGAGCGTCTACGTTTGTGTCCGGGTGCGCACACATGTTCTGCAAGTTTTTTTTTCTTTAAATAATGGGGCAAGGGGGGGTAGAGGGAGGCGTCTTAACTACACAAACAGTTAACACTTCTAAGATTTGTAGATCTTTTCTTCATTTTTTTTGTTCTCAGAGAGCTAATAGCCCCACAGAACAATATATTATAGATCTCGTTTGCCAACACTAAAGGCGACGACGACGCATTAATCCCACTGAGTCGCACTGCAAAACTAGGCAACGCGAACGAGTAAAGACCGGCAAGCCCACCGAGGATGGCCATGACGATGTCGTCCTTGAGTATCTCGATGGTTCCGCGTGAGATGAAGTAGAGGCCCGTGATGACGTCGCCGCGGTGGACTAGCGTGTCACCCGGCGGCGCATGCGTGGTCTTGAAGCGCATCGAGAGGGCGCGCAGGCAGCCCGGGCTCGCCCCGCGGAACGCCGGGCAGTTGTTGAGCAGGTTCCGGTTCAGGTGGAGGCAGATGTCCGCCTGAAGGCACTCCGGAAATCCCTGCGAGTGACCGGCACTAGCGTCAGCTTTGTGACGACTCGTTAACGTCGTCTGGCACTTGTCCCACGTGCTTGCACCATACGGTCAGCTCCGATATCGAGGACCGGGACACGAGTTCGAGAGTCCGACGCCGCACACGCACACGCTTTTTCGTCGTGGAAAACAGCTTCGTGCGTGCGTTGTGTATACGTCGTTCTCATGTTATGTTTCCTTTTCCTTTTTTTCTTTTTTATTCCTCTTTAGACACGTCTGACACTGTATGACGCTCGGTTGGCGCATGACGCTCTACTCTACCAGCACGCGGGAGCGCCAAATGACGTCATTAGGAGGCAGCGTGGATGCGCATGACGAGGGCTGAAATGTTTCGCGGACGACAGGACGTGAGAACAACAATAAATGGACGATCCTTTGTCATTAACCATAAGGCATATATGAGCGTGACGCGGACAGGAACGTCAGAATCATGTGAAACTATTTTCACGCAGAGTTACGCTTCCAGAGTAAAGTCGGAAGTTGGCAAAAGTGGGGATAGGGTAAGGCGGTGTGGCTGGCCACATCAGTAGCCAGCCGTAAAATCCAAGTTTGTTCAGCGCTTTACCAGACACTTTTAATCTTCCGCAAACTAGGGATTCGTGTACCCGTCGTGTGTAATGTGGGTATGTCATATTGGACTAATGATCCCGTTACACCATTTTTGTAGGCGTCCGAGCTTACATCTATCAGACTGAAAATACACCCTGCAGAATGTCGCACGAATGACAGTACTCGCCTTGAGCACCATGTTCATGTCGATGCCGTTTGTGTACGTCCAGGCGTGCTGGAAGTACTCCTCGAGGCGCTGCCTCAGCGGGTTCGGGATCTGGTGGAAGCGAATGAACTCCTTGACCCTGAGCAGCTGCGTGTGGTACCGGGCCGTGCCCGAATACAGACGCTGGATGATGGCCGATACGTTGCCGAAGATGCTGGCGTACATGAGTGCTGCGAGACGACATCGGAACACACCGGAGGGGACACCATGTTCGTGAAAACAGCACATGCGAGGAGGATCTTTGAGCAGTCTAAACGATAAGAACGCACTTAAGGCGCTGCGTGTTAATCCGCAAGTTCGCCCTCTGATCCCGTGATTATTATAATCAAAACTTAGCTCACAGAGTAGATATGTAAAGCAGTTTTCTGCCTATAAAACTGTCATACCTAAACGATGAATACAGGTGGAGCGCCGTACGATAACATAATATGTAGATGAAGGTAGGCAACCTTTCTCTGCAAACACAAGCAACAATCTGAGCAGTTTTTAACTCGTGAGAACAATTTGGTGCATCGTGAGCGTCTAGCAACGCGTTAGCGCGTTTTACAAAGCACAGCTGATGCAATAGTTTACTAAATAACTACGAGCCCAGTTGCTGTTATTGAAGTTTCTTGTCACGAGGCTGCGGCGACACGCAAGCAGGCAGGCGAGAATGCACGAAGTTATAGATGCAAATTAGTACAACCGTTGCCGCCAGCTCATGCCCATGAAAGTCAAAACACGATGGAAACCGTAACGATCGTGTTAACACACTGAACGTCGACAACGGGTCAACGCTTGGAAGTAGAGGCGGGGGTAGGCCCGTGTATACTCACATCCGATGAGCATGACAAGGATGGAGAAGATCTTCTCCATGTTGGTGTTGGGCGACACATTGCCGAACCCCACCGAAGTGAGGCTCGAGAAGGTGAAGTAGAGTGCTGTGACGTACTTGGACTTGATGCTGGGGCCGCCCTGCGTCTCGTTGATGTAGAACTGGTGCGTGGCGTTGGCCAGGTGGTCGAGCCAACCGATCTTGGGCTGCCGGTAGGGCCGCTCGGCATTGGCGATGGCGTACCAGATGCAGGCCAGCCAGTGGGCGATCAGCGCGAACGTGGCCATGAGCAGGAGCAGCACGGCGGCCCCGTACTCCGAGTACCGGTCGATCTTGCGCGCCACGCGAACCAGTCGCAGAAGGCGCGCCGTCTTGAGAAGACCGATCAGCGTGGTCGTCTGCGTGTTTTGGTGGCTCCCTTTCTTCACACCGCTCTCTCTCTCTCTCAGGAGAACACTGGCACGACCACCCTTAGCTACAGCAGCTACCTGCCTTTGTTTCACGGTGACCTCTTATCTTTACTGCGAAGCGCGATCTCTCTCGCATTTTATATTGTTTTTTTTTTCCAAAGCGAAGGACAGAGACTCATTGCTGTCTGTTGACTAAACTAATTATGAATTGTCTCTTCCGCGAAGAATGACAAGACTAATGCCTTCCGCCATTCCAGCCTCTGTTTTGCGAAGCGAGGAGAAAGACGTATAATAGACTCTTTACTAATAAAAAATTCGGCTCTCCTCGAACAATGCCGTGCTGCTATGATCTTAAGATAAAGGCAGCCTCTGCGCCCTTGTGTTCCAGCGACTGCACGTAAACACGAAAGGATAAAGTCGTTATAGCCTCTCAACAAAACTTGAACTGAACAGCTTATCAGCTAGCTGGCGATACGTTGTCTGTTCTTAGTTTCCTCCGGTCTTACAAATTCGTCGAGTGCATATTTATACAGGGCAACGATGAATTCATCTTAGGGCTTTTTTTTTGTAGTTAACCATGGCATCAACATTTTTTTTAAAAAACGCATAATGCTCACTTCACCGCTCGTACTCTACAATGCAGCCTTCGTTATAATTTCTTGCAACGGCATGAGTTTACAATGAGAGGACAGTATCGTCATATTGTCTTAATCATTCGTTACTTGACCTAATATACGAGCAACGAATCGACTGTAATACAACGCCCACTACGAGTAGACTGCACCTCTTTGAATGATAGCGACAGTAACTCTTCCAGAAAAGTAGGCGGCGTAACCTACATTGCCTGAGAAGGCGTCCTTCTCATCTCCAATTAATACTCTTTAGCAACACAAGTACTACGTCTCCTGAACTGTTAGCCTAATCGCTAACCAGTATTAAGCGCTTGCAAATCAGGCTGTCTGAGTAAAGGCAGGAGCTACTGGAAAGAAGCAGCGTCCTGAAGACCCGAGCTTTATGTCGACAATTCGCTTCTACACAACCATAACTTCCATCGGCTGGCCTATCATCTCATGAACTGCTAACTAAACGTTATCTGGACAAAAGCCAAGCGTGCACCGTAACAATGCTACTAGTATTACTTCTTACCTAATTAGCTTGAAACCCGAAGAAGGTTGCCGCGTCCCTTCTTCTCATATCTAGCACGTGATGATATTTCGGCAAGGTTCTGACTAGTGTTACGGAAGTCGCAGTGTGCTTTTGTTTCGATGTTTTTTCGCATCTTGTCATGCCGTTATGTCAGCACATGCTCCGAAGAGCATAAATTCGGAGAAATGTTGGTGTAAGGCTTAAAATGAAAGGTGGCTGCCTGTGTTTCACGTATCGTAACCTTGACAGCCCGATTTTACACGATTTTACTACTATATCGCGATTTTTAGAGGAGCAGAGGAGCCGTGGTTTGTGAAAAATCCTTGGATGAATACGCCGTTGCTTTGTAGAAATATGTCCCTTTTATCATAGACGAGAGGAATCGCACACATAAAACCAAAGTCAGTGGTGTTAGTTGAACATCTGTGAAACTAGCGAATCATTTATGTGAAGAATAATAATAATAATTACTGGAAAACAGATAGCTTAAAAGAAAAATGACATGCGCCTGGCCACAAATAAACCGCCTGTTGCACTCGTGTAGACTTGAATAGTGGTTGTTTTGTAACCTCTCGCGCTTACATATTTAATTATGAGGTATTTTTTGGTTTACTAAGACACCTTTTTCATAAGTTTCCAGATGAGTGTATAGTGATTCAACATACGAGGCATGGTTCGAACTTAAGTTTCAACTTCGGCACCTATTCTGTCGCAACCAAAATAGGAGACCCCTTCACTACATCCGCAGTTTCCTCACGCGCTATACCAACCCCTGAGCCCGTTGAAACAATCTACGTGCACTTTTAGTTATGCAGATATGGAGCAGGAAGGTATCCTTGGGGGGTAATATATGTACACTCCTGCTACTAGCTGCAAGAGGGGCATTTCTAATGGGAGCATGCCTCGTACAATTTCTGGTTTTATGCTGAGTTGGGAGTGAAATATCGGCAGCGAAAACCACGGAACATTTGCAAGGAATAAAATAAAGCATAGCCTAACCGCAAACGAAGCGCATGCGACGAAGCATCAGACTTCAGAAGCTATGTGTTCTGTCGCACGTAATGACGCACTGCTAATGCCCTTGCACATTAGATGTTTACCCGGGGTGAATACGCACTATAGAGAGCGGAAACCAAGTCCGTCTATAAGATACACGAGTCAGCTCTGGCTGAAGGGAACTTATGCGGCTGCGGAAAGTGCACCTACAGCTGTTGCGTAAACGAAAAACAAAAGTGATGACATAAGTGCATAAAGAAAGGCATTGCTGCAAAAGAAGTTGGGAATTTCGAAGTGCTGCGACAAGCCTATGTACAGCCTTTTCCAGAAGCCACAAAGCCACCTGCAGCGACTGAACGTAACGTGAAGAACCAAGCCTTTGGTTCTTCACGTTACGCTCGTGGAACCGTTGGTGTTAGAAAGCCCCGAAGAGTGAGGAAGAGTGCTCGTCTCCCTCTCCTGAGCTTTCGAGCGTAACGAATGCGAATGCACGCCTGGCTAGAAGTCCCACAGTACGAGGTGCAGTCATGAGCGCAGTGGCTTGATTCCTTTTGACGAATGGTGCACGAGTACTTGTGTGCTTAGCATCGCAATAGCGTTTCTGCGTGCTAATGGCTTTGTGGTACGAGGCAGCGCTCCCATGCTTAACTTCAGCTTTTTAGCGAGAAAAGTCAGATGCTTCAGATGGCGAGTGCCAATTCAAACGAGCCTCAGTCAAGTGAACACTGCGATGAAGAATCTGAGAGGCGGCAGCAGCTTAATTTCGCAACGGAAGCAAACAAGCAGATTGTGTAGCGAAGCAACAAACAAGGCTGAGTACTGCGACGTTTGCTCTGAGCACCTCCGGTGGACAGACAAGAGTGAGCACGGCAACACCAACGGCCACATTCCAGCGATCCAGGCAACGAACGGCCTCTGCGGACATGCACGGCTGCAGACACGCAGGCACACAGAGCAGGCAGTTCAGGCAGGCGGGCTCATTTGCGAGGCGACCACGCGACCACCCGGCTACGATCACGCATTCCCACTACGGGCAAATAGCCGTAGGTCCTTAGGCACAACTTACTTTTGTGGTCTGTGTGAGTGTTGTTGAGATCAAAGGGCTTGGGTACCGATTGTGACCTTTGTTTAAGAGTTAGCATATTTGCGACGATATAATGTTTCAATGAATGGACCGTTGGTCCGGAGATGTGCGAGAAGAATGTGTTGAGGCGGTTAACATCTTGATCATCATCAGCCTATCTTTATGATCACAGCGGGAGGAAGGCCTGACTCAGTGATCTCTAATCATCCCTGCCTTGCGCTAGCTGATTCCAAGTTGCGTCTGCAAATATCCTAATTTCGTCACACCACCTTATTTTCTGCCACCTTCGACTGCGCTGAGCTGGTGTACAGTAATTAAGGGGATGCGATGGGGAGTTTGTGAAGCAGAGAATGAATGAGAGGTGGAATGTCGTGTGTTGAGGGCGAGGGGGAGAGGGTATGAGTGGAGGAGGAACCCACTTCCAGCTGGGCACAACAGCACGTATATGACTTGTACAACCATCTGGGCTAACCCTAAAGATGGGCCAGTGAGCGGCTCTGTTCTTCGCAGAATTACGCAACGACATAACAAGTGATACCTAATTATTGCCGTCAAGATTGTTCGCTTGCCACCAGCTGCCGCAACCTAGATCGCATGGGCCTTGGATACCCAGTTTGTGACGGTGATTGCGTAACCTGCCCTTCACTAGACGCTCTGTCGACGCGACGCGTAGCTGTTTCTCATTTCATTGTAACTGTTTATGCGAACCGCGCTTTGTAAAATTACCAAGTTCTGGCTGCTTTTTTCACTGCCTTAGTACGCTGTCCTCTCTGCAGTATACCGCAGAAAGCACCGCGAGATTTTCAACTGCGTGGCGCGCCTAACAGGCTCTTTTATGTTCTTTGGCTACAACCGACGAGACCTGACACTTCCTTCAACCCCTTCCTTTTCCATCGTTCCCGTGCAAATTATTTCAGACGCCTACCATACCATACATATCGACACTAATCGAGCACTTCTAACGCCACTGCGCCAGCAGCGCCGCCAAGGCAAGACAAAGGCGGCGACAACCGCCCACAACCGTCTCGCTCTACTTGCAAACAGTGCCGACAGTAACGGCCGCTACCGCAATCACCGCCGCGCAAAGTAGTTTGCGCGTGGGCGCGCTCCGCTAATAGGGGAGGGGCTACCGTGCTGCTCCAGCCTGTGGCCGCTGCCACGCCGATCGCCCACCGTGCGGGCCGCACAGGCCGCCCCCGCACGGAGGGAAAGAGAAACACCGGAGTGAGTGCACGCAACAACACACAGGCAACCATCATCATCACCACCACCACCACAACAGGTTGTTAACGCATCTGTGCACGCCTATTACGCCGTTATCTCTGCACTGCTGGAAGTACGACCCGTCGGCTGCCCTCACGATTGAACGACAAAAGGAGCTTCGGAAAGGGCGAAACCGAAGCTAGCGAAGAATATGTACCCTGCGCACAAAAGAATTTAAGTCCTGCGCAAGCGCAGAGCTACCGAAAGTTTCTTTTCTGCCTCTGTTATATTTATCTTTGTTAAGGCGCATTGGCCTTAGCTTACGAAAGGCGCTAGTGTTTGCTACTTCTAAAGTTCTTTTAAGATGTAGCATTCTTTGAGTTGTTTTCTTTGAGGCACCTCTCTTTAATATTAGAGTCAAGTATTTATGCTAAGACTGCAGTCTGCAACCTTTACTCTCTACGCTCAAATGTTCGTGGTTCTGAGAAATTCGTCCAGTAACTTATTCCACAAAATTTGCTCGCTTGGAGAAATAGTTCATCGAAGGCATCTGGACTAAATATACGCGTGTTCGATGTTGCGTACGTTATATTCATTTCAAGCTCCAAGAACTGGCGCTATACGATGCGTCAAGTCCACCCTGTCCAGTTTTCTCTCCAAGGCAGCGACAATGCGCGGGTCAATCGCCGGGCCTGCCTATATTACAGCACTTTTAGGCAGCTGGCTCGAGTGACGACCGTTAGCTGCAGACGCTACCCTGCCTGCCACGATGGGTGTCGCAAGCGTCGCCACGCGCGGAGTCATGTAACGTTCCTCGGAGAGCGTCGATAATGCTCGTCCACGGCTCTGAGGGCACCGCTCGAACGGCGCCGTCTTCCAGCAGTGTAGAGGAGTGTCGTGAGCAGGCATCGTTTCGCACACACGAACACGCACAGAGAAAGAAAGAAGACAGTAGAGAAGACAGGGGAGAGTGAGTACAATGCAACGACAACACCAAAGACATCCAGTCAGTCAAGTGACACTCGGCGCGAGCACAATCGTCTTGAGAAGAGCCTCGACGAGTGTTTCTGTCAAATTGCCGCATATATCCATGTAATGGCCGCAAATATGATACGTTATAACAAACGTCAGACTCGCACGAATAAAAACAGGAATAAAACATTGCGAAGGTTAAGACACGGCATCCTTTTTCGTCTAAATATGTCTTGCTAAGGCTGTACCAATGAATCGGCATGGCAACGTGCTTTAACGTGCTTGTTTCATGCAGAGATGACGGTTCGAAACTTCTGACGAGAGCGTAATACGATAACTTTAGATGCACGTTAAAGAAACACAAATTGTTAAGGTTTTTCCTGAGCCCTCCGATGAGGCATCCCTGATAGTCCACGCCTTAGGCCCCGAAACCTTGTAAAACGATTGGTGGAGCTAGTATGCAGACGTAGTTTTGTACTTGCTTTCGTTCTGAGTAGAAACTACAGCCATTACACAACAGCACATGTAAGCGGAGGTTATACGGTCCCCATCTTTTTCTTTTTGGCCTACCTGACGTCTCGTGCCACCAATGAAACATCCCAGACACACTTTCTTACTGCCGGCAGCCAGCTACAGTTACGCAAGGAGTTCTAACGAGCTAATGAATTGGGAAGTAATTGCCAAATGCACTCGATTGAAGACCGTAATTTACAATTCGTATCTATATTGCAGTTATCGTAGAGCTGTCTTTCTTCTCTTCCAGAAAATAGTAAGTGCTGCGTGCATGAAACACGGGCTCACTTTTGTACACCAAATAAAAAATCAGGATGCTTCGCCTACCTTTCCCCCATCCCAGCCCTCCGGAAGGGGGGGAGGATGAGGGATGTTCAATAAGTCAGCACAAATGGGGTGAAGCACACAAAGTCAGGCTGGTCCTTGCCCGCCTCTACCAACAAGCGTGCTATTTGTTCATGATCTTCATTGCGCCTAAATGGGGAAACTTAATAAATTGGTTTAAATACGGCATTCACACAGGCAAATCAAACTTTCTTTTAAGTTTACTGTACTTTTACTACATGTGCAGCTTCCCTGTAGTTTCAGCAAATGCGTAGCTCTCTCCGTGCGGAGAGGCTTTCTGGATATTGGAGCTCACTTTGCATATATCAACAGAGGTCGCAGCCGAAAAGTTGTTTCAAAACCGTAGCTACGGCGCAAACTTAACTTATGCCAATCGATTCGCCCGAAGTCTGGCGATATTAAGCTGTTCATTGACCAACACCTATAAGGCAGATCTGTAGATATGTGCGGGGTTGAGTCATAGCCATATCTAAGATAGGTCTATCGTTCCATGTGCCTATATGAGGCAACCTTCCATTTTGATGCTCAATGAATGACTAAGCGAAGCGATGCTACTACGAGTGTACGGGGCTCTTCTCAAGAAGTGCCGGTTTACACTACTCACACAAAGTAAAACAGCACACTCTCCACAGTACGCAGGCACTACAGAAGTATATTTAAGTGAGCGTGTTACAAACACTAGGTTTCAGCTTAGACAATGGACAAAACGATGTTTGAGAGCCACTGGACATTCAGGGCACTGACAATAACATAGTACAAAATATTTTGTTATGTTTATCGTTAGTGAGTTGGCGCAGCGCTTTTCTTTGTCGTTTTTTTTTTGTGCGTTTGTCAGATAAAGTACGGCTTTTACGATAGTCGCAAATGCATCATTGTTGTAGTCATTGAATGTAATCCAACCTTCAAGCCTAGCGCAGTTCCTGCATGCCGGTGGGCTCGATCTGAGACTTGAGAACGCCCGGCGTTGCACATTTACGTCCAATTCATAATTTGCAAGCCCCCTTCCTCAACGCACCTTCTGCCTTTTTTGGACAAACTTTCCCCTTTCCTGATCCTAAATAGACAGCCAGAACTTAACGCCTTAGCCTAACTTATCAGCCTTTACTCCATAATTTTCACACTTCAGAACAACCTCAGATCTTTGTTACTAGCTGCGTCGTACAAACGCCAGTTAAAGTGTGTCAGTGTTGCACACTGCTGAATTCTTCCATACAGGGAAGGACTTAGTCAAGCTTGACTTCTGCAGCTTTTTTCCAGTTGCTTCCTATCTCTCCTCGAATAAAGATTGATTGATTGATTGATTGATTGATTGATTGATTGATTGATTGATTGATTGATTGATTGATTGATTGATTGATTGATTGATTGATTGATTTCTTATCTCTTCCTGACTTCGTTACAGCTCGCACTCCATCCATTAGATTTGTACCCATGCTCGTGCACTAAAACATTTAAAGCTGACAGGATGTTCGCCCCACTGAGAACGACAGTAAATAGGCACGCAACTATCCGTCACTTCAGTTCTCGAAGGCTATAGCACCACCTGTCAAAGAAAAAATTTAGATGTGACAGGTAGCACAGACCGTCATTTAGGTGTTAAGAAGGAGCACGCTGCCTCCGCTGATAATTCAAAAGTTCAAGCAGTGAAATACAAAGGGATCGATTAGTGTAATCATGTTCAACTTCTTTCTTTATTTTTCTTTCTGTCCAATGGCTCACGAAATCGACGGACAACAGCACCAAGCAGGAGACGTATCTACGTCGGCATGCCTAGTGGCCTCGCCTCCATCGGGGCTTCTACTACTAGCCACGAACTCCGCAACGCCTCTGGCGATGTGGCGCCCCATCTACGTACTACGTATATCGAAGCACAGGGACAGAAGTACAGACAGACACTAAAAGAACGACTCTTGCTGTAACAGTTCTTTCTTACCGGCAGTGTACAACGCAAAAGAACAAAACACGCTAAACACACCACGAGGCAAACAGTCAGTCTAACAGACAAACACACTCGAAACTGCTCGCTAAGGACATTCGCAAAGAGCCGTGCACGACGAAACAAAAGGTAAAGATACGCTCTGCCGCAACTCGGCATGATCTTCAGATGCAGTTGAGTCAAGCAATATTAGTATGGGGAACACTATCCGATGTTAATGGCCTGTTAAGAAAAGCTAAACGCAAGTGCTTGGTTAAGACGTGTTAGCAGGACGAGTACGGAGTGAATTCGAAGAAAGTAACACGAGCCCAGGAACACTCGCACACATAGCACTTATAGATATCGTAAGACGCCAGGAGAAATGAGCGAAGAAAAAATTAACTATTGAGTTACTTGTTGAGAGGCCAAATGCATTGCGCGCACTCTTCCTCCGTGCCTGATAAAGGCTTCGGATGTGTTGCTATCGTCGGATGTACCGTGTACACAGTTCTTACAGAACTAGAATAGAGCAATATTTTCACTGCATCGGTCTTCTTAAGGCACATCATTACTGCAAAATTTCGCGTTGCTTGTGCCGGTGCATACAGACCGATGGTAACACTGGAAGCTTGTTAAACAGCAACACCGTTTAGCAAATGTCTTACAATTTTTTTCAGGCTGTGAATTCCCTACCGATGTCAAATACTGTAATGCCTGAGCTGGCTATTCATAAAGTTGGTGTTCCCGACTTTCAATGGCACAGGTACTGGAAAAGCGTTCGTTGGAAGCTTTGAACTAAGCACTTCGAACAACCAGCCATCGTTTTTGCATGTCCCGTTTGATTTGAAAAAGCAGGAGCTCAAAAAGAAAAAAGAGACACGGACGGAAATGAGACAAGAAGGACTAACTTCCAACAACATAATGTGAATGATAAATGAGTATATACGGGCAGTCCGAGCCAAGGGTTATCATCTGCTCATGCGTAAATATGCCACCTCTTTGTCTGAAAGCGAGATGGAGGCCATGCTGACACATCCCTCCTAAAGTCTAGAAATCCGTTCTGATTCGGCGATTCCCTGTGTCACGCGCGTTTCACTCTTTTTGATAAATGAAGTGTTATCATCCACATGCGCAGACGATAACCACTGGCTCGGACAACACGTATATATTCGTGAATCATTCACAGTAATGTTGTTGGAAGTTTAGCGCCCGTCCTTGTTGTCTCGTCTCCGTCCGTGTCTTTTTTCTTTCTTTCTTTTAGTTTTTTTTTTGCGCTGCCGCCTATTCAAATATTGACCAACATTCTCAATTCGCCACATCGATTACGTTTGATATAGAGTTAGAGAATACAACTTCCTAAGCGTTATATGGTGGTAGCGTATAAACAAAACCCTTGTCATTTTTATGTGCATAAGTACCAGACCAGCATCTCCGTAATGCGCGTGGAACGTTTCAAGGGTAAAATATATTTTTCCGCCGTAAAATTATTGCCCTCCATGACGCTTTGATTCATTGCTGCGTAAGGATCCGTGAAGCTCGTGTGGGAAAAAATGGCATATAAATTTCAATACGATGCAGCATCTGCACTAAACATGTCCATTCCACTGCGACAGTGCCCACCATATGCTTGAAGATATGCGATTTTGTTGCATATAGGTGAAAATATGACTTCTCAAATAAATGTGAGAAGGTTACAAGGCATGGAGGCTCAGTTGGCTCACTTACCCTTCCAGGAGGTTAGGGAGAGAAGCTGGGTTTCGCCGCAATGCCTGACGTCAACTTCGGTGATATATAGTCGCATTAGACAAACGTTTTTTTTTCGTTTTTTTTTTCGAAATAGGGAATACGTTAAAGAGGCTTCACAACATTTTTTGGAACAGACGATACATTCAAAAGTGTCACTGTTCTTGAAACAGATGGCATAATTGGGCTTGAGAAACACTGTATGGCTCTAACTTCTATGGCACCTTGGTTTCAAACCGCCTCGAGGTATAACGTGCTTCAGTGATGACGCGGGAGATATAGGAGCAGACAAAGGGCGACTTACCTCATCAGTCTCGGAGCCGAAAAGGAGCAGATCGAAGGGGATGGCTGCAACGACGTCAATGATGAACCAGCCTCGCAGATAGTGGACGGCGATTTTGCCAGGATGCGAGACCACCTCGTCGTTCGAGTTGACGTAGGTGGTCCGGAAGTTGATCAAGATGTCGATCATGAAGAAGATGTCCACTGCGACAGAGCGCGAAGGGAACAAGACACCGTACAAGGGGCGGCAACTACGCGCGACGTAATTCGCACGATGAGGTATCCGTTTTCCTCCGTAATCACGCGGAAACGGTTTCGGTCATAATTAGAGAACGGCGTCTGTTCAGCGTAACGTAGACGCACCGATTCCGTTTTACACCATGCCGCGAATACGAAGTAAAGAGAGAGAAGTGGGTTCTTTATGAAGATCAGAAGGGTTAGCACTGTCTTGCGCAGAACTTGAGGGAGAACTACTCAGCGCCAAATACGTGACAAACGTGATCTATGTAGTTGTCGATAAATGCGCGCGCATGGTCTCGCTGCCTGGTAGATGCGTGAATTTAGCGCCTAACACATATTTCCGTTAAAGCACTTTAGGACGCAATGTTTCATTTATTGTTCAGTGTAGCTCAGTAAACGCGACCCTATACTTTTGGTGTGTGGGTCATCAGAGTAGTACTATTCTGAGAACAGAATGCTGAGCAAGCTGGCACGCTTTCAGGGTGTGGAAACATAAGCACGAAAAACGTGGGCACAAGCAGAACGCGCAGGACTGCACGCACAGCGATTTACAACTGAATGGCCGCACAGTGGCGGAACCGGAAGAATACAAAAAACCGACATGCGCATGCTCGAGGGAAGGCAGCGCCATCCCGTCAATCATGGATACTTGTGTGAAGTCACGAAACATGAGATTTAGGCATGAAAATTATTTTTTCTGCAATACAATCGAGGGCTTAATTAGTGCGAAAGCACTACCTGGCTCCTGGCAATGAGGAGGGAAGATAACCGATGGTCACTAAGAGTTACAGAATGGATTCCAAGGGAAGGGAAGCGTAGCAGAGGGCGGCAGAAAGTTGGGCGGGCGGATGAGATTAAGAACTTTGCAGGGACAACATGGCCACAATTAGTACATGACCGGGGTAGTTGGAGAAGTATGGGAGAGGCCTTTGCCCTGCAGTGGGCTTAACCAGGCTGAGGATGATGATGATGATGATGACTACCTGGCTCATTGGGCGTTTTTCCGATGTTCGGCGGTGGTGGTACATTTAATGGTGGGAACGCTAAAATGTGTGTATAGCATGTATGATATCGATATAGAGTATAGGAAAAGGTCATAATGCATGGAAATGGTTATGTAAACATATCCAGGTGTAATAAACTAAGAGATTTGAAAAGAAATTTCGGGATGCGTTTGCCCGTAGGCGTATTACAGCCCAGGCCGCCACGAGGAATCTTTTGCAGTAAGAAACAGACGCGTTACCTCTACTCCACACCAGCATTAGTTATCGGCGAGACGAAGATTATGGTTCGCGCGGCGCGCCTAGCGGTCCGTGACGTCATGGGAGTGGGCTCGCCACTTGTATATAAAAGGGACGCGCACGTTGGCTCGTCTCCATTGCGTGTTGCAGAATGGATCCAGGAGCATCTACTTCGGCGGCGCCTGCGAAGCCACGTAGTCGGTCGCGATAGTACGCCTCGGAAGAAGAAAGAAAAATCAAAGCCCCTTTCTTAAAACAAGATGATTGAATGCGAAGCTTTCCCCCAATGCAAGCTGAATCAGTCTAAAGTCAACGACAACGCAGCGAACGCAAGAAATTCTGAGCGACCCAGTGCTATGCATATGTGATTTGATTGCTTGTTTAGGATTCCATTTTCCGGATTCTAAGACGAGCCCGTATTCACGCACACTTGCTGGCTCCGATAAGCAGGGAAGCTCATTTCATCGCGACAGGGGGGGGGGGGGGGGGGGTCATGATTAGCAGGCGCAACTTGCGCTTCCAGTGAACTTTGTGCGCATGCGCTACTCTTGCTGAGCTCGTCGCTTCGCGCCGTCATCAGGCAATGACCGGCCGGCCAGTCGACGCTGGCACGGTACTACGAATGTAAACTGTAGTGTTCTACGCAGATGTGTAAGATGGCGTTCCTGCAGTGCGCTTTCGGTGCTCACGGACGAATCAGTGAGAGATAGAAAGCTTCGCTTTAATACGGTCCCAGCGTAACGCAGCTCGACGTGCAATGCAATTGTAATGCGATTACTTTTCTGAAGTATGCCTCTACGTACTTTACGAACCATGAGATAATGATCGTTGGCGTTGAACCTCCCCTACCAACAAGGACACCCTTACTTCGCTTGTAAATGGAGTAAATAAAGGAGATATTGTGCTGGTACTAAACGTGTGTGTTTCAATAAAAAATTGAGGAGCCCGCAACACTTGCGGGTCTACTGCGAAGAACTGAAGGGAACACATTGGTGAACTACATGGGGGACTACTTTGTGAAACCACATTAGGAAACAAAAGTGAATCATAACGGTTTTCCAATGTATTCACCCGTGTAGTTCCCAAATGTGCTCCCTTCAGTGCTTTCGCAGTACCCCCGGAATCGCTGCGCGCTCCCCTTCATCATATTTTTTTAGAGCTGAGACAATGCAGGGAAATACAGGGATAGGCGCTTTGAGCTCAAAATAAGCACGAAACGCGCTTTGATAGGCGCGTTTTGCCAAGATGCAAGGGATGCGGTGTCAGCTCGGCTGCAATATGACCAAGAATCCAAGTAGGCGCACCCTTGCGCTCCCTAAATTGGCTTCATAGAGCGGAGCTAGAGAAGTGTTCGTTACCGCTATGAACCTTGCGCGCGAGCGCGCTAGCGCCCAGGCTAAGCGGTTGTGTGTAAATTGCTAGCACACGCCTCTCCGAGCGGAGCGGACTGTAATCGCTTAGCTAAAACGCCCACGGTCTAACCTTACGATACACTGTCGCGATTGCAAGCGTACTCCTATAACTTCGCAGAGAGTAAAGTGGTAGAGTTCTGTACAGATATAGGACTGAAGTAGTGCACCCTATGGTCTAGACGTGGCAGATTATTGATAGCGGTAGAATGTGTGCGCTAGCCTTCGACTGTCTTGCGTAAAGCTGAATCGTCATGCCTAAACCATTATCTTTCGCGATTGCCTACTCGTGTCCACGATTGGCGGATGGGCGCGCTGCCTTCCCTCGAGCATGCGCATAAAGGTTTTGTATCGGCCTTGTCTTGCTTTGTTTCTGTCACTAAGCGACCATTTAGTCTATAGTTGGCGCTTGTGTTGGGGGGCTTCTCGTTGTTCTGTGTCCAAGTTTTGCAAATCCGTCTTTCTGTACGGAGGAACTAGTCTAAGCCGTTTCCTTTAACTGCTGGGCAAGTAGCGTTCATTCTAAAACCGCTTGCTACTCGAGCGCCGTAAAAAGCTATCATTTCACTGTTACTTTAGGCTATTACGTGCTGTGATTGACGCCCACGCTAGTCTATACACTTAAGGTCGGCGGACTGACCTTCGGCACGAAAGTTTCAATTCATATCACGAACTTGCAGCAGAACTCGATGTCAATAGCTGCTTCTCCTACGTCACCTAAACTATAATTACGCCGTTGCAGGGGTCCAGTGCTAATTTACGCACACTGTGGGTGTTTCTCCTGCTCGTCTCACCCGAGCAGAAAAATGATCATCACGCATCTCCCTTGTCATAAGCATCAAGAACATCTTTATTTCAACATTACGGTAATGCCCCGTTCAGTAAGGTACATAATTATCTTTAGCATTTGCAGGCCTGAGTGGTCATATATGCAGTGTACAAAGTTACCGCGTAAATTTCGTCAAAAAGCGAACCATCGTAAACTCAGGTTCAGTGCGTGCATAACTACGAATAACTGTGAACTAGGAGAGCAGACATTCACGACGCAGTTTTGGCGAGAGATGCAGAAGTAGATTGCGAAGCGCCAGAATTCGGGGTGCGAACGGCACCGAGAGGAAATTACGCACCGATGAGGTCGATGACTACGATGGGATCGTCGCCGTACTTTCGGTTGCGGCGCGAGTCGGGTCTCTGCTGGTCCAATAGGAAGGCGGCCACGTAAGGCGTGAAGATGGCCGTGTAGATGACAAGCAGCAGGATGACCCAGTCCCAGACCGCCTTGAACGGCGAGTAGTGAAGGATGGTCCACTTGTGCGTCCTCGGCTTCTGCAGCTTATACTCGGGGAGAACGTCCGCGCCCAGCGACAGAACCTGCGTTTCCGGGTGCCGCAACCCCCACGGGGAGCGGGAGTTAGAGTTGCGCGCCCCTCGGTGCCTCGCACCCAGCGTCACGCTGCAACGGCGCTTCTCTCTCTCTCTCTTCGTTAAAGAAGGGCCTGCGCGCGCTCGCCGCTGTGTCGGGGATCAGCCCAACGCCGCGCTAACGGAACGCTGAGGCAAACCTTCCCGCGCTCGCGAAAGCGGTGGTTTTAGCTGTTGGAGGCACTTCAGTGGCCTGCTCGAAGTCGGCTTCGCCTATCATAACAGGTTGCGCAGTTTTCTTCTACCCCCCGGCCCGCAGTGTTTACTCGAAAAAATCGCGCAGAAATACATGCAGGCACCCACAGGTTGTGCCAGAACCCGCTAGATGATCATCACCACCAGTGTGGTGAGGGCCTTAATTTTTTTCTTTTTTTTTACCCACGGCGTACAGTTGATTCACTGAGGCGCGTACACTTAAAAGAGTCGTTTGTTACGCACACCTTCTAGTCAGTGCGCATGATACGAAATGGACACACAGACCCCTAATTGCTGAGCGTTAAATCAATACCCGTCAGAACACGAGGACGTATTCAACAACTTATAGTGTATCGAGGACGCCGCAATTGCACAGATTGGCCACTGCGCGTTTCGTTGCGCTTTAAAGGCTCTCAGTGTTACCGCATTAGGGGCCCTACGATGTGGCTGTCCGCCTCCTGTGGAGTTTGAACAAGGCTCCGGGGGATTTTTTTAGTACGTTCTAGATCAGCAATCTTTGGGAGCATGCTTCGAGCGCAAGCTTTAAGACTAGAAGTTGTTGCGGCAGACACCAACAATTGTGAACAGAGCCTGCTACGTCGTGCCTCGTTAAGATCGATCTATGTTTTATTTTTAATCTCAATAAGACCTCGCTCTCCAAACAAAGATGCGGCACCCCTTCACGTAACTTCTCTTGCTCAAATCATGAAGCGTTAAGAATTGATATTACCAGCAAGAGCGACGCCATCAAACATTATATAATTGTACTGTAGAACGAATAAATACACAAATTCCGTAGTGTTCCCGAACCGTCCCCTGACACAGCGACGAGCGGGCCCACTTCGCGCACAAATGCGAGCAAGGCTTAAATGTATTTAGGCTGTATTATTATTTCTTTCTTTTGTATTCTCTGGCGTAGTTACAACTTCTGAGGACACACATATTTCGGCGCTCTGCGAGCATATATACTGTACATTCAAATAAATAGTCACCACACGACAACAGCGACACGGTGAATGTAGATTGTGAAACACCCAAGGGAGTAGGAAAGAGAGAGAAAAAAGAGACTGATTGACGGCAAACGCCCATGCTGGCAAGATATAAGTGGTACATAAAACACACAGTCACGATCCATGCAGCAGGTCTCTCGCGTGGTCTGAAGAGCGCCCGTGACAAACGAACGAGTCACACTGGGCTCGGCTAGGCGAAGACTTTTTTTGTGCCGGGAGGCCTTGCTCGCGCGACAACAACGCTATTGGCAGCGCGGCGCCGGTGCAGCGTAACGCGATTGTTCTTTTCTTCTTTTTTTTTCTGCTCGCGTACGAACGGGTCGAGATCAATGCGTACGTTCTGTTGCAAGGTCTATTACACACATCGACTCTCCGCCGCCGCTGGCGTTAGACGGCGGAGACATGCGACGCAAGCCGCCAAGAACGACACAGCCAAACAGCGACAACGTGCAGGCTTTGTTGGCGACGAAAGAAACCGGCCTCAGTGGTCGTAGCGCCATCTATGTGCAACGCCTTGTCTGGACTGTGGTGTGAGCCTCTGATTGTAGCGGGGCCTTTGGACTTATAGCGTTGTGTGACGGTATGCTCGTTACCGACTGACCCATTAGTTACCCAAGACAACTGAAGAATACCTTAAACGCCTTAAAATGATATAGTATTGTTTACTTGGTCACATAAACGAAATGGAGTAATTGGCTGGGCGTGAACTTGGTGGCTCTGGGAATCGAATTGATGAGCGCAGTCATTTCCTGAGCCTGCGCGAAAAATCGCGTCTATTTCATTACGGACGCTTCTTCGGCACATCGCATGATACCCCCACCGATTTGAGCTGTGGAAAAATCGGCCCGACAGTAAAAGCGTGCGTGTAACATAAAAGTAGATGGGCAATAATAGATGCATCCAATTTTGGGCTTTGCATAGGCGAATCTCCACAGCAGCGTGTTGACGTAGGAAAAGCCTGTGCTCTTCGCGCTAACTGAGACACTATTGGCAGTCTTTGTCGACACTCTCGTTCAACTTATTGGAAGCGACCTTGCTTTCCAGTCTGTTTATCTTTCGAACGACGTAATGCGATGTGTAACGTACTCGGATATTGCCTGCAGGCGTAGTTGTCCACACCTTACGGATACCTGATTTCGCCTATCAGAAGCCATCAGCGTCACCCTTTCCAGTATAGGCAGGCAGCAACGAGGCACCCAACCGGGTCCTCCCTCAAAGCGACGGCGCCGCGATACTGAGGCTGGTCCCTAGCGCGACCGACAGCGGACGACAGCCATCAACAGTCAGTGGCAGCCAATAGCAGAGCCAGCAGAAGCAGCAGAAGCAGCAGCGGGCAAGCAAGTTTAGACGGCGCATGCAAGCACAGCGCTTATAGGTGAGTGAGATGATCCTCTCCCTACCGCCGTGGCGAATCGAAGTTCCAATCCGGGAATTCGTCCAACACACGTTGGCGTTGCGAGGCGGCACGGCCACCTGATGCGTGACAGAGCCCTAATGCCCGGAAATCTCTTGGTACACACGCTTTAGGTCCCCACGTATACATCACACTTGTCAGGTGTGCATGTGCGGCCTTCTTTATCTCTTTTTGTATGTGTGTGTTGTGCTCTGAAGCGTTGTTTCGTGAGCGATGTGTTCGTTCATTTATTCGTGCTCTGTGCTCCTCTCCTTCGTGCATTCGCAGCGTCGCAGCTTAGGCTTGTGGCATTTTGGCCAGTATTCGTTTCTGCACATGTTTTAGTTCATGTGAAAGCGCTTGCCTGGAATAAACACCGGCTCGGCGCCGCAGTTACAGACGTAAAAAAGAAAAAAATGCGTAGAGGAATAGCGTTAACAATGCGCGATGGTAAAACAAGAATTGCCACCAGTTACAAAGGCACTCTATAGGCTTTCTTTCGGCAAGACAGATAAGACAATATAGTCTCGCAGCAACTATTAAGGTAAACATCGCCAAGTTAAAGCTTCCGGAAAGTCTATCATTCATAAAATCGGCGGATCCGCTACTACATTGAAGTTGAACCTACATCTGGGCAAATAAACATTGAAAAAGAAGGTACTGGAAGAGGGTACACCGGAAACAGGTGACGTCGGTTCATGTGTGTGATGATTAACGCAACGCCTGCACAATCATCCACTGCAACTTTTTTTTTTACATTTTCTTCCTATAAAAGCTTGTTTCCACGTAGCTAATTCTTCTAAAGGAGTTATGCAAAACACTCTGAAACGTCTCTGTCAATATGTTAAAAAGAACTTACGGTGCAATTCAAATTTAAGCGTTCTTGGTGCACTCCCACTAGTTATAAAGATGCCGCGGCAATATTTGCAATAATATTGTCGATGGCCCGCAAATTAAGGACGAAGTCATTTAGTTCTACTGTCGCCGAAGTCAACGCGAACTCATGTTTAATTAGTGTGAGCGCAATCACAATAAAAGCGCACAACAACATATACCAGGCTACAGACTCGTATCTTCGTGAACGGAAACGTCGTGGAGAATAAAGAATGTGAATTCAGAACTTTATTCAGGATGTTCAAGAACATGGAGCTTTGTCACGGTGCGGTGCAACTGCAAGTAAAATGCGCGCGATTTCCCTGCCCTTGCATGGAATGCGCACACCTGAGATTACTTCGCAGAAGAGCCTCGAAAATCGTTCAGCCAGTAATATATGTATAACATTTAATGATACGAACAGATGCAGCAAGGGAAGCACCGAGGCTAGGGCGAACGGGTTTCCGCTAAGAGGGCGACTTGGTTTGGTGAACCCCAAAAAGCGCAGTTGTTGCGCCGGCCTAACAAGCGCGAGCGCTGACAATACTGAAAACCGCAAAGCGGCTATTCCAGGGCGATACAAAAAGCCGCGAAGCAGAGCTGCACAGTAAACATTTGGCACAAAAGGACACAGCAATAAAGCCAATGCAATGCTGGCATTTTTTTCCCCGCATGAAGCTTACGCACAGGTGCCGCTTTTGCACGAAGACACGGGCAATATCGAAGCCACGTAAATTCATTGTCATCACGCAGTTTACACGCAGCACTATTTAAGAAACAGGCGCAGACTGTCCTGTTGTTCGAACTCCCACTGCGTCGAGAACACCTTAGTTTTGCATTCGTGGGGTTTTGTGTATTACCTATATCCCAGACTAAAATATGACCATTTCTAAACTATACACTCTTTAAATTCACAATCATCGCCTTCTGCTGACTGTCCATGTGATGAGAAATAGAAGGCAACCAGAAACGTAGTGATTCCTGAATATGCCCCACCCTTCTGAAATCGCTCAAAATTCCGACACAGTTCAGTTGAACGTCACTGATACATTATGCAAAATAGAAGTGAGGCGTGCAGACAGGACACAAGAGTAGAGAAGTGGACAACATGAACGCCGACTATCAACTGAAGGGGGCACTGAGGCGAAAAAAGAAAGAAGGCACAAAACTCATCTGCGCATGTTTTGTGCCTTCTTTCTTTTTTCGCCTCAGTGCCCCCTTCAGTTGATAGTCGGCGTTCGTGTTGTCCACTTCTCTATTCTTGTGTGCTGTCTGCACGCCTCACTTCTATTTTGCATAATGAATCCTTACCAACTAGCTCAACTTTCTGCTGTTCTAAGCGTCACTGATAGTTTTGCGTGCTGCTTCCACACTTGTCCACGTGTTTACAATGACACTTCGATTACTACTGCGGTGGATGGCGGCATTTTCTAATGAAAAATAAGCGACGACCATTCCACTCTGTGAAGATAGAATGGCAGCAAAAGCTGACGACAGTCAAAGTTCACAAACGAAAAGCAAAGTGCTTTCGCTGCCATTCCTTCTTCACAGAGTGGAACGGCTACCCGGGCTAGCGATTGTCGTTTTCCTTCAGCATCGTAGGACGTTCTTCGCCGGTTCTTCCCTCCGTCGCTCCTCGTACGCATGTGGTTCTTCGGGTGTTCGAACTATACAGGTCCGCCACATCGATAACGCAGCTGTTTTTAGCGCCGATACGTCTCCTGCTTATATGCTGCGATAACCTTGACGTCAACCTATTTCTCACGCCAAGCGTTCTAATTTGTTAAGCATTTTGACATCTGCACCGCCGCACTGCACGCGTATGTGATCACACACAAAGCAAACAATGAAACCCATTGTGTATGGGTTTCTTAGAAATCGCTAAGTCCGTTTCTGTTGCCGGACGCTGAAAAACTACGGAAGGCTAGTCAAATACAGCTTTCGCTATAAAATAAATAACTCACTACTGACAAAATGGCAAGAGAAAAATTATAGAGTTTGTAGTGATTTATATGCCATTAATCACCATATTTTAAATTATTCACCATATCTATCACAACAAACATTTCTGAGAAGCTTGAATATCTTTATTATTTTTTTCTTAACCTGCGTTTGACGAAAAGACTTTCTGTTCAGTGCTTTCCACAGACAAAACATAAAGCAATTAATTTCATTTTCCACTTCTTTCGATTCCTGTACCCACGGGTACACTGGCCGTGAAATGTACCTTTACGCAAATTTTATTTTTCATCCATATTGACCAATTTATGTTCTGCTGATAGATCCCGCATTTCTTCCAGTGGTCAATTATTAATGGGGAGGGAAGCGCATCTAGCTGGGAAATGGGTTGAAGGGTTGCCGTCATTTTGATACCTTCTGGTATCACCAGCTACAGGGTGATAACAGAAATTAAATAAGGCGTTTCAATACGATCCCAACCTAGCTACAGAATACTTCGTTATTATTTATGTCGCATTACACTTTTCACCATGCTACAAGTGTTTTTTCTATAATTTAATATATACCACAGGGAGCGTCTTGTCACCTGCCGCACAGCGTACGACCGTATGAAAGAGAATCCTTTATCAGTATCACGGAGCATTACTTGGCCTTGTTCTCACGTAGCGTTTTCTTTAAAATACGTACCACAGGTTCACTAAACCGAAAAACAGCGCACACGAACAGGCTATGGAAGGGTGGTGGATGGAAGGTAGATCCACTTAACGCTGACTTGCACTTTCGTCCGTGCTGTTGTTTCAGTTTAATGACTGTTGACCAACATGCCCAACAGCGAACTCTCCCAATGCGATACACAATTTCCCCAAGAGCTACTCGGCAGATACGATAGGCACAGAGTTCGAAACCGCAGTCCTGCGGCAATCGCTTCCCAAATTCAGCGTAATCGTTCCCGTTCACATTAGACCTGGCGTGCATGCGTGGGTCGGCGCATCCCTCTCATCGTGAGACACTATACAACCAGCGCCACGGTCAATGAGAACAGTCAGTCAGGACAAACAAGGCTGCTCCGTGTAGTACACGCGGCCCCCAATTTTTCGTTTTTCCGTTATTTGCTGCCTTTTGCTCTCCGAGCAAGCGACCATAGCAGTGAGTGCCGGTGCAGGCAGCTGGGGAGTAGAGTGCGCGGCGGACAGCCACCAGGTGGCGCTGCCAGCGTCGCCGCCGGCCGGAATGGAGTCCAAGGCCGCCAGGGTCGATGCCGTACGTGGCCCGGTCACGCACGCTTCTTCCGCCCCCCTCGCCCTCTACCGGCCTTCACTGGGCCATGCCGTGCACAACCGTGGCGTGGCGATAACACACAGGAAAACGACACGGACGCGCAAAATGACCCCGACCTGCCAGACTGGAGAGTGCGGCAAACGCAGAGCGTTTACAGTGAAAAAAGCGCTGTCGCGCCGTGCAACCTTGTTGGTGCTGGAGTATATAATAGAGACCATTAACTCGACGGAAACAGAACCATCGCCACGATGTCGATCGTGCTCTGCTTACTTCGTAGCGCGAAGGCTTTGCCATCGATATGATTGTAATGCAGTCGCTTCTCTTCTCTCGGTACTTTGAGATAGCAGCATCTGCGCGCAGCAATGTTATGTCTTTCACGCTGGGCAGTCGACGTTTCAAGAGATGTCGCCACTTGCACTTTGGCGTCGATGGCTGTCCTCACTGGCACCGCAACACCAATACGTGAACGCAAAGCCAAACAGAAACCATCGAATATAGGTGAACATGTGACTTATACTACATTACGCACAAATGGAGCCGTGCGAGCAATTGCAGTAATTGCGGAGAGGCCACATGAAATTGTTGAATGACCAAAAATGCGACACAACTCTTATTGTGTTTGTTGCGGTGCATAGCTGCAAGCTGCTCTCATCGTTGTTCGAATGTTTTGTCACCTATATATACTTAGATACATTAGAGCAACAACATTATCCTGACATGGATGTACAGATAACACTTCTGCGATAAATAACAGGTGCATTATATCAGGCTTAGTGGCTTTATGCAACGAAAGCGGCGCGAAGGAGAAATGCGGGTATCTGAAACTTCAAGTTGTCGCAGTTGTGGACACGTCTCACTGGCATAGGCCCCTTCAAAAAGATCACCGCGCATACAAAAATAGACGAACATTGCTCCTCGCATCTCTGGTGGGATTCTTCCGGAGAAAAAAATAAAACAAGTACTCCACAATGCTGAGAAGTCCACGACGTCACGCAATGAAGACATTGGGGCGTCGGTGTTCGAAATCAAAAAAGGCAAGTGTCGCCTCCGTTTTCCGCCCTAGTAAACACCGTGACCACTGACTAGACGTATAGGGGATCGCAATATACTGGTGTAACGTGTCTAATCAGCCATTTTAACATACTCACTTCCCAATGGTACTGCCGCGTTTGCTCGAGTTCTCTCTAAATCAGCAACACATCTTACGTATTATCAGCTTTAACGTTGTTGGGCCAAACAAAAGTTTTATTAGCTGAGACGCAACTAATGGCAGCGACATCAACAGCATAACGGTAATACAGCACTGGTAGTGCACGCGTGTCAGGCTAAGACTGTCTAGTGCATATTTCTACGCTGGCGCATCCTTACTGTCGTTAACGCGCACCTAAAGGTGTGTTGCGAGCGACAGCCTTCGAGTAAAGTATGTCGTAACGTTTCCAGTGTCTAATATAGGTCTAAAATGTCATACTGATATTCGTGACTGTTGCTAAAGTGTGAAGTACCGTGCTGCGTCTTTGCCAAAACGGTTACGCCTCGACATAAGAAAAACATGATCGCACCAACACTTCACTGCATTCCTTCTTCTTTGCTTTTTTTTCTTCTTGAAAACAGATTATTCGTGTTTCGTAGGTACAGCTCTGTGTGCCGGTGCTACGATGTGCAATCGCCATATTCTTGGAAAAGTAGTACGATGCGTTATTTATGTCGCGACTGAAACGAGACAGAAAGAGAGACAGAAACGAAAGAAAAAATATACAATAACGTGTGTGTTCAGTGCAAGTATAATACTATCGCAGACAACTACGCAGGACGAAGAGATACCTCACCGCAGCTTCCTGCGTTTGAACTGACAGTCTGGACCATTTGTGACTAATTTTCAGTCTCCGAACACACCGACATTTGCGTATCGGTTACGCCAAATTAACACCCCGAACTAGAAATCGAATCCTTCCTCCCCTTCCCCCCCTTCAAAAAAAAATATACCCAATCAGGTGCTCGACTTAACAGTTACAGTATGTTGTATTACCATGAATTACCTTTGCAGATCACTGCCTTTCACGCATTTCATCAGAGCACAAACTCAAAATATATTGTAGGAAACAGGCTCTAGCAAATATGGGCTGACATGTAGGCAGCTATTGGTTGACCGGCAACTTCCACGTGGCCGGAATCACCGCTTCTTACAATTCCGTCTTCATTTTTGCTATGGTGCACAACAGCTAGATTTTATGTGATGTTCACACAGCCGTGATTTAATTTCATCGGTAATTACGAGCTCTCGCTACTATTCAAATCTAAAGGATTATTATTATTATTATTATTATTATTATTATTATTATTATTATTATTATTATTATTATTATTATTATTAGCCTGAATATGCGAAACCCGTATTGCCAAATTACGACTCCTGTAAAGGGTGCACCACTTCTCGCATAAGTGTGTGCGGAGAAGCCACTATTCGCAATGCAGGAGACATTTGGTATTTGTATGTATATATATATATATATATATATATATATATATATATATATATATATATATATATATATATATATATATATATATAAACGAGAAGAGAGGGTCCCGAAGAGAGAAGAGAGAGTTAACCGAGGGTCCCTATTTTTATTAGTCATTTCATAAGAAGCCAACAAACACTTACACCAAGGACAACATAGGGGAAATTACTTGTGCTTAATAAATGAAATAAAGAAACGATAAATTAGTGGAAATTAAAGTGGATGAAAAAACAACTTGCCGCAGGTGGGAACCGAACCCACAATCTTCGCATTTCGCGTGCGATGCTCTACCAATTGAGCTACCGCGGCGCTGTTGCCCCATCCACTGTCTTGGGTATGTTACCGAAATTGTTTACATTTCGAGCTGGTAAAATCGTTCGAAATGATCGTACAGCCACACAAATCCCTACGAATCGCTTGTTTGTACGCACTCGTTTTGTAGGGTCTTGTCGCATTTTCACGCGCTGTCCAAAACCATTCACATAAGTACAAAAACGTTCACTTGACAACCCCTCTTGGTTTCGGGTGAAGTAAAATAAAGAAGGAATACTCCTATTATGTAGCCTTCATCACGCTCACCACCCCCGTCGTAAATATAAACGTAAACTGAACGAATGCCCTATGCTATAGCGCAGGCAGAGGTGTTCCAAACAAAAATAACGACAGGGCCAATCATAATCATAGTGGACGTTCGCGAAACGTCTCAGTTAGTTTCACCATTCTATATACAAAGAGCCGATGTGGAGAAAGCGCAAGGGTTCGAATCACGTTGTTAACAAGTGAACAGCTAGCGCGACGCGGCGAGTCGATAAAGAAAAATAATAAATAACTGGGCCTCGGAACAAAACGCGACGGAGGTGGCCCGATTCCAGTGCAAAATCTATTCTGGGAAATACGCGCCGCGCACTCTTTCAGTCATCGCCGAGCGGCGCCCTTGGACTCGAAGAACGGTGTCACCGCAGCTCAATACAGACTACCCTCCCCACCACACGCTCGTTCCCACCTCTCCCCCTCCCGACTCCTTGCTCTGCAACTCGTCCGTTCCCACCGCAAGAAGAGCGCTGGTAGTCTTTCTTCAGCCCCCTTGTAGCCTGTGTGGCATGTGGGCTGTCTGTGTTGGCTTTCTTCGAACTTACTTATTCATTTATTTTTTGGCTCATTTGCCACAAAGCTTCGCCTTCATGCAGGCAAACATTGGCCCAGAAAGGACGGCGCTGTTCGGAAACCGACGAGATCAAACGTGTTGTTTTGCTGTAGTCGGAGTGTTCTTCTTTTCCCCAGTCTTATTATATATATATATATATATCGCTCTCTTTCTCACTGCGTGCACGCACATCTGTGTGTTTCTTAAAGGCCGGTAACTGTATCGAGATTCTGTCGCTATGAAGTAAGTGTATTTCAAACAAGCTACAGTCCCATTGGCGTGAAGCTTTATTTTCCTCACTTCCCTTTTTTTTTTTTTTGCTTTGCAATAAAATTGGTAGCTACGCGGACACCGATCCGGCTCCTCTGCGATTAGCCCGTTACCACACCACGCTTTCTTTAGTTGCTGTCATAGGCAATGCTGAAAGCCTTGTTTCTTTCTTTCCTTCTTTCTTCTTTCCTTCGTCTTTTTCCCCTCAAAATTCGGCATGCTACGATCTCTGCAACGATAAGACCCGGTGGCACATTTCTACATAAAGCGGGGGCACTTAGAAGAGGCGCCGAGCATTGAACAACTGTGAGTTGTCTTCATCGGGTTAGAAAGCCTACCTTCGCTCGTGAGATCTCTTTATTTGTGTATTTATTTATTAAGGAGAAATGGAAACAAGCTTACATGTATAGGGAGCAAATACGAGCGCATGCAATGTTAGAATCACTTCGTTCCCGTGTTTTGAAGACATTTGCCAGCAACCGAAAGGAAATGAAGAAATAAAAGAAATAGACGTTTTCACCAGTGCCCTGCTTTTATACCACCGTCGTAAAAAAACTCTCTGCATAGAATGTGTTGCCATTAAAGGTAGTAATTTCTTTGGGCCGTTATTCTGAAGTATAGCTCGACGCAATAACGTTTCCTAGCCGGTTACCCCTGTTTCGTGTCTTCATATCACTAACCATTTATATCGCCTTATATAAGGAAGACCTTCCCACGCCTTCTACATTTGCAGCCCCGCTATTCGCTTTTTCGTGCCGCTAGAAAAGATCGACTTGCCTTTGCACTGTGCTGTTCCGATGCAGTGGAACAACGCAGACAGGGGAGATCTCATTCATGTCTTTCTAAGGCTGACTTTGGCGTACGGACGATGGCAATCTATTTGCGTTTCTCTGCGCGGCCGTTGCTACATCTCCAATACACACGCGACGCGTCCATGGCATCGCGACGCGATGTTTACTTGTTTACGAGGCGTTCACTTCAAGCATCTGTTTGCTCTTCGCGTTTGGGAGGTGTCGAGGAAGTGTACATCTGTACCGCGCTTGCTCGGTAAACACGGTACGGATGGAAAAGATTGCGGCTTCCGTTTAAAAGAGACCGCCCACACACACACACACATGCGCACACACGAAGGCGCGCACAACCCGCTAACATGTTCTCGATGGAGAATTTTGAACGCTTGCAACGTAGACTAGTTTTTTTTTTGTCAGCTTTCTGAAAAGAAAAAGAAACGAACTTCCCAAAAAAGGACGAGAAATGGTAGCATTTTATTGCATTCGGCCGCGTCCTACTCCTATAAGTTCTTTAAGTGAGTGCGCACCGGTGCGCGCAATTTTGCACACACAAATACACACACACACAAACGAAAGCACGCACGCTGTGGGATGAAGTCCGCAGAGGTGACAATAAATGAATAATAAAACGAGATCAAGCGGGGTGTTTCCAACCCTCGCGCTTTTTCTTTCCAAGCATACACATACTCGCACGCTCAAAACGTGAATGAAAATAGGGGGGAGAGAAAGGGGAAAGGAGTTTGCGTTGAGTGGGGAGGAGGTCGACGGTGGGCCTGAAGTCAAGGCATTTCAGCCAAAGCAATGAAACGATCAAGAGTCAAGACGGAACACGCGAGAAAAAAAAAAGAAATAAGAAAGAGAGAGAGAGAAAGAAATAAAAGATTCAGGATCAAAACACGAGATCGATGAAAGAGTGGCCGAAGAAAATGCACCTGCCGCACCGCGCTGGGTCCCTCATCGTCGGCCAAGCACTACGTGTGGCCGTGGCTCCATTTCCAAAAAAGGGGCTGCGCGCAGAGCAGAACGAAAATGGCAGCCTGTTTCGCGTTCACCCTTTATTTATTATGTTTTTGCCTCTGTGTCTTTTCTCGGACCCCCTTCCCCCAGTTTATTTCTCGGTCTCGCGCGTAGCCAACATGCGATTAGCGGCGTTCGCGGGACGCGCCACACGGAAGGTGTCCTTCGGCAGCGGGAAAGTGTGGGGAATGAATGCTCTTGGCTGCCCAATGGCGACGTCACGATAAATTGAAATGAAATCGCGCTTGATGTTTCGCAAATTTCTTTTCTCGGTGTATCTGTAAAAGGCGTTGCCTTTTCCGCTGCATAAGCACAGCAACTGCCTTGGCTAGGTGACAAAAACAAAGAAAAAAAAGGTAATATTTGCCATTGTGCAGCCTCCTTTCTGGGCGCCTTTGAAGACGTCGTTTGGCACTTCGAACGAGTTCGCTCAGGGACGTTGCTCATTGCGAAAAATCAATGCGTTAAATAGCATCGCTGACTACAAAATGTGATAAAAGCACGACATAACTATCATTTGGGGACATGAATGTTTGTTTTCTGTTCTGTGTATGCGCGCTAATGCTGTGCTAACGATAAATGATGAAGGAGAAATGCTTGCCTGACTGGTTTGTAAACATCTCTTAAGAAAACTGCAAATTAATACCTTCCGAGGAAGTACGTTAAGCAGCGTCGACAATAAGCTAAAGATAACAGCTCACATCAACCGTCTCTTTCTTTTATTTTCATTTCAATAAAAATAAAAGCTCATACCTTGTGAGTTTGTAATCCTTCATTGTAGTGTCTATGGAAGACTAAATGGCATTATGAATGAAGATACGTCCGTAAGTACCAACAAATGAAAAAAAAGCAAAAGTTAGATTTCAGTTATTTAATCTTCTTTTTCAAAGCCTGTGGACGCTAAGCAGTATTGAAGGGTTGACGGAAACGTAAACACGGCGGTGAGAACAAAGATTTCGGCTATATTTCCGTTCGTCTCTCTCCCTTCATGGTGGAGCGAGCGTGAACAACACACATGACTCTGGTTCGAAGTAAGTCACCGCACCGGTATGGCCGTCAGCGCTGCTTGTAACGACAACGCCAGCGACGTAACCATCGAGCACGTTCTTTGCAATTATCTCAGATACAGCGTACAGAGACTGCCTCCGACAACCTCCCGCTTTCGTAGCAAACGACCGTCTCTGTGCTGGAAGCCTCTACAACTCTCTCGGCAGAATACGGTAGAGACAACGCTGAGCAAATTGTGATCGCCATTGCGCTGATCCAGCGCGTTTAATTTTGTTAGAACGCTTTTTTTTTACAGCGAAGCTGTATATGGCTAGGTTCTGGAAATAAATTGCGTGCGTCTGTCGAGCCGTCTATATCTGGAATTTCTCGCTATACATGAGCCGATCCGGAAGAGAATGCATTGCAGACAAGCAGGCTTTAAGCACTCCACCAATTTACAAAAATAAGTTTAATATCTTAGGGACAAATACAACCCGTATCAGGTTGGCCGCGTTGGCCATGTGTACGTTCACACCACCCTCTCTTTGTCGGCGTTCCAAGCGCTTGCTTATCTCCGTTCCTTTCCTTCCTCTCTCCCATGGTGGCGGTCCCGCAAGCGTGCTGCCTGCCAGGACCGCGAAGCGGAAAGAAATGCGAACTGTCCATGTGGCCTAGACTTCGAACGTTTCACCGGAGCAACGGCCAAGTTTCAGAGGGAGCTTGTGGGGAACCAATTTTGTGTGCCCTGCGTTGTGTGTGACCAGTTCTAGATTACGAGCGATCTCACAGCCATTACTGCACCGCGGGACGTCGACCAACGCACGATCGCCTTGGCTACAGGGAAGCAGCGTGCGCCCTCGGAGTGCGGTGAGATGCGTATCTGTTCTACGGGCCAGGATTCGTCAGTAAAAGGTGTCGTGCCACGTTTTGCAACTGTACATGCGTATGTATACCCCCAGGTGCATCATCGTCTTCCCAGGCTCATCATCGTGGAGGAGCGATTCATCGCGCCTCGCCTTCCATTTATGTACACACGGCAGTGGACAGTTCGCCATTAAAGGCCGCACATACACAGCTTCGCTGATCATCCACTTTCACAGGGTGGAATGGCACTGAATTTTTTTTAATAATTTTAATCTTTCTGTCTCCCCTCCGCACTGCTCCTCCATTATAAGGTGGCAAGCCGGATGCTCTCTTCCGATTAACCTCTAAGAAAGCAATGCACGCATTGCTACGATTTCTGAGATTTGCTAGCCTGAACGAGTAACTGTAGGACGTTTGGGCACTTTCGCTTCTGCGTGCTGTTAACGCCGCGTTCCCTTCCTCCCTCACTTCTTTCTTTCCTTCCCCTCTGCCCCTGTTTCCCTGTGCAGGGTAGCAACCAAGATGCCCATTGATTGGCTCCTTCCTTTCTCTAAGTGCATTGTATATCTCTATCACTGCTACGACATTGGGGTCCGCGATGTTGTTCAGGGCCTGCGGTTTACGTGGCGAGAAAACTTTACAGGGAATTCACGGTGGGGATCAACTTCCGAAAAGTTAAGAGGAAGCTGCTTAAGCTGGCTTCAACAGCCAGCGTCCTACAACAACAGCTATTCAGAGCCGCCATTCCGGCGCCTTCAGAAAAGCAATTCGGCGCACCGCGAGACCGACAGCTTCCCTTTTATGTCCCATAAATAGTTCAGCGACCCGCTCTTTCGAGACGGCATCCGGCTGTTGATCAAAGTGTGGGGCTTCGAGATTCTGAGTGCAGTTTTTGCTCGCGGTTAAGCGAGCCCCGGGCAAGCGCTCGCTTCAACCATTCACTTCTCTTCAGCTTTTGTTTTCTTCCCGCCTTTCCTAGCTTCCGCGGCAGCAGATGACGTCTCCAGATGCGAAAGCCAATAATTTTTTTAAAAAATGATAACCTTTATGGCGTGAAAAGTGCATTGCGCTACCGAATTTGATAAATAGCGAGGAGGTCACCCAATCGCTTGTTTGACAACAGAGGAAGAAATGATATATAGGAAGTCAGAGAGGTTAAACAGAGGTGGAATAACAGAATTCTGCGGATGCGGATGTTCTCGTGTTGGGTTTTCAATTATACCATATAAAAAAGCCTTCCTCGTCTTCGCCCTCATTCTCTTGTTGTTGTTGGTGTTGATTATTATTATTATTATTATTATTATTATTATTATTATTATTATTATTATTATTATTATTATTATTATTATTATTATTATTATTATTATTATTATTATTCTAGATGATGTAGTTGACAGATCGTCGTCATCGTCGTCGTGTTCTTCCTCTTCTCGTCCGTGTGCAGTTGACTCGGCTTGCTCAATTCAGTTGTCTGACTTCATTCGAGAAGAAAAATGCATGCACAGATGAGTGTCCGCGCAGTTTATCCATTAGGTTCTGCTTTCCGAATCCAAGAATCCTTTGTCAACGACGACCTAGCGAGAGAAGCGTTTTTGGTAGCTCCTTTACGCAGAATGTCCCCACATTTCATCGGACCGACGCTGACGGCTAGGTGGCAGACGAGTGGAGCCGCCAAAAATGTCGAAACTGACCTTTTCACGTCGGTCGCATGACATTCGCCCTTTTTAATTGTTATGAAAACCCTCATCACCACCCTTCCCGAGCTTCCTCCCCTCTTTCCTGCCATCAAAAGGAAAGGGTCGGTTTAGTCATGGACAAGTGCACACGGTCCACGAGCGAATGTCTCGGCAAGGTCGTCGTCATTGAAATGGTGGAGTGCTATTGATTCCACAGTCATATACCATTTCGGCGTCGCAGCAATGTATCCGTCGGCGCAGGTACGTATGAAGAAAAAAGGTTGCGTATACAGCTGATCTTTCTGTACAGTGTGAAAAGTGCATGGTCACTAGATTGGGCTAGATGTAGCTGCCAGTTGAGGTGGAGAGTTTAAAAGGGCTCGCTTCGTATACAACTGCGTTCGCTTTTATGTGGAATGAGGCGCTATGTGCGATGAAAATTATTTGAAATTAACGTGGACATCGAAAAAGAAACAAATCATGAAAATGCCGAGATGATAATCCGTTTCCACAACATAATATTTTGTCACATATATTATTTGACCTTAGAAACGTCCAAATAAGAGAAAGACGCGAACTGAGGAAACGTGTTCGCCATGTCTAAATTATAAGCTCTTGAATAAAATATAACTTCGTGTATAATAAGCTTCACCAGTCTAACTTTAAACACAGTTCTTCGGTGAAGGAAAGAATAACACGAAGCCCGACGGGTATTTTTGATGACCGACTAAACATGAGCATTACGTGCGCCGTAGTTAGTAAACAGGTACCTTTCAGACTGAAAAGTTTGCGTGTGCTAGCTCTTTCTAAGGCAGCGTTATAAGTTTAGGTAATCTGGCTTTAGGGTATCAGATCATCTGCGTGGCTACTGCGACATTCCAGTCCTGCTAAAATTGTTTTGCGCATTTCCCGGCCGAATGCGAAAAAGCAGAACAGAGAGCGTCCCTCACTACGTAATGTAATTTAACATTGAACGGAAAGTACAAATTATAAGAGATGTTATAACAGAATTTTGCCCGTTTTCGTTTTAATAACGCAGCGCACATTTGAATCAAGCAGAGGGAGATGACCAAATTGGCAACGCTCAGTGGGGCCAATGTATGCTGGCGATTGTTTTTAAGATAGCGAAATGAATGAATGAATGAATGAATGAATGAATGAATGAATGAATGAATGATGCTCAGAAAATTAACAAAGCTCAGCGGTGCATATATGTTTCCTGGCGATTTTTTACATTGAACTATATGGACACTCCAGCCGCATTTCTGCCGTCGCCGTGAGGTTCCGGATGAAGTCCAAGCGCGATAAAATCGTCGCCGCGCGCCCTATGCTGTATGTGCGAATGGAAGCGTGCGAGCCGGCGATCACGGCTTAAGCTCGCGCACGCAAGGGAGGAAAGCGGGAAGGAAGCGCGCTGCCTTCCGTCGCGCGCAAGGTTCCGGGGGGAGGGTAGATAGGGGGGGAGGCGCGTTTTACTCAGGGCGGCACGGGCGGCCGCGTGGGCCCACCCGAGGCTCTGTGTCTTGAAAGCCACCTGCGACGGGGGCAGAGTCCGCCGCTGTGTTTGCGCGGCTTAGTTCGCGTTGATGCGAGGCGCAGCAAGGTCAATTCGCTCGCTGCTGCTGCCGCGCTTCCTCATTATAGCGTTTTGATAGCGAGTTTCCGTGGTCATCGAGTGAGATGTGTTCATGTTTGCTTGAGCGCGCGTGACACCATGCCTGTTATTTTCGTTAGTGTGCCTACATGTACAAGTTTATACGGCCTGTAAAACTACTACCCTCACTGTTGATAGGTGTCCCCTAATTTGTTATAGCAATCGATGATTCGCCTTTCTAGCGAAACTGCGACTCTTTCTTTTTTTTTTTTTGACGTACCAAAATGAATGAATTAACGAAGGGAAAGCCTAAATAGTCCCCCCTCCCGCTCCCCGCCCTTCCTCTTCTTCTTTCCCGACTTCTGTGCTTTAGTGCATGACCCCGCGGCCATAGGTGCGACGTCCTTTAAAGCACACGATGGGTCTTCCAGCGCAGCGTCCCACTCTGGCACGCCCATCTCGCCGCGCGCTCCGCCGGCACTTGACGCCCTTGCCTTGCGAGAGAGTAGCGCACGCGCGCGCGCGTAGGCGCGCAAGTGAAGGAGGGGCGGCACGAGCAAAAGAAAGAGTGAGAGAAGCGCGCGGGCCGCCGGTGCCGGCGCGGCCGCAGACAACGGAAGCGGCGGGCCGTCCCGTGCGGGGCAGGCTGCCGGAAAGTGCCCTGCGCGCACGGGCCGAGCGAATCGATGGCCGACCCTGGCCCAGTTGACCAACGGCGCCGCGCACCAGTGCCGGCGGCGACGACGACGACACGATTCACCGCTGCCCACGCCGTGGCAACGCTAGCCTTCGCTCAGCCCCTCGGCAGGCGCAGCTTGCAGCGGCACACCGGTGCCGCTATTTACGGACGCGCGCTTCCCTCGACACTACTGCCCCGCCACCACAACCACATACTCCACGGGATGATTCTTGCCCGGACAATTCGCACTTCGCTGACCCTCTTTTGTTGCTCTGTTCTCTTCTTCATGCCCTCGGACACGAGCTAGGCTACAATGCTTTCACCTGTTCCTTCCCGCCTGCCTCCGTCGATCATTCGAAGTCGGCGTGACGCCAAGAGCTGAGGTATCCGTGCCTTTTCCCGTGAACAAATGGCGGTATGGACGAAACAAACCGAAATCAAACGAGCACTACGCTAACTAGACGCACAACCAAACGCACACGCGAGACCTGAAAACCTTAGAGCTGTTCTTGTATCAATTTCTTGGCGCAGTTTGCCAGTACAAATGCAACACCAACATCTTTTTTCGATGGTGGCGACGCTGGTGCTGCCGCAGTTGCATCACCCGTGGTTAGCCTGACAAGTTTGGCCGACAACTTCTTTGCTATCGGTGACTGTTATGTGAACACGAATGTGAATCACCGCGCGTGCTACAAACGAGCGTCACGAGAAAAAGAAATCAAGCAGGATATGCACGGCCCTCGTCTCCCAACGCTAAGGCCAGTGGGAACACTACCGGCTGAACACACGCGCGAATAATGGGTGAAAACACGCATAGGAACACTTTCTCGAACAATGAGTACATATAGAAGTGCCTAAACGTGCGTCGCAGTGAAGTGATTTCTTCCGTGGACCTGCTGTCACTTTACGAGCATCATGATTGTGGTAACGCACTTCCAACGAGTATCCTTGCAGGTCAAAAACACCACTTTGTTCACTCTGTGTGCCCGTGAGTTTGCATGAATTGATATTCAGTGACGTGTTCTATGGCATCCTTAGAAACTCTTCAACTCGCTAAATATTTTCTCCAGCCCCATTCAAATACATGACAGCATGTCATCGCCTAAAGCTAACGCGCACTAACTGCATACAAAAGCCGATTCATAGAATCATTACAGGCCAAGATACTGCAGTTTGACACCTTCATTTTCCAGTAGCTGAGGAATCTATTTATTTGACTGCTTCAGGTGAACTCAGCTTGAGTATACTGGTCGTATTTTTGGAGTTCCACTGTCAAGAAGCACTAACATTTTAGATTACATTTTCGTAAGCAGCTTCCTTCTGTTCTACACCGATAGAAACCTAGTTGAGACATGCCTGAATGTTCAGGAACGCATCCCCGCTATCCGTGGGCCCAATAACTCCGGTTTTGTTTCTCGCGTACTTAGGTTTCTATACGGTCCATTGCGTGTAAGAACTCACAGAATCGCTGACGCTTTTGCAGAGACAGTTCCGACGCAGGCGACGACACGCTATCACATTTGTCTGTTTAGCTGTTGACACGGATTTTAAGGCGAAGGCGCCACCTATAGGGTCAGTTCGCAAGCACCTAAAACCGCTCTACAGATTCAGCGGGCGTTACAGCATAGTATGTTAACTGTCAACTGTTATTGTATGTCAACCTAAAACCCCGCTACGCAACAGTCGGAAAATGCTTTCTCAATATTACCGTGCTGTTAGCGTCAACATAGATCTATGTACCAGAACTAAAGTGGCCGAACGAAATACGCGAAAGAACGCTTTGGGCTTTCCCAGTGGGTACGCCTACTTTTGCTAAAGATAAAAGACGTGTCCCGCTCACAGGGATCGGTCCGGAATCCTAGAAGGTCTCCTTAGCTTTAATTAAGGTCGATACGTCTCCGCACATATTAGGAGTTCCGCGCATTAAGAGGCTTTTCTCTCCAAGGCAGGACAATTCGACGAATGTGTAGTGACCAAGGTCAAGGGTTAGGATGTCGAAGCATCACCAAGAAGAAGATACAAAGTATGGAGAGAGCAGAGAAAGAAGGAAGCCCTACACTGAGAAGAAGAGTCGGATGGCGCGCGTACGCCGACCATCAAGAAAATGACGGTCGCGACAGCAGCGCGTCAAGAGCTTCATTCTTTATGGCCGCCACTGGACGCGAGAGCGGCAAAAAGTAAACGAGCGAACGGAAAGGCCGCGTCGTCGAACGCTGCGGAGACAAGGTCGATCGGATCGTGTTGTCGGCCTCACAGCTACAGCGATAGGCGCCCTCCCTTTCCTTCTCGCCTCCCGCGGTCTGTGACGTGCTCACCAATACTGAGAGAAGGAAACGAGGTTTCGCTCTCGGAAGATTACCGGAGCTTGGATGAAATAACTAGATGCGAACGACAAAGAAGACCCTGATGATGTACACGTTTTCTCGATGGGTTCCTCTTTTTCTTTGTACTTTTTTTTTTCATCTTCTTGTCTCTGCCTTTGTTATTAGATCAGTGCGTCACAGTTGAGGATTCCAGTGGGCATTGAACGCTGTTGTGTCTCGAGGCACCTTCCTGTGCTGAAACCTCCAGTCGTTTGGAACGTACACTGGAGCTTTTCGGGATTCAGTGCATTACTTCGTAACCCGATATAAACGCATATATCGGAGCGGCTTTCTTTGTTTTCTTGTGCTGGCTCACTTAACTTATTATCTTCTTTGGAACTTTCCCTGTTACGTCTCCTACCTATTTTTCTGTTTTTTCTTTATCCTCTCCGTAAACGTCACAGCCCGATAGCTTTTTTTTTTTTTTTCGTGTGGTACAAGCAGAACTATTTTTTATTTATTTATTGCATGATAACGTGCGTCCACGTAGACGCTACGCTTATTGCGTGATGCTCCCGCATACATGGCCAATATAGTGCTTAATCGCAAGCTGACGTATGACACCAAGCAAGTGTGACACCATCAGCATTACTCGCGTATGCGACAGATCCCAGTGGTCTCCAAATGCATACCTGAGGCGCGACTTGAGGTTTGTTTTGCGACGATATTAACTCTTCATTCTATATGTACATGCGATAAAGAGCTGCTTGAAAAGTTTCTCTACGTATATTTCGTGCGCCTTGTAGTACATGTTGTGCGCTCCTGCTTACAAAACTATCTCGAAAAAATCTTTGAGGAGCTATAGTTTATATATAGTGAACACTCTAAGTCGGGAATCAGCGGTACTCTTATTTCTCCAGAGCCGAGGAGAAGCTTAGAGTAGAGGCACGTTGGCGACAGCAGCCGCAAGCCTTTTGGAACTACGATTACTTTTCCGTGTCATTGATTCATCAATATCGAGAATATGCGACTGTGTATCTGCGGCTGTTACTCCGCGGTTTTCTTTTCTTTAAATTATTGATTCTAACCCGACGCACATTGATTCTGCTCTTTCAGTTCATAATAACAGAACATTTTGAGAAGCAAAATGCATTCTTAAAAAAATTAAATTATGGCGTTTTACGTGCCAAAACCACTTTCTGATTATGAGGCACGCCGTAGTGGAGGGCCCCAGATATTTCTACCACCTGGGGTTCTTTAACGTGCACCTAAATCTAAGTACACGGGTGTTCTCGCCCCCATCTAAATGCGGCCGCCGTGGCCGGGATTCGATCCCGCGACCGCGTGCTCAGCAGCCTAACACCATAGTCACTGAGCAACCACGGTGGGTCAAAATGCATCCTTGTAAGTGAGCTTCTATATAGTTGGAATTCAGCTGGGGCTCTCCTGCATAGTGATACGTAACACGCGCTATATTAATACACGCATAGGCACCTTTATCAGCCTTCCATTTGTCGTTCTATCTTACTCCTTTGCCACACAGTGCAAGGTGCGAAGTTGTTTCATCAATAATCTGGCGCAGAATTCACAGACATTTTCGTTCGTAGGTGCTGTTCGCCATTTGCCTTCGCTAACAATATAGGCATCATTGAGAATCACTGCCATCAGCTTTAGCATCAACTTCTTTGTGAATACAAGCCCCGACGTACAAAATTGTACGCGGCGGCCTGTATAAAAAGATTCATGTTGCTAAAGAGCGACGTCAGGTCAGATATAATTAGCGCCAAGCAACAAACCAATTGAAATTTTATTGTTTCAACACTGAGCTCAAGGGTATCTTCTTCACAAATTGGGTACGCCGATCTTGCGAGAACCGCTTGGTATGATTTCTGATAGCTTTCATGTACAGGTTCTGTCATGCCTATCCCCAAAAGTTCAGTTACTGGAAAGGACAAAAGTACATTGCCATATAGCAACTCCGTCCGACTTGTAGCATAATAAGGTTCGGCAGCATGTTACACTCCTGCAACACGTGAAGGTGAAGCCCACTGCACACGTGGTAATGCACTAAGTTATACGGTCAAGGGTCAGACTTCTTGTAAGACCTAACGAGCCCCAGTGTAATGTAAACATATGGTGCTATAGCTCGGCCTCCTCAACGACACATGCGAGCCCCTAATGCCCTACCTAAAGGTTATTTCATTGTTTCTCTCGTTCTCTCTTTATTTCCGTCTTTCTTTATTTCATTCTTTCTTTCGGTCTTTCTTTGTTTGTTCTTTCGTTCGTTCTTTGTTTCTTTGGTCCTGCGTTCCTTCTTTCTTTCTTTCCTTCGTTCCTTCTTTCTTTCGTTTATTCATTCAGAGTCAGCCATCGCATATTTGCTTCCTTACGGGGATATGAACCATTTCTGATGATGATGTCTGTTTGCTTCACTGGACTAGGAGCCGCTTTTTTCGGGTATGAGCCATTGGAATGAGTCAGTTAATGCTCCCGCCTTAATACTACAGTTATACAAGTAAATGAATGCAGCCCGAATATCATCCATATAGTTTCACAGGGGTGAGGCTTCTCTCAAGAACTTGTGTGAAATTCTCTGGTACAAAATTTACATACGCAGATGTCCACGCTGATATGAATATTTCACGGCGATGCTGGTCATATTGCTCAAACTTCATAAAAAGCCATCTGTTCGTTTCAATCGGCGTTAATTGTTCCTCCCAAAGATTGTTCGCGCTTATCAAATGAGGCTATGAAGGAACTCTAAATCAGTCTAAAGAAACATATTGTTCATTCCAAACTCTATTTGCTTTACATTAATCATTAACGAAGAAAACAAAGGCCCCAATATCTGTTATTGAATTTCGAGCCAGAATCGTAGCACTGATGACGTCGAGCAGATCTCAGGAGTCTAGCCGCGTTTCGTAGCTAGTTTTCGCCGCTATTTTAAAAATTGGTTAACATTCCGTTAAACCAACATATTTTTTCTTCGGTTTCCATTAAAAGCCAGTACCTTACCGCTACATTGACGACTTCCAGGTTACACGCGTGCAGACACAATATAAAGTAAGAACAATCAGAAAGCAGAGTGAAGACTGGGAAAAAAAAAGGGGGGGGGAAGAAAACACGAAAAAGCAGCGGCGCACAGTGCCTGTTCAGAATGCGCGACGCGGCAATATGCCTAATGGGGGAGACCCCGGGCCAGTAGCCCGAACCTTATCTTCGCGAGGGCCGCTGGCACAGTCGAGTGCCCTTTCGAGAAAAACGCGCACTTGCAGAACGGCCAGGCCGCCACCTTCCTGTGGTTGCCAGCCGGCGAGCAGCACGTTAGCTAAGCAATTTCCCAGAGGGCACCGCTACTCTATTTTCTTTCTCGTTTCGACATTACCTCGCCTACCTCCGCGAAAGGACGTTCTGCCCGTGTAAGAAACTAAGCTGAGAAGAAACTTAGTCCAAGGTACAGTAACATCAAAGGCCCTTTGTAGCGATCGTTCGACACGTTGTTCTACTGTACTTTTTTCTTCCTCTTCTTCATATTATTATTATTATTATTATTATTATTATTATTATTATTATTATTATTATTATTATTATTGTTAGTAGTAGTAGTAGCAGTAGTAGTAGTAGTAGTAGTAGTAGTAGTAGTAGTAGTAGCAGTAGTAGTAGTAGTAGTAGTAGTATGACGATTATTATTAGTAGTCATAGTTGTAGCATTAGTAGCGCCAGTATAGTAGTAAAGAATGAAAACAAACTATTTCTAAGCAAGGGCACAACGCCAACCGCCCGAGGAGGACAGGCAATGGAAAAGGCGCAACAGGGCGGACCACTTTGGCTCGTTGGTACGGTGGTCTTCAAGCCGTACTTTCGAATCGCTCGCAGAGTAAGACGCGGAAGCAGAGAAGGATGAATACGCAAGGCGTCTTGGGTGCCGTGGTCATGGAGCACCAAAACAACATCGCATATAGATAGCACTCCGCTACCGGCAGGCACCGTTCACAAAATAACGTAATAGTGCATTCCTCTGTAAACAATGAAATGGTCTAGAAATTCCCTATTCGCACGTTTCCGAAGCTCTTCGAGATGCAACACCTTCGCGAGCGAAAAATTAATAGTTTATCAGACCTCGTACACAATCGACAGGTTGGCAAACACACGTGTAAAGACGCAGTGGAAAATACACGCGTGCTCGCTGTAAAGCGTGGACGTGGAAGTTCGCATTACTTCCAGAGGTTCACTGAAGCACCTACATCGTCATTCACGCCCCAACACTGCCTGCCAACGGTGTGCTATTACCAGCGACAACGATCAAGCGTCTACCGGTAACATCTGCTGCATATGTTACAGGTCAAACAATAATTAAAGAGGGATAAGCAGAAAGAGTGCGACAGGAAGAAATAGACCATGGGATTGATTATATAAAAAAATTAACCCTGCACAGACCCTCAAGGCGGAGTAAGATTCCTTAAAGAGATTGCGAGAATAAACGTAAAAGTACCGCGAAGCTACAACAGAAATCTGGAAGAAAGCTGCTGGTCCGAAAACTTAATCCGGCACCACTGCCGAATTTTATTGTTATTTCAACCTACCGAATAATTGTGAAATATAATTGTGACATCGGCACCGACGCAGAGTGCCGCCGCTAGGTTGCGGTTTTGGTTCACGTTTTCATTGGTGCCACATCTAAATTCAGCGGCACACATACGTCTCACCTTCGGAGCTCTTAGGATACTTTCCATACGGCGTGACAGCGCGAAGCCGCGCAAGCTCGAAATTGCACTTTCTAAATCACGAATGACAGAAGGAAAAGAAAAAGAAACGCACGAAGAATAAACTTGGATGCGAGAGAACAGCACGAAAGACCTTGACAAGGAAGAACCGATGAGGCTGAGAAAGCAACAGAGGCTCCGCCCCTTGGCAGAACAGTCTCCTTTCGCTTAAGTCGGAACTGTGCCAATTCGTTGCTTCGCAAGCCCAAGGCTCGAGCGTACAATTATCGCCAGTAAATTCTCCGATTAATCATCACATAAGTAACCAGCCTTCCTCTCCAGCCACTCTTCCGCACTTCACTTCCACTCGCCAGGAAGCAATAAACACAGGACCACATTCATGATACGAAACAGCAGCGGTTATTTTCGGATGGGTGCGCTAAGTTTTCTCTCACGGCCAGCCCCGTTCTCAGCTTCTGTTTATGCACCTCATAACATTGCAGTCCTCGTTAAACCAACAACGGCAAACATGTGGTGGGTATATGTCTACGCCCTTCAGAAGTGGACCGCTCTCGCGGTGCCAAATTTGCGGTATTAACAATAGGAGCTAGCTAGTAGGCTCACAATTCGAAACAGACGCCCGTCGCAATGAAATTTGCATGTTGGCACGGTACTTAGTGGCGACATAAGTTGCAGCAGCAAATCGGTGGCAGGAATTGGTGTTCGAGAGGCACATCCAGGTCAGAAAGCAACTGATACAAATGCACTTCCACTGTACAGGCGTCTCAGCAGAGGTAGTGACAACAGTCTCTTGGCACTGACGGCGGCGTGTGTGACAGGTGACGAAGAAGCAGAAGCAATATGACAGTGCGCATTGCAGGCCGCCATCTTAGCACAGCTTAGCGTACACTGCAGAAATATAGCACCGTGCTTGTGCGCCAGGCGTGTCGTTTAGCCAAGCGATGACGGCATTGACGTGATCAAAGTGGCGCTTTTAACTCCCACGACATCAGCCATCCATAAAATTCTTGGCATTCCTGTAAGCTATGGCATGGAAGGCGGCTTACACGACTGCCCCCTGGCCGCATATCTGCGAAGGAAACAGGGATTGGTGGCGTCTGGAAAATTTATGGTAAGGAAATTTGCTATCCCACCAAGAACTGTAGGAGCACATTCCGAAACAAGAGAAAACAACCTGAGACATTTAGTTAAACTTAGACGGCTTATGTAGATATGCTTTGGCATAGCTGAATTCACATTAAGTGGCATTCTCTAACAGCCCAAATTACGCTGAGAAAAACCACTCAGTCAGCGGAAAGAAACAAATAGACAGTAACATAACAGCGGAAACGAAGAAGCATGAAATGTTTTACAGGTTGGCACAAAATACTTTTCAGCAGGCGTAAGTTGTTCTCTTTTTTTTTCTTCGCTAGTGCATATTAAAGACGTGTCAAATAGCTCGTTGCATACATTGCAAGACGGTCTCTCTTTTTTTTTCGTGTTTGGGATGCACGGCCAGAAGAACGACAGACGCACGGCAAAGGGCAGTCGCACTAAACGCGACCTCCTCCTCTTTCACCTCTAGACACCGAAGCGCGTGGTGACGTCACTCGTGGGAGGAAGCCAGCGGCGAGCTCCTCCTCGCTCCCGAAACGCGCGCATGTACTGGCAGACTCAGACGGGGGCGGCTCACCTGTCCCACGTCCGGCCTGAGACTGTTCTGACGACTGTGTCCGCGTCTGCTACCCTGGCGCTCGTTGACGCCGTCCTCCTCCTCTTCGTCCCTTTCGTTCCAGGTGGTGGCGAAGGTGGCGATGCTCTTGCGCGGGCTCAGCGGTGCCACGGTAGGCCGCGGCGGCACGTGGTTGAAGAACGAGTGTCTCCGCAGCGGGGGCCGTGCCGCCCCGCCGCCGAGCGGCTTCAGCTCCATCACATCCTCGTCGGCGATGGGCTCAGCGAGCGCACTCGCGAGCCCGGCTCCGCGCACCGCGGGCCTCACGCGCGCCACAAGCACCATGCATCGGCGGACCCGCGCGTACACTCCGGCGACGCACGGAACGCCGCGCGCGCGAGCCGCCCGTCGTCTGCTCGCACCGCGTCGCCATTGGACGCCGTTCCGGGTGACGTCACGAGTACCGCTAGCGCTCCGAGCGTCCCCTGCCACGTGCGTGCGAAACGGTTCGATTTGAGATGGGGGGCACCCTGGACCCGGAGTCCAGACGACGACGGCGCCACTACTACACGTACTAATCTATGCCGCGGCCCGGACGGAGTCGAAGTTTTTCCTCTTCGCGGTCCGTGGCTGGCACAGTTGGTGCAATCGCAGTGACGACTTCGGTTGCTTCTTCGAACATGTCGCAAAGACAGTCCCAAGAAAGCATAGAGAACTACGTGCCTTATAAACTGTGGCAAGCTTCAGTGCTTGTCTTTGACTTGTTTACATTAGAACGTTGTGAAGCTGAAGATACAGAAGCGCCTGGAAAGTCACAGAACGTATCTTCTTGGGCAAGAGCTCAGACTTTACTGGTAGAAAAAGCACCGACACCGGCCATTTTCCCACTTCGTAAATCCGCTCTATGGTACAACATACAAGGCGTTATGCTAAGCTAAGATGCAAGCAATGAATGTCCCCAGCGTTGAGACAGAAAACGTGAAGAGGCATCTATACCTCCCTCAGTGCCGCCTCGTGGGCAGATGTTTTTTCCTTGTGTTGCATATGTCTTTTCAGCAAAAAGCACTGTGAGCTGCCACGCATCGGAGGCGAGGGGGTCGCCGCCTAGAGTTGCCCATCGATTAGCGAAAGCAGGTCACGTGACGCACGAGAGCGTCACTTAGAAACGGATTGCTTTGGGGCCGCTGCTCACGCTAGTGGAAGGCGGCAGCTTCCCGCGGTCATCTGTGTCAAGAAAGGGGCTTCGTACTAAAGTGCGACCACTGGATTTGAGGCAGCATCACTCAAACGACGCCGAAAGACACCCATTCATTCTACGGTAGCTTTAGAGCACACAAACGTCGCAAATACCAACAGTCAAGCAGTAGCGCCTGCATGAATATATATGTCATTACTTTGTATATATGTCATTACTTTGTATCACGTAGTGCGACAGCGCGGATTGCAGAATCTGTTGTGACACCGGCTGGGAAAAGAATCGCTCTTTGCGAGCGAATCCCTTTTCACGGGATACTCTCTCGAAAAGCTACCGGTGAAAGTTTGCAAAATGTAAGCCGTATTGAAATTTAAGCTCCGGCCACAGGTAAACAGCAGATATTCTGAACAATCGATTACTACTTTTTCTTGTTTAGCAAAACAACAGCAGCCATTCTTCAAGTGAGAACTAAGCCACATTGGTTCGACACATTGTTTTACGGTCGTATATGTGTCTGTGAGAGAGGATGATTGCGTCTGTTTGGTGACAGGAAAGACCCGGACATTTTCTTAGTATTTGACATCTTAGCGCTTTTGCCAACAAGCGCAATCATATAACACTAAAGGAGATGGGAAGCACGCGCGAAAATTGATGGAAAATTGCGACACCTAAGCGCCGCACACGACGCGCGGACGCCTTCGGGTTAATGACCTCAGAAGGGTGGAGTGTACCAGCCCTTACCCCAGAGCATACCACTGATGCGTCAGTGCCCAGTAGCAAGCAACGCCCGCGCCGCTTCCTTCTCGAAACGGTAGCGGATGGTCGGGATAAAGCAGGGGGCGGAAACCGGGGGCTTCCCACCACAGCGCGCGTAGTTGAGCCGACGATGGAGCGCGTCAGGGACACACGCGATAGAGACGCACGCCACGCCAGCCGAGGCACTTGGTGCGCTTCCCCTTGTGCATGGGCGACGCGAGGTCTTCCGTGTCCCCCTCGGCTTTCGTCGTCGGTGCTTCTTTCAATCCTCGGGCTCTCCCAGACGCACCAGCATTGCATCGCCACCCGCGCAAATCACATGGGCTTCGCGATTCATCCTCTCGCGTGATTTAATAAGCGTCCCGACAGTGTAGTACATAGACACACATATTACCCCGATTAGCAGGATACGGGACAGCGCGCGCTTAAGCCGCTCCGACGGACCTTTGGAGAGCGAGCACGTACCAACCCACGTGCGCGCTGTCTCAGAAGAAAGTAAACGAAGCGTGGTGACATTGATCTTCCGAGTGCAATTACCTGCGGCCTAAGCTCAGGGACACATGAACAGCAAGAGATCGCTACATTAGAGAGTTTTAGAATAGGGGCCCCGATATTTTGGGGCCCTAAAGAGTTTTGCGGGTGTTAGCGCTGGGGCACGCAGCAGTGAAGAGCTTTAGAATAGCGTTTTGCGTTTGCGGATAGCGTCTTGCGCTGACAGCGCCACTACGGCGTCAAAGAAAAACTATTAGAAATAATTAAATAAAATATACCGTTTTATGATAGGAATAGTAATTTTGACTTGCGTATATTCGCGTTTAATTACAATTTAGAGGTTATTCTTCAAGCAGCAAACAATAGTAGCGCTTAGTTTTGAGCAACAAAACCAACTTTACGTGGCTTCACCAGCCAAGCTTAGCCGTGTTAGGCCTACGAGCCATAAGATCCACAATTGAATTCGGAATCAGCGGCGTCTAATGAATCAATCTTCGTAACACACGCTAGTTGAGAGAAAGCGATAACCGCAGTCACTTCTCCTAGCTTGCGAACTTCACGCGTTACCGCGAATCAAACCCAGTTTGGTGCTAGGTTAGCGCCATCGCTTCGATGGGTGCCGCCATGTTTGTTGACGCAAAGCTTTTGGGGCCGCTATTTGGGCTCCCGCTAAATCGGTGAAATAGCGTTCCCAACGCAAAACCCAAACGCAGTTTGCGTCTCGCGCATGCGCAGTAGCTTCGACGCTATTTCTTTGGGGCCCCAAAACGTTTGGGGCCCCTATTCTAAAACTCTCTATTGTCGCACTCAACCGCAGTGTTCACATGCTTACTTGCGAAGGCGCCACCGCTCTGTATACGCGTGTGCGTGGGCGTAAGTGTTGTTTGTGCGCGCGTCGCACTTCTTACGCAACACCTGAACGATGATGCAACACCGATGATGTCAGCGAGGCTAACATGTCAAGAGAGCAGGAGAAAGCGTAGGGACAAACAAGCATTCGCTGCCCTACACGCAAGGCTGGAGCACGAATGGTAACGCAGAATATTTTTTTTTTTCTGCGCTTGAGACAGATGCTGCCATGGCTCAATAATATTAGTTTAAGAAACTGTGTTGTGGCATCCAGCTTAAGCAATCTGTAGAGGGATGAGTTCAATGTCGTATTGAGGACAGCTAATGAGGACACAACATTTTCATTGAATTCGTTATCTCTCTCTCGGAATTTCTCACTGGCGTCGCTCGCAAATGCAAATGAAGCACAACACGCTTCGTTTGATTTATCCACCGCTCTAACGTATTCGGAAACAGACCAAAATAACGTCGCAGAACTTACGCTTGTCGATCGCTCCCTCCCGTGACCTACCTGCCGTCACGGCAACGTGACAGGCCGAACCGCGTCACATCATGCCAGGCTCTTGAAAGAGCCCTTGCTCGCTGGATAGGAAATCAAGGGCGAATAGCTACCTCATCAGCTATCTATAAACCTCATTGATTTATAGAAAGCACGCTTTGCGCAGATATGTAAAGCCGTTTATTTGTTGAGTTTACGATTCTAAGGTTCATGGGACATCTCCCTATTTTGTCTACTGCTAATCGACTTAAAAGACGGTGTTTTTGAGTCGAGGCACGAACTGAAAACATGCGATGTAACGCGACATAAGCTATGACTAGCTTCCAGAATAGAAATTAGATACGGCTACATAAAACAGATATTAATTTGTGGTATGCTGCGGAGTGGCGAATTTAGGCAAGCGGACTAAAAAAGAAGAATGATTCCCTATGAATTCTATTGATGCTGTTATCCGTTAACTAATCGACATCCGTGTACTAAAAAAGAAAACAAGATTATGAATGGTGGTATGTTCCACAAGGTACCATCATTTTGTGCACAGAATATCAGAAAACGACCTCACCGGTTTTCAGCACAGACTGCGCACTTTCTTCGAACCACAGCCTGCGCGAACATACTTCACAGTGTCTTTTTTTATCATTTATTTATTTATTTTGCGCTTGGTGTGGTGCTCATCGTGGTGTTGCTGTACTCTCTCCTCTCCCTTATATTTTATCCTTCCTTTTCCCTCTCTCCTAGCAGAGAGTATAGTAAACCTGAAATTGCCATCTGGTTAAACTCTCGCCATTTCCTTTTCTTTTTCTCTCTCTATAGATGGTCCCGAATCCACGTTGAATAAAGGAATGAATAACTATATTTATGCTTTCTTTTAACTATGGTTATAGAAGAACTATGGTTAGTTAGTTGGTGGTGGTGGTGATAAAATTTATTGGAAGGGGGAAGGGTAAAGAGGGACGTGGCTGAGGGTTTGGGCTCAAGTAAGGCCCTGGTAGTTAGTTAGTTAGTTGGTTAGTTAGTTAGTGAGTGAGTGAGTGAGTGAGTGAGTGAGTGAGTGAGTGAGTGAGTGAGTGAGTGAGTGAGTGAGTGAGTGAGTGAGTGAGTCCGTCAACGAAGAGGTGCCCGGAGCTTTAATTCATTCACTCGTAGAGTTTGAGCCGCGGACCGGGCGCATCGTCCCGCAGCGGCGGCTCGAAAAGCCGGTCGTCAAGGACCACGCAAAAGCATGACGCGACCACGTAGGCACTGGTCGCGAAATTGATGGCCTGAATTGGTCTCTCCCCCTCCCTCCCCCGTCACCTTATTAAAAGCCCCTGTACGCAGCGGCTCATGGTGACTGCAGACCACGTTCTCACGAGCACCGACCGCTCACGCCATGTCGTCCGTGAAGCGCGTCAAAGGAGCGAGTGGGGGTATTACTCTTTTTTTTTTCACTTTTGGGGGAGCGCACAGTTCACCGCTTTGTGAACAACTTCTTCGTAACAGCACATTGTAGAAGCGTACTGAATCGGGCCGGTTGGTATCTTTCCGCAACGTGACAGAACCAGCACGGAAAAGAGAAAGAGAAGAGTACACAAAGACATTCTTGGGATTTAGAATGAACATCAACTACAGCGTCCTGTCATGTCGCCCCCCCCCCTCTCTTTTTTTTTTTGGTTAGCTTTCTCTTCAGTTGTGAATTGTGCGCAAAGTAAGGCTTTTATCCTCGATGAAAGAATGTTTCCCTAACCAGCCCAATCAGCTACTCTGGTGGCTTCTTAGCTTTGCCATCTCCTCCATAAACTCAGGCGTACGTACAGCGCTAGCGTCGCACTGCGTTTCTAATGACCGGCGAACATACCCAGTTTCAAAGCTAACGCGATGATTTAATCGGGAAACAGCAGATACTACGAATTCCCACTCGCAAATGTGAGTGGGCACTTGGAACTGTGCGAGTTCGCCACACAATCTCCAAAACGGGGAATCAGTGTTATCGTTAAAACGAAAAGGGAGGGCGGTTATGGGAAATATATTATTGAACAAAAATGAAAAAAAAGAATGATATACAGAAACGCGAGACACAGCCTACGCACCAAAGAGCAAGCGTTCGCAAGGCGAAATCAGGGCCACAATTTTTTAGCACATACGGTCGTGACCAGGGCCTAGCCGCCTCATTAGTTCGAGTGGAGGGGTCGGCGAGGAGGCAAGCTAGTAAAAGAGGTTTCACAGTTCGCCGCACCACACGGGAAATTGCCAAGAAAAAGAGGGAAAAAAAAGTAAAAAGTTTCTAGCGCAGACGCAACTGAAGCGAGTCGACACACGCTCGCGGTGGGCAGCGGACCAGCTGCAGCGTTCCCATCGACACCGCGCTGGGCATTCCGCGATCTGCGTTACCCGACCCTAATCCGTCGGTGGCTCTGCGAAGACTCTTTTAAGAGTCACGCGTAAGGCAAGGTTTATGGACGCGGGTAGCTGTTTACACGATGCGGCTACGCGCAAGCGTTGTTGTGTTTTTTGCATCGGGGGAGGTTATGTGCTGCAGCTTGACCGCGCCGGTGAAACCCGCCCGATCTTTCCACGACGCGTTCTCGAGTCCGTTCGCGTGAACGTATGCAGACGCTAGACTTCGATCGACGGCACGTGACGGTGCACTGGCCTTGTGAAACTGAGCCGTTTTCGGGGCCACTCGCCTACATCAGTCGGTTTTTGACTTGAGGCCGCGTCTTTCACTTAGGCTGTCGCAGTGTGAAGACAATCTGCTCGACCCCGTCTGGCTTGACCCTGCGTGTTTGCAAGGCGTTCTTGTGTTTCTTAAACGAGTCACCGAAAATTTAACCTCCGAACCCTACGGCTGCCACGAGACAATCGCGCACCTGCTTCTCTTCTTTCCGCTTTTGCAGTGCGGAGAGGCGCGCTGCGTTTCTTGTTCTCAATGCCCAACGGACTCGCGCATTGCGTCGGGGCATCCTATGGGACAAACGTTAGATCGGACACCTGCGCTAATGGCTGCTAGTGGGCTAGCTGCAATGAGACATACTTCGTTCCGCACAGAACTAAACTCCTCGAATCATCCAGGCACGGTGACCGTAATAAACACTTAGCCCACAGATGGAAACGAAAGAGAAAGCGAAAGGTAGGCGTACAGCCCACCAACACCAAACCCCGCCATCATGCGGGACAAACACCTCTATGGCTCTCGATTCAGGGTCGACGCCAGTCCAGCAGAGACGGGCGACGACGGGAGAAAAAAAAAAGAATAATAATAACGCAGTCCAAACTAGTTGCCGTACCCACCCACGAAGTGAGAATAATGACAAAGAGAAAAGTAGAAACAGCTGTGCTGCCGCTCCGTTATTCCCAAATGAAACAGAGGTGCCTCCGTTCTCCATTCGGTCGCCGTAAGCGGCCGTGTGTGCGTTTTCAGGCTTGGGCGAGCGTGCCTCCACTGGGTCATTCTTTGTTATCTCCTCTCCAACCTGCTCCGGGCTTGGTTTCTACTACATCGTATACGTTGCACCAGCGCTGTGGCAAAGAAATAGATGGCACGAGGCGCAAGGTCGAAAACAATGTCACGCTGTGAAACGAATAGGGAAAGAAATGAATGAACGACGAGATGTCAGAAGAAGTCTGCTTTGAACCGGCTGTGGCGCAGTTGAGGAACCTCGCATAAAGCGTCCATGTGGCGCACACACTACGTCATGTGGCGAGTATCCTACATGGCCGCGCCACGCAACTACTTATTAGCAAACAATGCACGCCCGACCGCAACGTAAAGGCACAGCGGGCTCACGAGACGCACTACCGCTAATTAATAGCTGCATCCACGACCGCTTGTTTTCTCTTTGCAGCAGATAGACAGAGAGAGAGAGAGTGAGAGAAAAGGTGCATGCGGAGGTTATTCACATAAGGTTTAGAACATTGCACGCCTCGGTTCGTGCAGCTAGAACGCCACATTCTCAGTAGAAAAAAAGAGAATACCTTTTTTCTTGTTCTATCTATCGATCTGCTATCTATCTATCTCGCTAGCTATCCTTTAGTAAGTCAGCAAGTCAGTCAGTCGGATTGATTGATTGTCACGATCAATCAATGTGCGTCTGGGCAACATGCCCTAGCTTTTGGAAACTTCTGCTAACGGCGAAGAACATTGCCTTTCGCTTGAGGCAAGGTTACCCGATGAGTTGAGTTTTAATTTTCGATTTGTTTTCAATGGCCTTGATTGGATTCAGATTGGCTTGCGTTAGACCTCGCCCGATTGCCGATTCTCGTTCCTAAAGCGCCCAACAATACGGAGGAACGTTGCTTTATGCAAATAGGCCTCGAAGCTAATTTGAGTAGAAACGCTTGTCGCAGAACGAAGTACGCGAGTCTCGTTTATAATTTCAAAATCGTAAATATTTATGCGCTCCTTGAGTTTTTAGATTGCTTGCGTGTGTTGCGCACGAATGAAGGAATAACGATATGCATAGCGAAAGCCACGTCGAGAATCGGCATCGGCGGGCTCGCGCTTTACTCTAATCAATCGTGATTCTTAGACGAAAAAAAAAGTAGGAAGGAAAATATGTGCTTTACGTGCCCAGAAAAACGAAGGACGTTGCAGGACATGTTTAAGGTTGTAGACAACGGGTACCACAAAGGAAGAAGCGGCGGGCTAAATTGGGTAGCGCTCATTAATATTAAAAACAGAAACTCTACAGCCGCACCTTCCGTTATCTTTTCCTCGTGATCTGATTTCCAAATTTCCGAGCGCAGATGCTCTACGTTGCGCTTCTTAATGAACCAGCTGTTTTGCATGGGCACTTTCAGTGAGGTGCGAGGATGAAGGCAACATTGCGAATTAATATTAGATTATTTCTACGCGTACGCTGGAACAGAATCTCGTTAAGTTGTAATCCGCGTACGAGAATAACGGTGAAGGTCAAGATCGCACAAGAAACAGTCGTATTATAATGCATGTAATAATGAAAGAGCCCGTGAGCTCAGCGTCCGGGCCGCGGTGTACGATACGAATTTCTGAGATGCCTCCGGATCTCTCACGCGCAGGGAACTACGGCTGCGGCGTGCAGTTGTGAAATGGGCGTATGAACTCTTTGTTTTCCGCGATACTGGCGAAGACCTGCTTACCTGAAAGGGGCTCACTTCGGCGATGTCGAGGGAGGTTAAGAAACGAACGTGAGGTTTTACGCACTGCAGAAAAGTCTTCTCGACAAACTTGAGCTGTGAAAGTTCCAGAAAGGCATCAGTGACTGCCTAAAGCGAAGGTAACTGCCTTAAATAAACGTGAATGCCTTACGTTCACTTTAAGTGCTCCGGCTATTGTTTTCTTATGGGTCATACAAATTTCGCACGATACCAAGATTTTAAGAAGGAAGGCGGGAAATTCGCGTCATCGAGATTCTTCTGTATGTAGTAAGTATTTATTCCAAGAGCCTTCGATCACAAAGCGCTAATCTTGGCCGCGAGTTATACAAGTAGGCCACGCGTTTTCATACTGTTTGACGTCACAGGAAGCCGCTTCTGAAATTTTAAAATGGTTTGGAACCCGTTATATCTTGCGTCGTTTCTTGGCATCGCAACCTTCCATCCACTAGCCCTGTGTATCTGTGTAGAGCTGAGTACAGAAGTCTAAGTAATCCTCGGCAAAGCAGTGTGGAGGCGGCAGCGCATGTTAACAGAGAAAGAAATATTAGAATCAGAAAAGGTTGTCGTCTGTCTGACTTGCTTTATTTTGCGCTATCAGCTTCACTGCGCCTACACTCGTGCCAAAAATAACCCACTGTCTATCCCAGCTAGAAGCCGGGAGTGCCAGTGTTACCTGAATTCGCTTTTTTTTTTTTTCATCCACGTTAAACTGCCAATTTGTTTACAGTTTGGCGGCACCCTCCATTGACAGATTTTAAGTATGGTCTATAGCAACTGCTGTTACCGCTAACAGCCTGCTTAGAAGCGACGAGGATGCAGACTGCGTCGACGGTGTCGGTCATCAACGTTAAAGCCCAACGCCGAGTCATGCGGCAAGACGTGAGGCGGAATTCCAATGGTGCTGAGTTCTAACAGTCTCCACGCCTCTCCCTCTAGATCCGTCATTCCTTGCACGGCAACCCTCTTCCACCCCCCCCCCCCCGCACCCTTTCTCTCTCAGGCGTCGCCAGGTCGGGCCGCGCATCCACTGGACGCGCAGGCGCCCGATGGGGCTGCCAGTCGACGCGCCGACCACTGGCGACGTCCGCTTTCTCTCTGCTACTGTGCCAGCAGCAGTAGCATCCGTTCTTGCCCCCGCATCCCAGACCAGTGCAGCGCCGTTTACATAGCATACCCCCGTCGATCGTACTTTCAGTTTCAGCCATTCTTCGTCCTCTCGTCCCCTTTTCCCGGTGCATAGCGATAGCAGGGTAGACAGAGAACTTCAGTAGCAGGAATAGCAGGAAAATTCAGGCCAACCTTCCTTGAGATAAACTGTCTCTCCCTCCCTCCCCCTTCTCTCTCTCTCTCTCTCTTTCGTCGCCTGCGTTCTGCTCACTGCTACGACGGTTCTCCACGTTTCCTTCCTTTGTTCCCGCCGCCGCTCATTTCCATTGCGCACTCTTCCTACGCGGCCATCGCGGCGGGGTGACGAACGTCTCCCTCCAATATGAACGCAGCCTCGAAGGGGACGAACGCCTAGCTTATTCTCCACCCGACTCGAGTGGGCAATTTCTCTTGAGGAGTCAGTCTTCTTTCTCTTCACCATGTTTTCGTTTCATTTCGCATTTCCTCGGGCGCACATTGTCCCGAGTCCTCGAGACAATAACAACAAACTTCGCAGGCAATGACAGCAGCAGACTCCACACCCCACCAACTAACACGCGGCGCCTCGCGTGGACGACGCTAACTTTTCTCGCGGTGCGTGTTTCTCCCTATTCTCAGAAATATGCGTGCCTTGGGGCGGGTTCGTGGGCGGCCGAGTCCGAGAATTCGCGAAGCTTCATTCGGCTCGCCAGCGCCAAGAATATTGTTCGCAGAATTCCGTATCGCGTAACAAAGCAAAGTGAGAGGGAAAGTAAATGCAACGCAAACGGTTAGGGAACGTCTTGGGATCCGCACTTCAGGCAATAATAACGCGTAGGCGGGCACGTTTGAAATTGTCCCACATTATGAACGCCCGCGTTATTTACGGCTGAGCAAACAGCGATGGTCGGCCGGCGTGTGGTCTATTACGGCTGTTTCTGAAGAGTGACCGCGGCCCATATGGATGAGTCTTTATCTAGCTGTGTCTCTACTCTTTCGCCCAATAGACTAGTCGTAAATGAAAGAAACGAGCATTTTTTTTTTTTTTTTTTTTGCTGCTGGACGCAGCCATATTCTAATTCGGGCGACAACTTGGTCGCATAGCGAAGCATTGCCGCAAAGCACAAAAACAGGATCAAGAGGTCCATGTCTACGTGCATTCCCGCAGAGTGAAACAGTGAATGAAGCAGCGGAATAAAGCAGTCGAGCGTTGTGTAACATCGATCCACCTGAATATCAACATTAAGATGATTTCTAGTTACACCATCATGTTATTGCGTACATTACATCGAGCGAATAAAGTTTTAAAAAAAATAGTGTCAGACTATACGTACTTCTTGCTAGTGCTAGAAGTACCAAATACAGTGACTTACGTCTCTGTTCGGGAAACGTTCGAGAAGTAATGCGCTAAAGTTTCTTCGTTTCAGATCAAATACCTAAAAATAATATGGTATTTATTCGTCTGAATCATTAGAACAAGAACTCGACATCTCAATTTGCCTACTTGACCCGGGGGGGGGGGGGGTATGAAAAACCATCACCTTACGCACAAGCAGAAGTAAAGCTCAGCAGTGACGCGGGCTAATTTCGTTGCCAGAACTTGTAATCAATAGTTCAGACGAACGAGGCAGACAACAACGCCAAACATTTACTTGAACGGTTCGCCCCAAGAAGTACGATTGTGTTGCGAAATTCTAGTGAGAGAAGAGCAAGGGTACAACGAAGTCGCCTTTTAAATTTGTTAAAGTATAAACTTAGGTCACGGCATACGCTAGTCATGACCCCGCAAGGTTGGAGAAGGTCGGAGAAATCGGCCAGGTGGCAGCTATCGTGCCAGAGATGGGCACGGGAGGGAATCGCGATCGTCCTCCGCCCCTTGTGATCCTCCTGCTGCGTGTGCTCAGGAAACTTTCTCAAGACAAAATTATAGAGTCGAAACATCATGCAACAGGCCCGTGATGCTACAAACACGACAGTTGTGTGCACAACGCGTAATATCACCTTACGTTTTCGTTACTTGGAAAGCACTGAACAGTTATTTCGCCATTCATAGATAGAATATAAGAAAGGCACGGATATGTTGACGTTGACTCAGGAAAACCAAAGTGTGCCTGTAAATAAAAAACATTGATTGATTGATTGATTGATTGATTGATTGATTGATTGATTGATTGATTGATTGATTGATTGATTGTCCCCGACAACCATATAATGGCAATCAGGAATGTGTAATGTTCGCTATGGCTTCACGGCAGTATACGTTGCATATACGCCGTCACGAAAAAAAGCCGCGTAACAACAAAAAAGTCATTTAAGGCAAGGCCTGCGCGCATATTGTGATGTGTTGGTTCTGTTGCCGATGCCGCGCGACATTTTCACTTGTACCATAACTCGAACAAATCTCGTCCGCGTTTCCAAAAACCTTAGCTGCAAATGTCGAAGCGTCTAGTTTTTTTTTATGTATTCAAATACTTTAGCCCCTGCCGCGCGGTCAGTGCCCACAGGGTATCTTGCCCTGTGTGTTCATTCCTTTTAGCGACACGCGCGTTATTGCTTGTCCTCGTGTGTCAGAATCCACAAAGCGTTTTGTTCGCCATTGGCCACCCGCCTTCGCTAATAATATGAACAGCTTCAAGAATGGCTGAAATTTGATCTTGCGAAAAATTGCAGCGTCAGTGCATTTTGTGGATAGGGGCCCTGTTTCTTCGCGCTTTCGTCTTAGGATTTGTTACCCTAATTCTGCACAGCAACATGCCAGCTATTATGCCGCAGAGTGCCCTCTGGCGAGCAGAAACAACCCGCGCAGAGAAGCCGTGCCTACTCTGCGCGTGGTACGCACCACACGAAGCACAACAGCACAGGCAGACAGCCACGTGACACACTCAGCTTGCAATGACAACGATTGACAGCGCGCGCCGCACGACAATGCACAGGAAAGCAGCAAACCTGGGGACATAAAGGATGGGGGGGGGGGGTCGCAGGGGGGGCGACGTGGTTCCTAAGTCACTTTTTTCGCGGTGTAGAGAACAACACTATCCAGATTAAAACATAGGGTTAGAAAAGGGAAGATAAAAAGGGAAAGGCGGGACACGTTGTTCCACACTGAAGCCACGAGGAGTGAATGTGACGTTAATCTCTGCGTTCGCCAAAATCACGGTGGCTCAACTAGTATGGCTCTGATGCGGAGTAGATGAATTTCCGTAAACTTCGCTTTTCTAGCTTACAATGTCATTGTGGCTCCTTCAGTTCAGTTTGAAGCCAACTTATTCATTGCAAATTGGTCAAACGGCGACGATTACATTCGTTCAAGCTCTGGTCGATACCATCCGAATGATCGAAAGCAATGCGAATAATTTTTTCAAAATATCAAGAAACACTCTAGCCATAGTGAGTGTTACTTTTCAAGTGTCATCTGGATTAAGCGACGCGCATGTTCTAAATTATCATGATATGCTTAGGTTCAAATTGGTCGTGAAGGTTAAATAGATGAGACTGCTCCGAGAAAACAGTACGAGCTAAATACACGCCATAATTGGGCCTCACGTAAGAAACAAAGAAGGCTTTAGTAACATAACAGCATTGTGCCACAATTGCATGCCAAGTCGTAGTTGATTCATGATTTGGGAAGTTACGGCTGGGAACACACGAGACGAAGAAAGGGACAACACGAAGCAATCTCTTGTGTTTTCTGCGGCAACTTCCCAAATCATGAATCACCAACTGTCCTACATCCACACTCTGCTATCGTAGATGATCCACGTGACACCCATGATTAATCATGCTTGTTCATCGACTGTAGCGCCTGATTTGCGGCTCGTGAGCTTAGTATGGAGTTCTACGGGGCGAGGAACGTTTTCTTCGTTCCGAGTTTTGCGCGCCAGCTGATTCGACAGTTCATCTCCGTATACAGGGTGGAAGGACGTTTCGTTTGTCCTCAGTTCTTAACATTCGCTTAGTTCATTCACTCTTCACTTCTGAATACGAACTGCGGCCGCAAATTCCGCCATGCCACCCTATTTCGCTTATGAAAAGGCCTGCCAACAGCGAAAGGACTGCGGCAGCACCCGCCAGGAAACGCCAGCGCATGACACAGCGCCGTTCACTGAACAACGGAGACGAGACGCCTGGCTGGCCGCCAGACTAAACGAGGGCGTCCAGCGCGAGACAATCCGGCGGTTGAAGCGCTGTATTTCTCTCTCTCTGGCAGAAGTTCCCGAATCAATTAACGCGTCCAGTCGAGAGTGATTGCTAGAAAGCTTGACGATGCGAAGTTAGCGTTTATGTTTTCGATGTCTCGTTTCTGAGGCAATGGTCGTTTCAAGTTTTCACTCAATCCTTCTTATATGACTCGAGACACTTGTCACTTTAAAGAAGAAAGCAGGGTTGCTTCTACGGACAACAAAGAAAGTTAATTTCAATCAAGCATAACGCCACTGATTTATCACACCTGATATATATATATATATATATATATATATATATATATATATATATATATATATATATATATATATATATATATATATATATATATATATATATATAAAGATAGCCTGACGATTATATTGATGAGGCGTCAGTGCAACCGCAGCCTCACACTTGCACTAAATTTGCGTGCCGCAGTGCATTCAATCAGCCTGTGCTGCGAAGCAACTGTCCTACGATGTTGCAAGCATCCCACGAAGCAGCTCTACGGAGAGTATGTAGGAATGAATATTTTGAGGCTATTGCTCATTAAGGTTAGTCTGGACAAACCCAGCTTTCGCGATCACAAAAGGTTTAGCGCAGATACTTTTGACGCATTCGCGCGACCATTTCCACGAGGTTCAGATGCTTAGCTATCCCCTGCTTCCTCTTAGCGTCGCCGATCGCAATGTACCCTAGCAAGATGTTTGCTCCTGGCGTTGCTGGATATATAGCTCAATAATTCGATACTGAAAATCAAGCTCTGTTCTGAAAAAGAGTGAAGGATCACACATTAATGTCTGCAAAGTGGGTGCCAAATGTACAATAATTATATTCTAATCTAATTCTTCGCATCGTTTCTGATTTGCTTGAGCTGAGTAAGAATGAGTAAGCGTAGATTACAGAACGAATGAAACACCAACAGACGAAAAGATAATGGCTGTTTAAAGGCACTGGGATCACTATACAAAGTGTATTGCGATATTCTTCTGTGCTTATTCGTTCAGGTAGCAGCAGATATTTACCTTAAGTTCTGTGCCGAGCACAGCCGCAAGCGCTTAAGCTGCAGGTGAATGCGAGCAACGAACACACAGACGCGCTCACTGAAAGCTCGACAATATCACTAATTCTCTAGAAATTCATTACTTTGGAGAGATAGCAGGGCATCATTGCTTTACAAAAAGTGTTTACGTTTCGAAAAAAACCACGTGCTATGATTTCTTGCTTTCTTAATGTGTTTGATAGTGCTATAAAACGACAGATTTGGTGTAAACACTGGAACACAGAAAAACAGGCAAAAATTCAACCATTGAGCTAGGCGAACGGACATTGTGTTTAGTTACGAAGGTTGTATACTGAGTGTGCGCGTAGCCTCCGTATATCGTTAGACAGACAGTCTGACCGCCTTCTTTCGCAGAATCGCTAGACATGGTGCCGCAGGCGTTATGTCTGGCGTAACACACTTCCAGCTTAGTTAATGATATTGTAAGAATAACAATTTAAATGCGCTGTACTTGAAACAGAAATTTATGCAAATACGAATTACTATACATATAAGAGACGCGTCAAGTGCTTACTGACGCGTGCTTATTTAGCTCGGCGTAGCCTGACAATACTTCTACCAACCGACCCTCAGGTAACTTAATGATGCGTGACTAAACGATGCAGTAAATTTTGTGCTAGCTTGCCCGGCACGCTGGCAAAAGAAGAACTTACTAGTGCTGCAAAGGCAAGGAAATATGCACGGTGGAACCACACCCAGCAATGTGTGTTGTCGCGCTGTGTATCCGTCCTCGCTTGGCAGTGCCACTAAAATTTCCCATAACTAAGCGTTCTGGCTACGGCCAGAGAGAACGACTAATGCTGCACGTGCCGTAGCACGCTGTGCTCCCGGCGGCTGGAGAAGTAATGAGAGCACGCTGGTGTCGCCATCCTTTGTTATGCGAGAAACACAATTCGCCGATTCCTGGAAGACAGCACAGAGGAAAGGGGAACGTAGGGAAGGGAGGTCAACGGAAAGGAAGTTGCGGTTGCTGGACGCAAGGAGGGAGAGGCGGCGTGCGGCGCAGTCGCTGCGGGGATGCAGCATCAGCAGCAGCAGCAGCAGCAGCAGCAGTGTGAGATACTAACGAATCCCTTGAGGATTTGCAAGGTGCCCTGGGTAGGCCGACCCCGTTCCAGCGGGACTCGAGACTGCTTGCGCTGCGAGACAGGCCGCGCCGCCATCAGCACAGCAAGGAGGCACAGTGTATAGCCGCTCTCATTTCGCTCTCTTCCCTCGCCTTTGACCCCGCCCCACCATTATTTGTTTAAACACATCTGCAACAGGCTATGCCTCTAGCACTCCTAAACTGTGGCCCTTCAGAAAGTTTGTAAGAATGTTCGTAAGTCATCGGTACCTGGGAGAGGCGCCGGCTACTCATTTTCCTCTGACACTTTTCTTTCTTAGTTTGTTTTTTTCCTTTAAAGAGTTATTATTGCCGCCTGTGAGAGGTGGCGGCTACTACTCCGCTGGTGAAAGAAGCATAGAAATAGCAGAAAGTGCCCCGTGCAAACAGGGAGGAAATAGTGATAGATAGGAAAGGAAGTAAAGCTCAGTGGAAGATTGGCCCTTCAGTTCACAATGTTCACTGACCCTGAAACGCAGTTTTTTTTTCTGAGAGTGAGATAGGCATTGCGGAGAGTTATCATATTGAATAGATGACACAAAACACAAACACACTTGACTACGAGGACACGGCGTCAAGACAACTGCTGTACTGCATCGTCACCCATTACTAACGCCACAAACACTTCAAGTGAAACTTAATTTTGACTGAACATGCGTCCGTGAAAATGTATTCCAAGAAGGTATGGAAGGAGCAACATTTTCTGAAAAGTAAATGTTACAATTATATCCGCGACATAACGCATTTAGATTAGAAAGCTTTAGTTTGTCCGTTTATGTAATTACCTTTCACGGAATGCTGGGATGCCGCGGGTATAAACGTGCGCAATCGGGTTGGTGGCACCATTTCGTGTCGCAGAGTTTAGCCAGAGAGCGCACAATTATTTTTTGGAGTAACTGATCACATGCTGCTCATTTTCTGGTGTAAGGCGTCAGCAGCGATGCAACCAACAACATGCTCAAATGTTGTCGGTTCAAGATGCTCAAAACCGACAACAAACCCAAAAATGTTTCACGTGTCGTTAGACGAAGCGTCGTAAGATGTCGCTACCCGCGTTGTTACTCCCGTTCATGTTTACCGTAATCCAGTATTTCCGCAAGGAGTGGACAATCTAAAACGCTCTATTACTAACGCAGTAATACTGGTTACATGGGGACCAAACATATCTTACTTGTCCTTGACCTTGTGACTCTTACTGTAGCAAGAATATGCGATGCAACATACTTGGCAAAGCAAACACTTAATTTCAATCTTTCATTTGTCCACCTTATACTAAACATATGGTCTCTAAACATCTCTTCTTGGGGCCCTGTAAGGTTACGTCATCTCGCTGTTTATATAGTAATTGCAAATACCGTATTTTAACCACATTAATTTTCACAGTATCCTTAACAATATTAGTAGCTCTGTGCTGGCGTTCCAAATCCTGCGATACATTTGCGCAACAAAGCTGTATCAGGGATGGTAATAGGCATCTTTCCCCCCCCTTTTTTTTTTGAAACCATCCGCTTAAAACCATGTGCAACAAAAAATATGCAGCACTGACACGTGATGCCCCACGTAACCATGCCACGACGCGTGGTCATGTCGTTAGCAAAAGGTGTGGTTCTGATGCGAAATACTTTCTCACGTCCGTAACACTCCCACAGGAAACAAGTCATGAGGATTATCAGATCAGTAGTACAATCAACGAGTATGTTAAGCTTGTCGGGTATTTCGGCTTCCTGCTTTTATGGAGATCTAATAAAAATTTACATCAGAGCCCGTGTTCTCAGGTGACACAACGATTCGCGCTCGTAAAGCTAATGGTTTCCAGAAAACGCAGTAACTTGTTCATGCGTTACCCTTCTTTTGTGAAATTTCTGCACTGATAGCTTCAAGAGAGCCATCTGACGATACCCGCAACGGAGCATGTAAAAAAGCACAACCTGCCCTTTCACACCTTAAACTCGTCATCAAAAAATGCGGCGAGCACACCTCACCCTTGCTATACGATCTCTTAGTTAAACACGCCACTTACTCGGAAGTCACGACTGAGTTTCCTAGTCCAACACAAAAATGCATGGATACGAACACCTACAGAGGCGCTCACAAAATAACAGATTATAATCTGGATAACTGTAGTGCCACCAATACAGCACGCTTGCGGCATCGAGGACGTGACGCTGAAACAAAATATGGGAAGTTCCCAGAAACGACACCAATACACTATCTTAGGAACATTGGAACATGAAAGGCTGTTCTGTGCTATGGCACGAAAAGACTCCGCCGAAATAGTTCCTCAGCTCTACGATGGAAGGCCTTCCGGGTGCGAAACGAACTCGCAGAGAGCGGATATTTTTAAACCCTGCTCTGGAACACATCTCTACGTGAAAGCGCCCATACGTACAAATTTAGCGACGCTTTGTTTCTCTTTCCAGGCGAACAATACAGTGCCGCCAAGAGCTCTCCATGTGGAGGGGAGAATGCCATTCCGTCTCGCACTACAGCTAGGTCCACAGCGACCAACATCACTCGAAACATATGTTGTTCTCCTTTCAGGGGCGAAAGAATTCACAAAGCATTTCATTCATGAGAGCGATTTGCCATTGGACCGCCGCCTTCTCTGATTATACGTGTAAGGCCACAATTGAGTGAGTGAGTGAAATAACTTTATTAGGTCCAGAGAAGACGCAGGGGAGACCCCGCGCCACCCGGCTAGTCCCACGTAGGGACCGCCAAGCCGAGCTCGACGGCCCGATCGCGGGCACTCTGGGCGGCCAGGGTTTGGTCACTGAGTTCGGGGCTGCCCAAGAGCGCAGCCCACCTATCCTCGCTGAAGGAGGAGCCGATGGCTTCGCACTCCCACAACACAACACTGTTGTAATAAAAATTGCGAGCGTAAGTACCTTGTGTGTGCGTGTGCGTGGGCGTGTGCGTGTTATTTCTGATGTCTGTTGTCGCCGAACATTGTGTAGTCTGATTTCGTGTATGCGCGACGCGAATGGTGTACAACTTTCTGGAAGACACGCGGGCAACAGCGATTCCTCTGGAACCTTCGATAACTGACGTATACAAGCCGACGCGTTTGACCCGCTCATCAGATGTTCCACGATCGCCTACTGTGTTCGACTCTTTGAGTGTAACTTGCTCCTGAGGGCACAGGTTTGCCCAATGAAACGCTAGTTTCGTCTTTCACAGTTTTGCTGCCTTGCTCGCCATCAATCCGCCGCACCTCCACCAGATGTCCCGTGGTAGTGACGGTGAGCAAGGCGGCAAAACTGTGAATGACGAAACTAGCGTTTTATCGGCCCTCAGAAGCAGGTTACACTCAAAGAACGGCGATAGCGGCGAACACAGTCTGCTATGTCGAACTAATGAGCGGATCAAGCGCGTCGGCTTGTATGCGTCAGTCATTGAAGGTTCCAAAGCAATCGCTGGTGCCCGCATGTCTTCCAGAAAGTTCTAAACCATTCGCGTCGCGCATACACGCAATCAGATTGGACAAGGTTCGGTGACAACAGACAGCAGAAAGAACCGTCGATAACATTCGAGAAACTTCAGGTACATTTGAGCGCGTCCCGCGCTGAGCGATAACATTTGCTAGCCGGTGAAACGCGGCCACCAGAAAAAAGAAAAGACAAGTACACGTGTCAATATTGTAGAAGCTCACTACAGTACAGAGAGGTATTAGATAAGGTGCACTGCTGGGAGAACATCAATGCGGACTTCTTGTGCCACTTGAGGCTTCTTAGAGGATGCAGTGTCATCTTAGGTATGTATACACCGGCGGCACTTACAGTACAGTAAGTGTTCCCTGCCTTACGCACGGAAGCAGGCACATCAGTTGTGGATCCAGGTTAACAGTCGCTGCGTGTTTACAACACCTGACCTACTTACCGCCACAGTCGAGTAGAAGTTACAAAAGAGAAGCGAAAGTAGAGTACGGCCAATTCCGTGGGATGTCCCATATAACTCGTTGTAAGCTACTGTTTACGCACGTCTGCTTTACGAACACAGATTTTCTCAAACGGGTGAGGCCCAAAGCTGCGCTATTATGTTAGTTTTCAGGGAGGATCTTCGCTTCTTTTCTTCGATACACTTTAAGAGGCAAACGTACCAAAATATCAACAAACAAGGGGTCAAACCGCAGGGCGGGTTGTTTTTTCGCATTGACTCGCTGCATACTGCGTGCGACAATGATCGGTGAGTGCACACCGGCACAGGGACATGTGATAGAGGTAAAAAAGAAAAAGTGGGGAGATTCAGCGTTCCGTGCTAAACTACTTTCACCATCACGAAACACAGAACGATGGCTAGGAGGGCCGGGGAAGGGGGAGGGAAGAACTGACAACCATGAAAAAAAAGCAGGCCCGTGACTCAGGGTCACGAGCGTGATGGCTTCTCAGAAGCGCTGAAACACAAACACTGTTACACACAACCAGCATATTCACAAAGCACCCAACGAGAAGCCACGCTCCATGTGGCCCCACAAACAACCACCACCCAGTCCGGGGAAAAACACAGCGGATACTGTGCGCCTACGAGTTCCCTGCATATTGCCGTTGCGCGGCTCTTTTCGGGTAAGCCACGTCTGGTTTGTGTTACAGCGGGCCCGTCACGTCACCGCCTTTCGCTCGGACGCACAAAAGTTCGGAACCGTATTCTGGTTCGCTGGAGTGCACTTAAATCGAGGCGTTAAACCTGACCCAGAAAGCGTGGCCACTGGAAACGATGCTGCGAAAGTGGGTTCCGGTTCACGCACGTAAGATAAAGGCCGTACAAGGACGCCACAGCCGAATGAAAGCTTTCTAGCATATTAGTTCAGAGCACGCGCAACGCGGCCAAGCGGTTGGCGCGACCTCGCGGCTGTTGCTTGGATTACGGAGGTTATTGATCGACTCGGTTCGTGCGAGGTTGGAGGCTCACCAGACAGATGGCGCCACTATCCAAGCTTGCTTACTTTGAATCAAGAGGGGCGAGATCGCTCTGCGATTTCTCGGCATTCTGTAAGGCGTCAAAAATTCCCTGTTGTACTTTGTGGCCATGGCCATCACGGAAATACGATATGGCTAAACTATAGGGATCCCGAAATAAAGTTTAGAGGCTGTTTCTGAACACTTCCCCATGCGAGTTGACAGGCGACGCTGCCTACACTCGCACTATTGAGACTATCAAAATAAAGAAAAGAAGTACATTCATTGGACTGAACGCGCCACGAAACAGCCCTGTAATATTGAGTATGATGCGGCCATGTCAGATATCACTCTTAAGTTATTTTCAAACGATAGCGTGCATCTTCGAGTACATATAGAACGGTAATCATGCCAGTTCTTCAAACGGAAACACGCAGTAGTTCGGTATGCAAGGTGCACCTACAAGCTGGATTCTTTTTTCAAAAGCAACTGGCACGTCTTTTTGTCAACGCAGAAACTCAATTATGCTTAGTGCTTTTCTGTTTCAAGAATATCTGATCGTTTTATGTAAAGCCCGGATGCTACTAACCGAAGGGCGGTATAAACGATATTCAGTCTCATGATATTCGAAAGAAGGATCCAGATGTTGTGGGTTAACTAGATTTTCATGCTCAGCGTCAACAAAATGGACGTAAGAAGAACAGACTCCCCCGTTCTTTTCTCGGACAAGCGCTGATCTATTTATTGTGTTCGGTTTGTTAACACAGCTTTATATGCAATATGGAAAACCGACTGGCTCACATGAGTGTCTACACATTTTCTGCTCATCGTGTTCTTTTCAATACGTGTTTTTTCTCCAACGACTTTCTGTACACGTCTTTCTCATGGTTCTTCTCGGAATTCATTCGCACGCAAAAAAAAAAAGAAATAAAAAGGAAAGAAAGGAGGAAGAAGAAAAGATAAGAAAAATACAGAGAAAGAAGAGGCAATGTGCGATGAAGGAGACCGCAATTACGAATTTACGAGCCCGGGAGTGAAATTTAATAACTCGTAATAAACGAGCTCATGCGATTTTTTCGCCTTACAATGTGATTTCGGTTCTCCAAACTGGAAAGCCTAGTATAATGTACAAATAAAATGGCAGCGTTGCAAACGCGTAGCAGAAATGTAGGAAACGGCACGAAATTTGCTGGTCCGACGCAGGTGGAATGGAATAAAACCGCGTAGAATGGCGCACAAGGCACGACAAGAACACACAAAACGAATACCAAAGTTTGCTAAGACCACGTGATCGTCACCAGAACAGACCATGGAGCAGCGTACGAGACGTCCATGGCTTACTCAAACAGCAACCACTTGAAATCCAACGTTTGGCTAAAGACAGTCTACCATGTATTCGACAGTAATGCATTGTATTACACAATCAGCTTTGATAACACAATTACTACAAGGCGAATGAAGACAGAAGCCGGACGAAAGTTCAAGCGCTCATTCCTCTGACCTCTAATGGTCTCCGGGCCATCTCTTACGAATTCCGCGATAAAGCAATTTCAAATTTCTAAATTCTCGGGGGCGCTTTAGCGAAACACACACACACACACGCAAATTAAAACTGGCATTTCGTCTCATGTGCACCTGTGCGGCAACAACATAGCGGCATGTCAACGTCTTTCTTTCATAAGTAAAACTCTACATACGCAGTTCCCACTCAGGCCAGTTAGTTTGCAAAACGTGCGCGACTAAGTTCTTTGTTGTGCAAGAAGGGCCACCTTCAACTCTGCAAAACAAACTTACCTAGAATGCCACATTTTGTGCTCAATCTATAAAAAGCTATGAGAAGGCGGGCGATATATGTATACCGACATCTTGTTTTGCACACAGCTTCAAGTTTCACCTACGGCCTACCAAAAGGTGTGGAACTATAGTGTTAGACACTCCCATTGCACAAATAGTTTTTGCCACTGCTCAGGAGAGCGCAATTAATTAATTAATTAATTAATTAATTTATTTATTTATTTATTTATTTATTTATTTATTTATTTATTTATTTATTTATTTATTTATATACCTTCAGGGCCCATAAGGCGTCACAGAAAAGAGTGGTAAAAATAAATAGGAAAGAAACAACACAAAACAAATATTAGGCAACATATTCAAGCGCATTTTTATGATCACTAGGGTCCGTAGTTTGGTCACCTCCTCTTAAGTGATCATAGTTGACCAGCGTGGAGAGCATGTGATGTTTCCAGAAATCATCGTTTAAGAATTCGGTCTCCGTCAAAACTAGTATGTTGACTGAATGCAAGAACTAATCCCACCTACCTGTACAAGAACATCAACAACAATAATAAAAAAAAGACATTGAAGAAACTTTTCTTTGTGCTTGGGTACTCTTCCGAAGGAACCTTCTTAGGACTGTTTACAACCTACGTCCCAGAGGAGCGCCTTCTTGTACGAAAAATATCATCGCACAAGAACATAATCCTGTATAAGAACGAGTCGCGAAACGTTGGAGTTGGAGCACAAGGAAGTCGGCGCGGTGCTTCCATGTTTAGACAAATGCAGAAGCCCGAAAGAATGATGCCCACGCTGAAACGCACATCAGTAAAGCTGCAGGCTTTAATTAGTTGAGTTGCGGCAAACGCCTATTGCGGGATTTTTAAACCTAAAGCCAAGGCAAATGCCGAATGGTCCACTTCGAAAAATTGTCCGCACTATGTTATCGTTAAAGGCGGCGTGTAGCCGAGAACAAGAAGCATAGAGCCGGTGTAACTTTTCTCGCGGTGCTTATTTTTTCAGCAGTGCTGGAATGGAACAAGTAAAAAATCTCTGTGGGCTATTTTTGGTTTATCCCCTCGATTCTTGGCCAATCCCCCGTATCGCTAAATCCCCCGTATCGGGTATTAGACATGCTACGAAAGGATAACAACGGCTGCTGGCGCTGTCTTTTTCTTCTGCTATCTCTCGGGGCTTTCATGCTGGGACAATCCCACGGGGACATGTGCATGGCCATAGACCAATTATTTCGCGAACTCCATCGACTTCACTGTTACTTTTATTGGTAATTTATTTCCATGCTCCATTTTTCCCTTATTTATTATTGTTCATTCAGAATGACTTGCCTTTTCACATATCTTTATCATGATACAACAAAATTTATACTCATCCCTATCAAATCCACCCGACTCTTGGCCAGTCTCCTCGACTGATTAGCTACCACTGCCTTCAAGATTAGCATCCTCCTCATCATCGTTAGTCTTCCCTACGCCGTAGGTTGAACCTCGCGTCGCAGGGAGCTTCGGGTTTGCGGACATGCAGCTCGCCTGCAGCCGAAACACGGGTGAGCAGGGACATTACCAGCGTCGCGCATAGCAACGCTGTTTGACAAGGAGCGATAGGCGAAACGTCATAAATATAGGAATGCGGTGGTCCGCGTTTGACAGTAAACGAGTGCAGAATATCTCAGTTTTGGTTAAGATAAAAGAGAGCTATTTCGCGCGTGATGGGAGTGCCTGAAACCGTCGGCTGTGAGAGTGTAACAGAGTGGGTGTCAAGTGAAGTGCGTCTCGGACCGAGGTCGCTGGAGAAGACCGGGAGACGTCTTCGCCCTTGCAGCGGAGAGTGGAACCAATAATGATGGTGGCTACTATGACGACGACGAAGAGGGGAGATCAAGACTTCAGATAAAAGAAAACTTTCCCTTGTATTAAGTGAGCACCGTACCAACATATCATGGATGTCAAGGGCGACATGTGCAGATGTAGACGTAGATGTAGAGCCTAGACATTAGTGGCACATGCCCACTCTGTGACATGTGCAAGGGAACAAAGAGGAAGAGACAGAGATGATAAGAACAAAGGCAGGCAATAAGATGTCGGAAAAAAGGAAGAAGCGAAGGGAGCGTGTGGCTCGAACCGGGAAGAAGCGTGACCTGTCAAGTGTCAAGCGAAGCTCGCTGACGAAGCACTCACTGTCGGTATTGGCCAAGGATTGAGTGGCTGTTTTTTTTTTTTTTAATCTATTTTGTCGCTTATCAACAGTTTTTCTGGTCTCACTATTGTTTGGCTAGTCGGACCACGCAGATGTCCTTTTCTTCGCCGGGGCCGGGGGCCTTCCCCTGGTCCGCTTCTGTTCCTCCGCAGGAGTTACCTGTGGATCTGTTTCTACGCAACGGCATCACATCAGTTCCTGTGGCTCTAGTTCCAACCAATAACGCAGTCATACGGATGAAGAATCCGAAAGCGATTCAGGCGGAATTGCGATCGGCGACGGCCCAGTTCCAGACCATCACTGAGGTCCGCCAGTTTGGCAGAGGTGGAATCCTCTGCTTTTCGGCAGACCAGTCCTGTGTACAAGACCTGTTAAAGTGTTCGCTGTTTGCCGCCAATCCGGTGAGCGCATTTATTCCTCCCCACTTGGCATGTGTGAAAGGGCTTGTCCGCGGCGTCGACGTGAACATGACACCGTCAGAGGTATTAGAGATGCTTTCACCCGCGGGTGTAATTTCAGTTTATCGGTGTGGACGTGTGGTCGAGAAAAACAGGGTCCCTACTGAGTCGATCATAGCCACATTTGCAGGGATAATTCGACCCTCAGAGATAAAGGCATGGCCTCTAATCTACAGAGTGGAACCTCTGTCCCCTCGTCCCCTGCAATGTGTGAAATGCTGGCGCTACGGACACACGTTAAAAGGATGTAGATCTGCTTCCAGATGCCGAATTTGTGGTGAAGAGCACAATGCTAGCGAATGCAAAAGCAAGGAAGAAAGATGCTGCCTCTGCAATGACGCGCACTCTGCAGATTATTCTAATTGCTCAGCAAAGACACGGGAAATTGAAATTCTGGAAATAGTTGAACGAAGACGTTGTTCGCGTAGAGAAGCCGTAGCGGAAATTCATTCTAGGACACAGGGATACGCCGGCGTCACAGCCCGCCAGGTGACAGCAACGGATGCGTCTCTTTCAATTTCTATTGCTAATGCCATCGAAAGGGCAATGGAAAAGTCTATGGAGCGTCTAGCTGGAAACCTTTGCGAGTCCCTGACACAAATTCTAACTAGCCAGATGGCCCAGATATTCGCAACAACAACAGCAGTTGGTATAACTTCGCGAACTACTGAGTGTCCACGTACTCCAAATGAGGAGGTAACCGCCAATTGCACGTCGCAAGATGCCCAAATTGTAATCCCACCAGTCGATGATAACCAGACCCAATGCACAGGCTCCAACGATACCACAGAGGGCGCAGATGCAATGGACATGGATCCTCGATCATTAAAACGATGTAGGTCCCCTTTGTCTAAAAAAGCTACGACTCTAACTCAGGCAAAGACAAAAAAGTATCAGAAAGACAGCCTTACAAAGGAAGCTTTCTTAAAGGAAAACATTTTAAGTAAGGCAGTTACTGAGTCCATACTTACGCAACCATAGGTCTCCTTAAAATTATTCATTGGAATTGCCGATCAATTTACTCTGCAGCAACAGATTTATTGTATCTATCATCGAAATACTCCCCGGATATCATTGCTTTGCAAGAAACATGGCTTTCAGTACATCAATGTTTTCAATTGACGAACTATCGATCTTTCCGACTGGACCGTCCATCGAAGGGCGGAGGTTTAGCTTTCTTTATCAATAACAGAATCAGCCTTAAGGCAAAGATTTCATACAAACATATGTCCCCCGAAAATGAAATTCTCGCATTAGATATAACTATACCAGGGTGTCCACCTTTCTCGTTAGTAAACGTATACTTTCCGGCGGGTGTACAGAACACTCGATGTTTGAATTCTGCAGTGACTTCATGGTGTAAGGACAAAATTCTGGTTGGAGATTTCAACTCACATCACACGGGCTGGGGCTTTCGGACTGACCAATGTGGAAAACGCTTGTGGGATTGGACAATAGATAATAATCTGACTTGCCTGAACTCTAGAATTCCTACATATATTTGTAAACAGTCCCGCTCCGCATTGGATTTAAGTTTCGTAAGTTCGTCCTTCACTAACTCATCCTGGACAGCCTTGGACTGTGCAACCAACAGTGACCACTTACCAATAATGGTTGAAATTGCTTGCCCGATTAGGCCATCGTGCTCCCAGGTACGCGTATTTGTAGATTATAATAAATTTAAATCCGATCTTAAGGTACATTTGGCTTCTCATTCCAACGAGCAGGAAGACACCAAGGCTATGAAACTTTGTGCGGTAATTAAAAGAACGTACAAAAAGGCTGAATTCAGTGTTACATCTGCAAAGCAATCATCTTATAACCCTTGGTGGAATACAGACTGCACGCGAGACCACCGACGCCGACAGGCAGCTTGGAAGCAGCTCCTCTACAACCAGTGCCCCAAAAATTGGTCTGATTACAAGTTTCATGCTGCTGTCTTTAAACATACAGTTGCTAAAGCTAAAGAGGATTATGATAGGAAACACTATGATTTCCTTTCCAAATCTAAAAACAAAAAACCGTTGTTTAGATACATGAGATATCGGAAAATTCTGCCATCGCCGGCTAATATTGATTATGTCAATCTGTCTCCCGATGAAATGAGAAAATCTCTTGAACTCCTTGCTAAAGGCTTGGAGAGTAGATTCTCGTCATCGATGTCGTATAATTTGCAGAAAGTTGCCCCATCCTTAGTGTACACTGAAGTTACATTGCCTGAATTATCTCAAGTGATTCGAAACTTACCTTTGTCAGCCCCTGGTCCTGATGGAATTACCGTTCACATGATAAAAATTTTATTTGATCTATCTCCTGGAGATCTTCTAAACATCATAAACTATTCCTTACACAAAGCCTGGATACCTTACGATTGGAAAGTAGCTAAAGTAATCCCGATACCTAAAAAACAAGGACTAGGTTATAACATCGAAAATATCAGACCTATTGCTCTTACTTCTAATATGGTCAAACTCATAGAGAGGGTATTACACTGCCGAATTACTGTCTGGATGACAGATAATTTAATATTAAGTCCAAATCAAATAGGCTTTAGAGCTAATTGCTCAATATGGTGTGCCCATGCTGATTTAGAGAGCCGCATCCAACTTGCCCGGAAAAGGAGAGAATATTCTGCTTTGATGAAATTAGATATAGCTAAAGCTTATGACAGCGTCGAACATCCAATTCTACTGGATATTCTGCAGCGTCGTAATTTCCCCAATTATATAACCGCGTGGGTGGCAGAATTTTTGCGATCAAGAGAATTTTATTGCTTCAAGGACGGATGTTCTTCGTCTAAATTCAGACAAACTCGCGGAGTTCCCCAAGGATCTGTCCTATCCCCAATATTATTTAATATATTAATGAGCTCTATCCCAACTTGTCAGGACGTGCACGTTTACGTGTATGCAGATGACATTGCATTCTTTTCTGCCGACACTGACATTAACACATTATACCAAAAATTACAAAGATACATGAGCATGCTAGAGGTATGGCTTCAGACAATTTGTATGTCATTAAATGTAAGCAAAAGCGCCCTTTTAGTTTTCTCGGTCATGGACCCGGTTTCAATTTCTCTAACTTATAAGCAAGAACCCATCCCACAGGTTGAGTCTCTAAAATATTTGGGAATCACATATAATGGCAAACTCAACTGGAGTCCACACATAGAGAGTGTAGCGGGTAAGGCACAACGTGCTTTAGGTATTCTGCGCAGATTGAGTAACCGAAAATATGGACTACGTAGGGATTCACTCTTGATGATTTATAAAATGTATATGCGCCCCATTATGGAATTTGGGTGTGTCTTGTTCTCAGGCGGCCCTGCTTATAAAATAAAGCCTCTGGTTCTTTTGGAGCGTGAGGCCCTACGCCTGTGTCTGGGACTCCCCAGGTTTGTGGCTATTAACGTTATCTACCAAGAAGCACGCCTTCCAACATTGCCCTGTAGATTTCGCATCTTAACAGTTCAAACATTTCTGAAATTTTACAGCTTGCAGCTTAGACGATCTGAATACGCATTCATTAATGATCCAAATTCCTTCTTCCTTGCTCACTGGCCTCGATTTCACACTCCACAGATCGTATTTGTTCAAAAACAATTAGATAGCCTGAATGTGAACATTCGAGAGGTAATTCCGTCAACCGAATCACATCAGAATATTAAGATAGATTTTGATGACATTTTCCCCCCAAACTCCAAGTTTCAATCTACCACTTTTTTAAATAACCTGTTGCAAGATTACCTAGCACACGTGCAAACAAATAACATAATAGCCACAGACGCTTCAGTGAACAACGAAAAGGCGGGCGTAGGCATCTTCTCGCTTCCGCTTGGCTGGTCATTCTCCTTGAGACTGCCAGACTTCACACCTGTCTTTGAAGCCGAGCTTTTAGCAATTCTTTTAGCGCTTCGGAAACTCCCGTCGAACTCAATAAGTGCGGTTATTATGACAGATTCCCTTTCGGTCTGTACTTCGCTTACGGCTTCACCCAATTCGCCACCACTAAAGACGTTTCTAACATTAGTTCCTTCACAGTTGAATTCTCTAAAACTATTATGGGTACCTGGACATCGTGGCTTACATTCAAATGAAATGGCAGACGCATTAGCGCGAGCGTCCCTGAGTGGACCTATAATGCCCGTTCTTCCTTTGGTGGCTCACATAACAGCAATTAGATATAGAAAATATTCATTTCATAGAGATATCAGTGAATCAATAACAACATGGACAGAATATCAGCACCTCAAATTTCCGTGGAAAATCCAGTGGTGTCCGTCAAGACAATCAGAAGTAGCAATCACGAGATTACGCTGCCGTGTCCCTCCATTAAACCTATATTTACACAGGACTGGTCTGACGCTGTCACCTCTGTGTCCATACTGCCAAGAAACAGAATCACTAGATCATTATTTTTTGGTATGTCGACGATACAAATTGTTAAGAAAAAGACATCTAGAACTTCCGTTCGCAAAATTAGGGTTAATGTTATCACCAGAAATTATACTATCTTTCGGTGCATCAGTTATAGGGGGCAGCCACAGGGACGTTTTTGATGCCGTTTGCAGTTACATCCAGTCAACAAAACGAATAACTTTTTAACTTTCTCTTGCATTTTGTTTGTTTTTGTATGTTTTCTTATCTCTCTTTCGTTAAATTTTTTTTTTTCTCATCGAATAAGTGGCACTTCAAAAGAATAGGTGAACGTTTCAGCACCCAATTCTTGGCCAATCCCCCAGTGTGGGTATGAGCCATAACATGAGGCCATCATCATCATCATCATCGTGTGGAGATGCCATACTCATCAAGGACATCATCATCATCAGATGCCATCTTGGAGATGCGGAGATGCGCGCGCGTGGAAAGACGTGATAGCCGGGAAGCAGCGTTCCGGGAGAAGACAGTCGAAGAACGCCACTCTGGGTCCCGCCCCAGTGCTTCGTCAATCCGGCGATGTCCCGCCCGAGTGCCAGGCTCGGCGAGCAGTTGATCGTCGGCTCTGGAAATACCGCTGGCCCGTACATGTAAGTGCTGACATGTAAGCGTTGACGCCGCTGAACGTGGAGGCTCGAAGGCTGTCTGTAGCCAGTACCTGTCCTGTCTGCAGACCTAAGCTGGACCGGTGCGGTTCAGGAGCACTAGCTGGCACGAGTGGCGCTCTGTCAGAGCACGAGAGCCATCGGCTCTTTTTGATTGATTGATTGATTGATTGATTGATTGATTGATTGATTGATTGATTGATTGATTGATTGATTGATTGCACCACAAACGGCAGAGGGACTACGAGAGACACCATAGTTAAGGAAGCTGGTTTTCTTTCTCTGCTTGAGATTTTTTTAAACATACGCCATTATAAGTACACAACTGCGTTTGCACACTGCCCCCGCCAGGACTCTGGATCCATCTGTACGGTTACCGCGCGACCTCGCGCTTCACTGGAACTGCGAAGGAAACCAGAAAACTGTCGGCTCACTTCTTTCAAGCGCTGAAGAAACATCAACTGGCGAATCGAGCAAATGAGTAACAAAGCGCATGTGAGTGTGCCGGGAGATGAAAGGGTGGCTTTCATTAGCGTCAATTGCATTGCAAAGGAACAGTTACGTTAGGTCGTTGGAGTTCTCTGTTTTACAATTCTGGCAAAGCAGTTCGAACGCAGAGTGATTCGATCAAACATTCTTTAGAACTCAAAACTCAGTGAATCGTGTACACTACTTTAGGACCTCAAAACTAATGCTTTCACTTCTCACAATACTTCACGTGTGCTTCGTGAGATCCTAGATGCCACTGACACTATCATTCACTTAACTAACGAAAGAAAAACGAAAGAAGAAACGATATAAAGTGGGACACTGTTTAGTTCCTAGCAGGCTGCCCGTGTTTAACTCGGAGCGGTGCCTGCAGAGCTTGACGCCCGATTACCGTTTACGGTAAGCAATCCAATTTGTCAGCGATACAAATGGAAACGGTGTTCGTTGTTGCTTCCCGCGGCTCGATTATAAACAGTTCAGTGCTCCGATCGGTACACAAAGAAGTTGTTTGCCTTAATGGCCGCGGGGAGCTTTTGCGAACGCGTATCTCTGTTTATATTTGTTTTTTTCGCGCCACAGTAAACGAATCCCATTCTCGTAGCGCAATGCGAGCGAAAACCGAACGAAATTGCTTTTTTGTAATTGAACGCGAAAACGAGTGACCGATGCGACGGTAAATCCTAGCGTCATTTGGCACGATGCTAACTCCTCAATCAGCATAATTTTTTTTCGTCACCACTGACGTCGCAGTCGTCGTTGGTATCATCATCATTATAAGTATCATCGTAATCATCATCACCATCATCACCATAGTCCAATTCGACGGTGTATTTAGCCCACTGCAGGACAAATGTCTCTCCCAGGTATTTTTGACAGCCCTTTTCCCGCGCGAGCGGAACTCACAATATGCCCTCGGCCTGCCTATTGCTCCCATCGCAAGCTCCATTTCACTGCCTCCCTCGACTGCATTTGGCTGCTCATGACACTCATCCTGTTACATTTATTGGCTTACGAGCATTGCAGGAGTCCGTTTAAGCGTCACATTACCTATCCGACATCGTATCTTCCACCCTGATACCATCCGGACTATGGATCGTCTAGCCGCGTTTGTCTCCTTATCGCGTATCGTCACACCCGCGATCTTCCGTCTCGCCGATGGTTGCGCTTCTTAGATTCCGTTTAATTTTCTTTTTTCAATTTTGGAATAGTCCTACTACACACGTGTATTTCTCAATTATACAAATATAACGGAACAAACAGCAACGATATAGCTCGCCACCTGCGCGAAAGTTCCGTAAGCGTGGCCGCATGATCGTCGCCCAAGTCACATCAGCAACAGGCTATCTATCTATCTATCTATCTATCTATCTATCTATCTATCTATCTATCTATCTATCTATCTATCTATCTATCTATCTATCTATCTATCTATCTATCTATCTATCTATCTATCTATCTATCTATCTATCTATCTATCTATCTATCTATCTATCTATCTATCCGTGTGTGTGCGCGCGCGTGTGTGTGTGTGTGTGTGTGTGTGTGTGTGTGTGTGTGTGTGTGTGTGTGTGTGTGTGTGTGTGTGTGTGTGTGTGTGTGTGTGTGTGTGTGTGTGTGTGTGTGTGTGTGTGTGTGTGTGTGTGTGTGTGTGTCGTTCTTGGGCTGAGAAGGAGACACCGTATATTACGCTCGCTCGTCCGGCTTAAGCAAATTCGCGCCTCGTTCCACTGTTGCGGTTGCTCTTAATGTTATCTCGTATGGTCGCGGAGGACCAGTAGCCGTTCGCCGGAGCAGATTTCTCGTAAGATACTGACGTACAAGCGGCGAAGCGCCTCCCTGCCAGTTCCCTTTAACGAGGCCTGAATCTTTTCTCGTGGGGCGGCGGCAATTTTCCTACCAACAGACAGATGAGGCGTGGGAAGGAAATGCTTCTTCCTACACTTCTCTTTCACATTTCTTTTGTTCATCGTAGGGAGGGGTTTTCTCATAGTTCTACTTGCCTCGCGCCAAGTGGGACCCCGCAAAGGTTCAGAAACAGAAATCAAGAAAGAAAAAAAATCAATAAACAAGAACCAAAAACGACACGAACGAAGAAAGAAGTCCGAAGGAAGGGAAGAATATTGAAGTAAAATAACAAAGCCTCGTCAAACTTCAAGCAAAATAAATAGACGTTAGGAGAGCGCAAAGAAGGTAATAACAGAGGAGCGTTAAGGACGATGGATACGGCGTCGCGTAGGGCGGCGGCGGCGGCGTTTGGTCAGTGAGAAGAAGGGCGTTATACGCTCCCCTTTCACAGCCGCTCGACTCCTCTTTCTTAAACTCTCGCTCTCTCTCTCTCGGCACTGGTGCACCAACCGCGTGCCCACTCACAAGCGAATCGATATCCGCGCGGGCCCGCCGGAAATGAGCGCAGCCAGCGGACAAGAAAACGGGCTCGAAGGAGCGGACCGAGGAAGAAAAAGCGAGAGAGCTGTGACGGACGCAGGTTCCAGTCGCGCTTTTTCTCGGCCCTTTCGTTCGGGGGCCACTCGTGACGGATCGCCAACTTTGCAAATGACCACTCGGAAAATGGTCGTTTCGCCCCTTCGCCGCGTACCTCGGTCGCCGGAACCACCTCGCCGAAAGACCACTGTCCCTTAGCGCCCGGGGGCGGCGAATTAATGCCGGCCCGGCCGAGCTCCGCTACACAACAAACAACTGCGGTGAGCTGCCGCCACAAACGACACGCACGACCACTGAAAGGAGGCCTCCGTTATTGTTTTTCGCTCTTGCCGCCGTCGCCGACGCTGTGTCAAGAGAGGTCAGTGAGCGCCGCGGGTGAAAGCCCCGGGCCACGTACACGGCGTGTTTCCTCCTTCGACGACGACGCCGCACCGCAACCGAAAGGGGAATTCGATTGTCTAGGCCATCTGTGCCGGACGCGCCCGTCTTGCACATCGCTTAGCTCCTATTGTTTTTCCCTTAAAGCGAACGCCAACACATAGGCCTGCGGAAGCTCGGAGGCTACTCGTGTAGGCCGGAGAAGCCGGCTTGCACGCTCCGCGAGGGAATAAAACGACGCCGAAATAATCTTTATGTCGGTCGTTGCGGTTGGAGCTAAGGAGCAGGGAAAAGTAGCATGCAGCTGCCGTTCCACGCTCTGTCTTGCTTTTCTTTATTTCTAAATTATTTCTGCGCACTAATGTCATCGTTAAATGCATTACACGCCGTAGGGCAGATACTCGTTGTTTTTGTTTTCTGTGCGATATTGACTATGTGCGGGGAAAGAAAATCACAAATAATACCAAAAAAGAAAGAAACGTGCCACGGTCCTTCGTGGTACAGCTCTGCGGTGAATTCTGTCGAATTGCAGCTCACGTACCCTTAACTCCTTCCGCTGACATGGATGACCGAATGGATGTTGTGACACGACTATCCGATGAAGATTACGACTCCGAAAGGTTCGCGAGAAACTGGGAAACACACGGCGTTGCGTTGTAAGCAGGACATGATGCTGTCGAGGTATGGTTACAGGTGCTTCGAACATAGCGTCACATTCGTGGACGCGCTCCGTGATGATGGTGATGCATCCCCCTTGAAACGTGGCGGCGGCACAAACCTAGCCTGATTAGTCTAATAAGGTATTACTACATCTATTGCAGTCTAAAATTCTCCCTATCTCTACTTTATCTTCTCTCTGCTCATTAAAACCTCTATGAATGCAGGGTAAGGTTAACTATGGCTTGAATGCGTTGGCTCCGTCTCGTCCATTGGCGTAGCCAGCGGGTGTCACATAGGGCACTTGCCCCCGCCGACATTCCTGTGTTGTACGAAGCCTGCCGAGACCCCGCCTCCCCTCCATCCGTCCCGGGTCAAGTGAGTGCCCTCCCCCAACGTCCCCACCCCCGAAAACTGATACCTTCCGCTGATCTCTTCCTTGTCATCCCCCCTCCCGCACAATATTTCATCTTGCTTAACTGGAAGACGGACCTGTTAACGCTTCCGTCAGCTTTGAACATAGCGCTTTTGGAAGGTGGGAATTCCATATGCAGTTCACGGTGGGTGCATGTGCTATATCCTAATCGTAGCCGATCAGCCAATGAGCCGCTCACCGAATCCGTGCTGTCATAAGGCGAACGCTGGCGGCGCGGCGGTGACGCGCAGGCCACGATCGTCTCGTCGGCCAAGGCTACGGCGAGCGATTTCCGCTGGCTTCTAGCGGCGCGCCGCAGCATGGCGTCGTCGCACTGGCGTCTCGCATTGTTCCCTCGCGCACGCGGCACCGCCCCCTTTTGCGACCGAGCGGCGAACAAGAGAGGCCGGCCTGCACACCCGAGACGCGCAGCTGCTCGCTTGCGCGCTCGACGGCCTTTCAAGCGTCCGCGAGCATATACTATAGCCCCGCGCACCATCTGCGCTCCGGGGCTCTGCAACTAGCGTGCAGCGCTGCCAAAGGTGCAGCCGTAGCCGGACATCACAGTTAAGGACAAACATGACCGCTGGAGGGATCATGTGTGTATCATGTATTTACAAGCAGATCATGCGGCAAGCAGTTTCAGACCTGTCTTATTAATGTTATTTATTTGGATGAAGCTGAACTGAATTACCTGCGCAAGCGCGCATATTTCCAGCTTGAAATATAACGCCTTGGCAAGTATACGAATAATCTGCAGCAACTCATTTTATTGCTGTATCGCCACGTAAGCACGACTATGCGATCTCCAGGTAGCAGTATTTACTTTCGTGTGTTTCTACTTCCATTGCCTGCTGCATGTGTTACTAACAGTGGGACTCGCTTCTTCGTAGGCCTGCTCTGGAAAAGCAAATCCCGGCTGTCCGGCGTGCCCGCGACCGGGCCGGTAGGCTAGACCTGCCGGTCCCGGCGTGGGAGTAGCCGGGTGCGCGACGAGTTCGCGTCCTCGCCGGACCTCCAATAAAGTTCTTTCACACACTCACTAACATGGGTCCAGTAGTAAGGGGATATATACCAGACAGCGTTTTCTTTTTGTGACCTCCTCACGTATTAGAAGTATGCACAGCGACGTTTTCTGTACACAAAAGAATAAATCAATAAACTTTAACCTAAAACAAAGTTTGGTTTACAATATTCTATGCAGCGTCCCACTCTTCTCTTCAATTTGCATCCGGACTGCTTAGTCAGGCCTGTCGCCAGAGCGGTGTATCATGACCAGAGGGGCAAGCCCATAACTATTGCAAACCGCGAAATGCATTGTTATGGTTGTACTTGAAACCAAAGCGCCAGAAATAGTATACTGCGTTTAACATGCGAAATTGTGCAGCAAATTTTTCCGTTGGCGCAGCACAGCTTCGTAGTTCAACTACAACAAGGACGAAAGCTTTACATGGAGGTTATACTCCTAATAGAAGAACAAACACCGCTCACTAATGTGTTTATGGACTCGCTTTATCTACGTTTTTGTACGCTTAGCGAGAACCTTGAGAATTTTTTCCTTCCTTTTGTTGTAAAGGCTTTAATGGGACGTGACAATGCATTTGAAGTGAAGTTGTAGGTTCATGTTCAGCGGTCCTATCTGCCCGGTCAAAGATTACATAAAATGATAACGTCTGCTAAGGATGACACGACATGTTCTTTGTTATGTAAGCGTTAATGCTGACAAGCAACGTATAACTGCCAGCAAAATAACTGCCAATTGCGATGCGATAGGTCATAAGAAAGCATTTCTCGCGACCTGACGCTTAGCAAGCAAGCAAAATATTAGATGGACATTATCTTTCTGAAGCACGTGAAGCTTAACGGGCAGCCCGAAGCAATTAGTAGAGCGGCTGCGGAAGCTAAGCCGGGCGGATGGCACAAAAATTGCGCAAAGGTGGTTAGTCACGTGATACGCACATTTCCAGACGCGTGCACATAGAGAAGCAGCCCGCACAATACGTTGACGTGAAGCACTCGTATATCTCGCTCGCTCTTGTGACATATGCATGCGCTATAAGAGAACGAATAAAATTTAAGGAACAACGAAGCATTTTTTCTTTACTACAACTTTTTTTTAGATGCCGCACATGCAGTCACTATCTTCTTCGATTACTACACTTTGCTACTGCTAAGTAATAAATGTTCCAGCTGAGCCCTTCTTTGTTTCACGGTTGCGTCCTTGCAAAGTTCAGAGCCTAGCGAAGTTTGTCATAGCTTGACGTCATAAAACGGGCTGTAAAGATATAAACTACATAAAACTGTCTACTGCGAAGTAAACGAGATGCACTACCGTGCGCAGGCTGGCATATAGGGCTGTTAGAGGCGCGCGGCTATCACTAACGCAGAGCGCTAGAGTACACCCATCAGTTCAAATAAAGGCGGGAAACTTGTTTCCACGATCGGGTTAAAAGGGTAGTCCCTAGTTTTGTAACTGTTCTGCATGTGCCAAAATATGAGCGCCCGTAAAACCGCTTCCAAAGCTAATTTATTCATTCGCTTTGTTTTGTGGTTTCGATAGCTAGCTAATCAATTATTGCATATCGGTGACTTAGCTGAAAAATTAAATTATGGGGTTTTACGTGCCAAAACCACTTTCTGATTATGAGGCACGCCGTAGTGGAGGACTCCGGAAATTTTAAACACCTGGGGTTCTTTAACGTGCACCTAAATCTAAGTACACGGGTGTTCTCGCATTTCGCCCCCATCGACATGCGGCCGCCGTGGCCGGGATTCGATCCCGCGACCTCGTGGTCAGCAGCCCAACAGACTTAGTTGAAGGCCAACTGTAAACTCTAGGTGCATGTATGCATGCCTGTTGAACTATTCATCACTTCGTGCAAGAAGAGCCAGCAGCGAAAACCGTGGCTATAGGGGAAATGCAATAATTGAACGCCTCCACTGATTGCGCCGCAAAATATCCGGCAAAGTTATGAACTTCGTAAAATCAACATTCCCAAGATGTCCCCTCCCCTCCCCCCCCCCCCAAATGTTTGCTTGTTCCATAGAGTAGTTTCTAACATTGCAAAATGTTTATCATTGGGTTAACGAGAGATCTGTAATCTCCGGTTAAAAATGAAAGAAAGAAGAAAAGTTGCGCACGCAACATTTGTTTAAAGTGAAATTGATTAGTTAGCGAGCCGCGAGTGGCCTTAGTGTCCTGCAAAATTTTACGCAAGGGCATTATTACGTTGGATACTCAAATTACTGCTCATTTACTGCAGATAATCAGAATGAGCTCTTCTGCGTTTAGTAGAACGTAGCGTTAGACTTGTGTGGAGTATGCCGGATTCGTGATTTATCAAGGATACGATGGTAAGCGAACTGGCCAAAAGATAGGCGTGGGCATAACGTGGCAGTCAAGAATAAGTTCTCTAAACACACGCCTGGCTGGTTTACGTCCAAGAGAAAATTCGCTTATAAGTAGGGGTTTGTGAATAGTGATTCTTTAACCGGATCAAATACGAATTGAATCGCGCCAGAAGGGAATCGAATCGAATCGATTCGAATGTCAATTTAAAAAATAATTATGGGTTTTTACGTGCCAAAATCACGATATGATTATGGGGCATGCCGTAGCAGGGGACTGCGGATTGATTTTGACCACCTGGGGATCTTTAACGTACACCTAAACCTAAGTAATTTCGCCCCGTCCAAAAGGGGTTGCTGTGGCCGGGATTTGATCCCATGACCTCGTGCTTAGCAGAGCAGCACCAAAGTCATTAAGCAACCACAGCGGGTCGAATCAACTATCGAATACTTTTCGAGTAGTTTTCGAATAATGAACAGCCGTCATCACAATTATTATAAGACGATGTTTCTATTCCAGTATTCTTAACACGTTTCAGTCATTACCTGGCAGGTTATGACGCGTTGTTTATTAAAAGCACAAATGAAGCATTAGGAGCAAAAAAAGTCGTCTCTACGCAAGCACCACACAGAGAGTGCCAGTGATCGCTGTACAGGCTGTAAGGTGTGGCTATCCTAAGTGACGTAGCCTGCAGCACTATACAAATTCTCATGTTTTGTGCCTATACTATATGCCCACGGGGGTGACAATTTACCGTACTTTTCTCCCAATATTAAATATTTCTTGGTGCAGATGACGTTTTTAAATCTGCGAGGAACGCTCGCATTTATGAGTAGTGAATATTCGATTCATTGTCCGAGAGTTTCGAATATTCGCACACGCCTACCTATAAGCATCGATGAACAAAGTTGCGGCACTTTGACTTCGCAAAAAAGCGTACGTGTTAAGGCGTATTTAAATGTGTACCGTCATACACATAGCTATTTCTCAAATATACAGCCTACCCTCACCTTGAACTACGGGAGAACTTATTTGGTTTATTATGGGTTATGGTACAATGAGCTACTCCTAGATAACAACGTGGTTATACTATCGTTACGCGGAAACATCGCAATGACTTTTTCAACAAATTACAACGCTATCGTAAACTATCTGACTGATGAGCTTACGACAGACATTTTACACTGTAGGTTTGAAGCTTATCATACTCTAACGGTATTTTGTCGGAAAAAGGTTGCGAAGGTAGAATTTATTTACGTGCCACGGGCAATTTCATTAACCCACGATAAGCTCATCACACCCCCCCCCCCCCATTTTACTTATGAATGGGGCCTCTAGCTATAATTTGTATGAAATCAGTTCACCATGAATGTGCAAGGACAAGCTACTCGGCTTAATGTAAGAGTACAAATTCGACTTTGTATACCAATGACAAGGAATTACGGATATTAAGGGACATCAAATAGCGTCCTTTAGCTGCAATTAGTGGAAACAAGTGCGTATTCTATGGGAAAGTACTGTTATCACGCATAGCTTATCATATGAAGTCATCATCTAAATATGTCAGAAAGAAATAGGAAAATGTCCGAAGGAAAAGAAAGCCCGCCACCACAAACGAGCGATGCCGTGTCTCCTGTGGCCGAAAACCTGTTCCAAAATAAAGTACGACGTTTTATGTAGGGGAGTCTATCAAAACCGCCGTAATTTGGAGGCAATTTCGCGTTTCAAAAGCAATTTCACGCACCTACACACAAAAAAATTGAAAATGTACGGTGTCGATTACAATATTCCAAAAGTTTTATAAACCTCAAGGACTCCACTATAATCTCGTCTTAACCGAACGTCTAATAATGACCAAGAAGTGGTTCTAAAATTTTTGCATTCACAACACAGCCACGAACTCAAACGTAAAATGATAAATACAAGCACGCTCGCGACCAAGCGCCATCGGTTCGACGCCGCGGAGCACTTCCGACCAATGATAGAATTCGCTGATATTATGAAAGTGGGTGTGCTGGTTCAATCTGACTATCTTATAGCCTGTCAGCCTGTTTCGACCTCGCTCAAGGGTAAATGCGCTCGTTTCTAGCTGCAGTACACCGTGACGAAATTGAAATATAAGATCCTGCGCCGTTCTGCAACCTGAGCTTTTGTTCCAGCGCGATTATCATCGCTCCTAATTGCTTCGTATCCATTTCCTCGGCGAGATGGAGGACATGCTGCCAATTAAACGGCCTCTCCTTTCTCGGCTTTCCCAGAAAAAAAAAAAGATATATGTACATATATCGGCAAGACGCTTATCGTGTTTCATTGACGCTACGAAACATAGCTTCCTATGTAGCTTCATACGACAAGTGCTACTTACAAAACGTATTACGTAAACGAAAGACAGCATGGTAAGTGACTCTTTTCATAAACCAAGCGCTTACACTGCTACCGCCATAGGTCGCTATCCTTTTCTTTTTTTCTTTTGTTTTCTGTTTACGATCTGCGTGTTCCGTTATCAAGTCCAAACACATTTCTTTGGGTCATTGTTTTATTTAAGTGTCGTGGTTGTTATTGTTGTTACGATTTATGAGCTGTTCAAGTAAATTCTTACTCAACTGATTTGATTAGGACACGATGATTGTAATATTCGCTGTGTCTTTTTTTGCGTTGTTTTTTCTTGCAAAGCGTCTGAGCAGGGGGGTAGCCGGCGCCTCTGACAAACTCTAGCGTCTCATTACAATCACTTCGTTAAAAAGAAAATACTGCACAAAGATCTGCACTTGACATAAAAGCGCCATCCACGAAACGCAAGTTTGGCAAAAGCAGCAATCTTGCTGAATTGGCAAGTTCACTGAAGCAAAAATTAAAACTTACAAACAAAACAGCAGGCCGTTACCGTCGGAAAGGTACAGTGACGCAAAACGTTTCTCAGGAGGGCAAGGCCAGACAAAAAGCCATCCCAACTGAAGCAAACAGCCAGAAGCTGCCGCTTCCTGCTTTTTTCTCCAAATCTTGCGCGTGGATTTAGGCCAATTAAGCTTAAATGCCATTCCTGCTCGATACGTCATCGCGCCTTCAAATCTTCCCGCGAACTGGGCGGCAGTATGAGAACGGTCAATTCTCACCTGGGCCACCTTCTCTCCGACGTGCTGCTTGAAGCTGTGCGACTGGACCTCCTTAAGGACCAGCTTGGAGGCCGTGGACGAGTGCGAGTTGTCCTTGCGGGGGTCTACCGTCACCTGACTGAGGGACGGGGACTTGGCCCGCGTCTGGCCCGTAAGAGTCGCGAACCGGCCCAGGTCCGACTCGGACGACGCGTTCGGAAGCGCCCGGCTGCCCACGCTGTTGGCTGCACACGTAGAGCATGCGTGGAAAGCGAATATAACACCCTCTACGGTCAGCATGATACAGCGCTCACAAGTCTATGCTGCAGTAGGCGTCGATCCTGCCCAATTTCAGCTCTCACCCCCCTTCGTACCTCTCGCGAGTTCCTCGCCTGCTTTACTGAGAGAGACGAAGGAAGTGGGAAAAGCGGGGACGTTTCGGTGAGGGAAAAGATTCGGGGAGGGAAAAGAGAGCATCACTGTCGTGAAATGCGCCAGAAGGAAGGTTTTTTTTTTTTTCTCTGTCAAAGTGCAAGCAGTAGCCAGCAGCACTATGCTAATTGCGGTTGGCTATGGGCACCACAACTACACTCATTAAAATCGGAGGGTGAAGGGGGGAAGGGGTGAAAGGAGGGAGTGTTCAATAAGGAACTCGATGCGTACTAGAGTCTTTATTGCCATCCTATGCAAGGCGTAATGTCATGCGATGTTTACGTTTATGCACTGCACTGTTCACAAGCTATGCCGAGTAGGAAGCAACAGTTCGTGCGCATTGAAACCGTGAAACGTCAACGCAATGGTATAACGAGGACGAAGTGGAAGATTCTTGCTTGTCGGCAAAATAATGGTGAGGAGACGTATACGCAGATAGAAGCACAGCGGGAAGGGCAGTGGTAAGGTTGACTATTACTCAACCTTTAATCTATTCTAGTGTTTGGCCTATCGGAAACCGGCGTGAGCGCATGTACTTTCGCCCACATGATTAGGCAAAACAGCAGCAGCCACGCTCAGCAAAATCCCGGGAAGGCTCGCAAAAAAAGCTTCACTTTAAGAAATGGAAAGAGCTGAAGGCGTCAGTCTTGAACAAGCCGATGCCATGTATCGTTCTAAGCAAAGCGAGACTGCTGGTGCTATTTTACGCACAGGGGCACAGGTTAGTAAATCCACTGCCAGATACACTCAACACTCACTGAAGCGGTCTACGCATGAAATCGGAAACAGAAGCATAGTGATGAAGGGACTCGCAGACAGACTACGAGACATCCCGAACGTAAGCTGCGCTCTATACGCAGATGACATCCCCATCTAGAGCCCGTAACGGCTCCCTGGCAGACATGAAGCATGCATTACAGTCTGCCCTAGATGCCACGGAAGAGTACCTACTAGACACAGGAATGAAACTGTCCTCCAAGAAATCGGAACTCTTACTATATTTCAAGTCTTGCCAAGGAGTCCGCTACCTAACTCCTCTAGACGAACTTCCGATCGCACTACAAACAAGAGACGGACAATAGATTCCGCGAGTCAACCACATAGGCATTCTTGGGCTCCTAATCAAAGCCACCGAATGCCACGGACACACGATCAAACACTTAACCGCCAAAACCGAAAACGTGTTCAGACTCATCTACAGAGTCTCGGGGCGCAAGAAGGGTCCCTGCGAAAATAACCTTCTGCGCGTATACCACGCGTTCCTTATGAACCACATTAATTACGTCGCATCTGCCCACAACTGGACCAAAATAAAAAAGAACTAAACACACTCATGCGCAAGAGCATCAAACAGGTCTTGGGCATTGCACAAAGAGAAAGTACAGCAATGGTTGACCAGCTAGGCATGCACATCAACATCGACGAAGTGATCGAGGCTCAGACTATGGCGCAAATAGTCCGCCTATGCTCGTCCAAAGCCGGTAGACTAATCCTAAACGAAGCTGATGTCTCCCCATCTCCCTATCTCGAGCACGCGGTTACCCTACCAAGCAAAATCAGAGACAACTACAAAGTCTCACCGTTTCCCAGAAACGTCCACCCACAACTCAACGTGGGTAGGCGCCGGGCGCGCGCCCGCGCGATTCTCGACCGCACCGACCCGGATCGTGAAGCCACCGCATTTGTGGACGCGGCCCAGTACGGCAACACATCCACTTTCGCGATAGCAGTCGTGGACGACAACGGAACGTTACGCTCATCCGCATCGGTTAAAACGACCACCAGCGCTAAAGCAGAAAAGATAGCCCTAGCCAATCTCATGGCAGACCCCACATTTACCCATTGTTGCGTTTCGCCTGCGACACGTGGTTTTGCCGGCGCGACGGCGGCGGGGCGGCGGACATTTTGGCCCGATCGTCGTCACCGCAACACTCATCGCCAGGTGTTTCCAGGCGCGTCTGCGGCGATGCGACCGCCTAGGGATTTCGTTCCAGTCGTTGTGCCCGAAACAGGCGATGCCAAAGCAGGGATCTCATTCCAGTTATTGGGCCCGAAACAGGCGATGCCAAAGCAGGGATCTCGTTCCAGTCATTGTGCCCGAAACAGGCGAAGCCAAAGCAGGGACCATCTTCTCGTTACAGTCATTATGTCCGACCGGCAGCGCCACGACAGTGTGCTGCGCAGCGCCACGACCAGGTGCTACGAGATCGTGCGCAGCGCCACGACATGGTGCTACGGCATCGCTACGACAGTGTGCGTCACCATTAGCCCATTGTACATTCACGTGCTCGTCTTTTGAGGGGTTCCTTCTTGCCCTCAACTGCGAGAGTATAAAAACAGCTGCCCCCGGACGCCAGAGGAGGGCTCCGATTTCTTCTGCTGAGTGAAGTGCTCTCCCGTCTCTCTACTTCGGTCAAACCTGACCGCCAACTCTTTGCGATGTTAAAATAAACAAGTTGTTTCGTTGTTACCAGTCGACTCATGCTTTGCCGGGACCTTCGGATGCTTCGAGTTGTACCCCAGGCCGCCAGGCCAACGCTACCCTTGGGGCTTGCGACCCAGGTACAACCACGGGCGTCAGCGCCGAGTTCCCATCCGATCGCTCCAGTGTCGCGATCCAAACATCTGGTTGGCAGCGGTGAGATCACCTCCGGTCTAAAACATCTGGTTGCCAGCGGTGAGATCGCCTACGACTTCAAACAACGGTCTGCCAGCGGCGAGATCGCGACAACGGAGGCCAGCAGCAAAGAGATGCAGTTGACTGTATGCTGAGCAGCTCAACGTCGATCCGGGAGCAGTGCAACGAGCCCTGTGTGACGACTGGTTGCCTGCAGCGGAACGACTGCGCGGAATTCCTGCCTGCGAGGTTTGGTGAGTGCGGGACTTTCTTCTACTGAGCTTTGCCAGGCTTTTTGTTAGTGTCAGAAACAGAGCTGGTAATTGTGGTTGTCGTTGCTGCCGGGTTAGTTTGCGGCAAGACAATAGTAAGCAGTAGAGAAAGCAGCATTCAGAGCAGCCATGGATTTGAAGTCGTTGCGCAAACCGAAATTGTTGGAGCTTGCAAGAGAGTTGGGTCTGGATGTCTCAGACAAACTAAGAAAACCGGAACTGATAACGGCTATTCTTGAGTTAGAGGCTGAGGATGACGAGCTGTCGGAATGCCTTGAGACTATTGAGGAGAGGTCAAAAAGACAGGAGCGCGAACTTAAAGAGCAGAAAGAAAAAGAAGAGCGCGAACACGCTTTGGAAATGAAGCGTCTCGAGGTAGAGATGGAACGCGCTCGTAATGGAAGTCAGGCACACGGTGCAGGAGAACGCGTATTGTTCAAAATGACTGACCTGATGCGGCCGTTTAAGCTTGGAGAGGACATTGGTTTGTTCCTGGTTAACTTTGAGCGAACGTGCGAGAAGCAGGGGTTCTCTCGGGAAACGTGGCCACAGCGCTTGCTCACTTTGTTACCCGGCGAGGCGGCCGACGTAGTCGCTCGCTTGGATAGAGAGGAAGCAGAGGATTTCGACAAAGTAAAATCGAGTCTGCTAAAAAAGTACCGGCTGTCTGCGGAAGCGTTCCGTCGGAAGTTTCGGGAAAATGAGAAAGGCAAAAGTGAGTCATATACAGAGTTTGCGTATAGGCTTATGTCGAACATGCAGGAGTGGCTCAAAGAAGAGAAAGCGTTTGGTGACCACGATAAAGTTCTGCAGTGTTTCGGGCTAGAACAGTTTTATAGTCGGTTACCGGAGAACGTGCGATACTGGGTCTTGGATAGGCCAGACGTTTGTACGGTGGCTAAAGCCGCTGAGCTAGCCGAGGAGTTTGTGACGCGTCGAGCTCGCGGAGCTAAGGACGGTCAAAAGGGTGAATTTGGCTCCAAGTCTGAGAGGCCAAGGTTCACGCCCATGAGATTTAAGGGGGACACGCGTAGTGAGGATGCGAGTGAAAGCAATCCGACCAAACGTAAAGAGACGGCAGCCGAAGCCGAACGCAGAAAGCGGTTCGAGATGAGGCGAGCGGGCGTTTGTTATACGTGCCAGAAGCCGGGTCACTTTTCGGCGCAGTGTCCGGAAACAACACCAAAAGTTGTGTTTTTTTCAATAGGCAGCACGGACGAGAACATGAAGCTTCTCGAGCCTTACATGCGAGACCTCCTCGTGAACGGGAAAGAGTGCCGAGTGCTTCGCGATTCCGCAGCTACGATGGATGTAGTTCACCCATCTTACGTAGAACCCCATATGTTCACGGGCGAGTGCGCGTGGATCAAGCAAGCCGTGGAAGCTCATAGCGTGTGTCTGCCAGTAGCAAAGGTGCTTATTGAAGGACCTTTCGGAGCGCTTGAGACGGAGGCGGCAGTGTCATCTATGCTGCCACCCCAGTACCCGTACCTATTTTCAAACCGGTCCGATCACCTCCTGCGCGAGAAGGGGCTTTTGTTTGGTGAAGCTAATGTTCAGGCCTTAACCAGATCGAAGGTTCGGGAGCTCGCTGCAAAGGCGGTAGTTGCGGGGCCGACGTTATCAAACAACGAAAAAGGGTCAGAGGCGCAGCAAGCTGATATTCAGAGCACGCCCGAACAGAATAAAATTGAGTCTGTAGCGTTGAAGGCGCCAGATACTGGAGAGGAAAATCCCGACGCGGGAAAGTTAGAAGAGCTATCTACTGATTTGCTCATCGCGCCTACGTCAGACGGACTTGATAGGTTGCTAAAAGTCAGCCGGACGGCTTTGATAGCCGAGCAAAAAAAGGATGGCAGCCTGGAAAACGTGCGCTGCAATGTCAAAGAAGGTATCGCCAGGAAAACTGCGCGTTTTGTGGAAAGAGGTGGAGTCCTGTACCGGAAGTATCTAGACCGCCGAGGAGTGGAGTTCGACCAGCTGGTCGTGCCTCAATGCTATCGTCAGGATCTGTTGCGCTTGTCACATGGGGGTTCGTGGTCCGGACACCTAGGAGTTAAGAAAACTAAGGACCGTCTCTTGCAAGAGTACTATTGGCCAGGGTGTTTTCGGGACGCAGACCATTTCGTGAGGACATGTGACACTTGTCAGCGGGTGGGCAAACCAGGGGACAAATCGAGGGCGCCGTTGAAATTGGTACCTATCATTACGGAGCCTTTTAGACGGCTCGTTATTGATACAGTGGGACCTCTGCCGGTAACAGCCACGGGGTACAGACACATTTTGACTGTGATCTGCCCAGCGACAAAGTTCCCTGAAGCAGTGCCGCTTAAAGAACTCAGCTCAGTTGAGATAGTTAATGCACTACTGTCCATATTTGCGCGAGTTGGTTTTCCTGCAGAAATTCAATCAGATCAGGGCACAGTGTTTACTAGCGCTTTGACGACAACTTTTCTCGAAAGGTGTGGGGTAAAGCTGCTACACAGCTCAGTGTACCACCCACAGTCGAATTCCGTTGAGAAGCTCCACTCCGTCATGAAGCGCGTGTTGAGAGCCTTGTGTTTTGAACATC